>NC_132792.1:5757575-6060606 GCF_048418805.1 Vulpes vulpes | reverse complement strand
CCAGGGGAAGGCCAGCTCTGTCGGCCAGACTCAGAATAGACCCTGGTGTTGACATCAGGCCTGGGAGCAGAGAGTGACTGCCAGGTGTCTAGATGCAGGACGCAATGGGTGCAAAGGTTGGAATGTGCTTTGGGGGAAGAGTCCCGAGGCCCCTGGCCTCTGAGGTCTGCAGGGTCCCGGCCCAGAGGACGGCCCACTGGGGACTCCTGCCCCCCTACCCTCCCCACCCCAAGGCCTTTCCTCTTCAGCACAGGGAGCCGGAAGGAGGTAGCGGCTTCTGGGAAGCGATTTCCAGGGATTTCCCAGCCCTTCACTCGAGTGCTTTCAGGCACAGCAGCACCTGTTGACCTGATACTGTAAGAGCTCAGTGCTCGAGAGCCCCAGTGTCAGAGTGGGGGAGAGCAGAGAGAGAAGGAAAAAGATGCCCAAGAAAGCTGTTACTCATCCAATCATCGTGGCAGCACTGAGTCAAGGGCTGCATTTAGAGGTGGCTGAGAAACAAGGCTTCAGAGGGGGCAGGCGGGGGTGGGGGGCATGCGGGGATCAGCTCCCAGCCTGGAGGACCAAGGCCACCACACAGGTGTCCCAGCCAAGCACGGCGGAGGAGGTTCCGGGGGAGGAGATGTGAGCTCAGGCCTTCGGGGGTGAGGCGGGGAGTCGGGGAACTAAGCAGAAATGACAGCACAGAGCCAAAGGAGGGGACCCCAGGGCCGGGGAAGCCCAGAGGATGTGTAATTAAGCAGAGGAACACAAACAGCTCTCAGCCCAGGCAGCATATTAAAACCACCGGGGGAGCTTTTAAAAAATGGTGTTGTCCGGGTCCTGCCCTAGATCAATTCATTCAGTGTTTCTGGTGCTGGGACCCGAGTGTCAGGGTTTTTATATTAAAGCTCCCCAGGAGATGTTGCTCTGCAGCAAGGCCTGAGAGCCAGAGTGGACTAGGGACCTGAGAAAGCTTCTCAGGAGGGCAGAGTGGGTGCCGGGCAGGAGCGGGAGCCGGGGGAGGCCTTCCTGGAGGAAAGGTGAGGCAGAGAGTCCAGAGGACACCGCAGGACGTGTCGGGGAGGGCAGGCCAGTCTGTGTGGCCGCGGAGCAGAGTCCGTGGTTGGGGCCTGTGGGAGGCGGGGGCTGCACCAGAGAGGCCTCCAGTGCTCAGCCCAAGGGGAAAGCTTCTTGGCAGCCATGGGGATGCGCCACAGCATTTTAAGCTAGGGATGACATCCTCAGGGTGTCAATGGGGGGAGAAAATGGTGGGTAGACTCTCCTTCCCCATGTCCCTCAGAGAGAAGGTTCTGGAAGAAGTTCTGAACCCACGCGTCAAATCCAGCACCTGTTTGCCACAGTGACACCCTTGAGATGCATCCTGACATTGGCTTTCCCAAGTCTCTGTCTCGTCCTCCCTGAACCCATACCCTTCCTTCCTGGAATCATCTCCTAACCAAACTTCCTGCACCCCATCCTTTGTCTCAGGCTGATTTGGGGGGTCCCGCACCAAGATAAGCCTCGGGCAGCCTCCAAACATTGTCCTTGAGGAGCTTGTAGGCCCTGATGAGGAAGTCGATGAGCATAGAGGTAAACAACACAATGCATAGGACACATGCAGGGATGGGCCTCAAGGAAACGAAGAGGTGCGCCAGGACCCATTTTGGGGCATTATGGAAGGCTTCCTGGAGGAGGTGTTATCTGAAAATCAGGAAGAGACTGGCCTGGCAACGAGCAGGTGTGGACGTAAGGAGGGGCAGAGGGCGTCGGATGAACATCAGCGCCCGTGGGTGTGAGATACTCCAGGGCTGTCTGCGCGCAGTGGGGCGTCGACAGGGGCCTGGGAAGAGGTCCGAGGGTCTGCAGCGCAGGGCAGGAGGCCACAAACGGCCCAGGTGGGCGCTGTGCAGAGCCAGGAGGGGGCCAGCTCACAACTGGCTCTGTTGGCCGCGGGAGGGGTCCTTACAGGGAACAGGAAGGGAACAGGCCTGCGTGTGAGCTCCAGAGTCTGGTACGGGGCCTGCCCCAGAAACTGCCTCCAACACAAGCATTGCTTGTCGTATTCATCCCGAGGGTCCTTTCCCCGTTCCCTTTGCCTACCCTCCCTCTTCCTCCTTTACAATTTCATCTTCCTCCTTCACCCCTTCTTTCCACTCTCCAGAAATACCCCGCTGCCTCCAACTGCTTAGCGAAGGAAAAGAAATCATCTTGCCTAAAGACAGACAGAGGCTGTACATTTTGCCACCTGGTTCCCGGCTCCTTCAAACGCAGGTAGGGATTGGCTGGGAGAAAGGAGGACTGTCCCGACAGGTGGGTGACATGTTATGGGGACTAATAGGAGGTTTCTGTCAAGCGGCCGTGATGGGTCCTAACGATGTTTGGGTGTTTATAGTTGGGTGAGTATAGGTCATGGCGGAGTCCTGGGGCATGTGAAATTTCTAGCTGGCAATGGGATTGGGGGTGGTGGTGGGGATTTCTAGGGCCGGAAAGTTGGATTCTCTTAACATGTGTGATGCCCTGGCGACTAGGATTTTCGGGAGAGGGGGACTGATGGTGGACAGCCCGACACCCACATGTGCCCATTGAGGGTTACTATGATAATTATATTAGTTCTTTCTCTTTCCCCACGGAGGACATCACTTCATTCACCATGACTTTGCCCAATCTGGAACCTCAATGGCACCTTCTTCACCGATTAGGATTTTCTCCTTGTGTTGGCTTTCAGGGGCACTCTGTGCGCACCTTGTTCCGTTCTCTGCTCAAGGCAAGGGGGGCACCAGGTTCCTTCTTTGCCTTGTGCTTCCATGATGGTTGACATATCCCTCCCCGCTCCCCACTAGTCAGAGCCACAGGATCCCCTCCCATTAAGGTGGGTGTGGAAGATCCAGATGTTGACTACTTCTCCGCCCGCTTTCCCCAGGCTGGCTCCATCTTTGCATTAGGAGCCAGATGGCTGCATAAGCTTTAAGTGTCACATTCCAACAAGACACCGTTCAGAGGAAGAAGAAAGATTAGAAAAGGAAAGAAGGAAGCTTTCCCAGAAGACGCCCACAGATCCCTTCATTTCTCTGTGGCCGGAATAGGGTGCTTCGCTCATCCCTGCACCGATCGCTGGTAAGAGGAGGAGGCCGTGACCAGGATGGCCTAGGCCGGCTCTGCTCAGTGCCAGCCTCTTTCTAGAAACTCAGGTGCTCCAGCTCCAGCTGGGACCGCTGGGATCAGAACCTCCAGGAAGGAGCCAGATCCATGTGGCTATTAGCTAACTGGTGACTCGGGGGCTAACTGGAGCAGAACCTGCTGGTGCTGCCCTCCCGAGCTGAAAGGTCCACTGGGGGATGAGCCACGGGGACTGATGCCGCTACCAGCCCTACCAGCCTTCCACGCCAGCCGTAGTGACAGCAGTGATGCTGCTCCTACTTCCACCCAAGCCAACTTTGGCCAACTTTGTTCCCACTCAAACACTGAGCCAGTGTCTGAACTTCACTGCTTCTTGAACCTTTCGAAGTTCATGTTTTGGCATCAGGCCTTAATATTTCACGTTTCACAGACATTGCTGCTTTTCATTCAACACGTTTTTACCAAGGCCCGGTAAGGGTTCTGGGTTCACGATCGTGAACAAGGTACACGGGGAGGCCGGGCGAGGGAGCTTTGCAACATTCTGGAGGTGAAGATGCATTTCATCGTTTTACAGATGAGAAAAGCAAACATCTGAGAATTAAGTGGCTTGCTGGCGGCTACGGGGCCAGAAGGGCAGAGCTGGGGCTGCAGCGGCTGTGCTTCTGCTTCAGTGCTGTTTACCACTCACCCACTCCCTTTCTCGGAGCTTCCCTAAAATCCTCCAAAGATCTCCTTCCTTCCTCCGGACTCCCAGGGGCTGGACTGAAAGGGAGCTGGGAGGAAAAGGAAATGAGGGAGATGACATTTTTAGAGGCAAGACAGTTTTCAAAAAAAGAGGTGGTTTTTCTCCCCCTTCCATTTGCAGGTGAAGTAAAGCAGGTAAGAGGTTATGTGGGGAAATGGGAGAAATGATTAAGAACCAGGTAAGATTACCTTCCTGACTTTTTTCCATTCTCCAGATGTCTGTGTGCCAGGGGGGAAAAATCTGTTAAAAAACCAACAATAACAAATAAAGCAAAAATCTTCCAGCTTCAGTCAGAGCAACGAAGTGCTTCATGTTCAGTAGCTGGCAGGAAACTGGAGATCTCTCTAGAAATAAACTTGAGGCCACTCAATCTTAGGAAACTGAGGACTTGGTCGGGTTGATCTTTCTTGTTTGTGAAAGTTCTTAGACTGTTGTAGAAAGTTGGTTATTCCTTAATTCAAAATACAAATTTTCATTCACTGCCTATCTGAGTCTGGGATGTTGGGAACTTGACTTGTCGCCTTATCTCCCGCGGGGCTGGGTGCATTGTGGGGTTTAGCATGATGGGCAGGAAACATTTCCTAGGAAAGTGGGTAGAGGAGGATGGAGGTGGGTAGTTGCTCTGGACCCCAGCCCCTCACACATTCCCAGTTGGCTGGCACCTTCCTTAAACCCTTCCAAGGTTCTCTGTCCTCTATCCTACTGCCCCTCACCTCCCAGCCCTGCTCCCAGCCCCGTGGGAAAGGTGGACTTCACCGTGGATCACTTTAAGGAATAAAGGGCTGGATGTAGCTCATGGTTTTCCCTCCCACGGCAGTTTGCAGAGCTACTGTGAGAAGCATGTCCTGTGAACTCTGGGAAGCCGTTGCTAGGTCACCAGGGCATACACTGAGGAGGGGACACTTGGGCTGGATGGGCACACTGGTCTGGATGTGACCTGTGAGGTTACGGCCAGGTCTCCACCTTCTCATCTGAAAGTCGGATGCTCTCCCTCCCCTGAGTCACTGCTGTACCTGAGTTTCCTGCATTGCCCCCCCAAAATTAGCTGTCCTCAAATCTTTGCTTCAAGGCCTGCCTCTGGGAGAATGCAGATGGACACCCCTCAGGCTATCGCTAACACGCGGGCCAATATGTTGTCCCCGTGATGTCTTGATCTGGTTTCAAGGCCTGGTCTGAGTGAGAGGCAACATGGAGCAGGAGAAAGACTTCAGGGGTCATGGGCTCACTCACCTCTCTGCTCTGTCCCCACCTTGCTGAGTCATCTTGAACATCTTGCTCAGCCTCCTGAGCCAGTAGTATTCATGTTGAAGCCCCCTCCTCTAGAGGGTTTGCTTGTGTTGGTGAGTTTGGGGTGGCGGCTAAGTGTCTGAGAGCCTTCGGGGGGTGAGGCACATCCTTCTGCTTCTAGGTGGCAGCTCTGCGACTAAGCTCGTGGCAAGGACATGGGACAATGTGTGCTGAGAAGAGCCTCCAGAGGGTGGGCCAGAGAGAAGGCAAACTGAAGAAATCCGGCCAACCCCTCTGTCCCCCACTCATCTCCTTTCTACCGCGGTCCTAACTGGAAGAGGCACAGTCACAAGGCACAGTGGGACCTCCACCCAGCCAGCCATCCACGAGGGTGAAAAGAAGGAAGCCAGACTTTAGGGCCACCGGGGAAGCAGAGCAGAACAGGCTTTCCCGAGGGCTGGGAATCGAGGGCAAGCAGAGGAATGTCCAAACAGATGTTCAGAAAGAGGGAGAAGCACCAGTTGAACAAGAAGCAAACAAATCAATCTGTAATTACAAATTATGATGCAGTCGATGCACAAGGAAGGGGAGCTTGGCAGGGGAAGTGAGGCGGGAGCCAGGGCAGGAAGGACGAGAAGGGGTCATGCAGGCCCAGGCTCTTGCACGATCCTTCACCAAGATCCTGGGCCTGTGTGGGACTTGCCCAGTTTGCGCAATGAGCCAGCGGAGCCCGGATGCTGGGGTGACCGAGCCCATGGGTGTTGGAGCCAAGAGTTGGTCTTTGGTTTTGTGTTCTTCTCACTCTCCCGGCGCTTCCTCTAGAAAGTGCTGTGGACAGATGCAGACACAGAGGCCCCCCGCCTCCAGGCTGATAGCACCCGAAGGCTCATTAGCGGCTCCTCATCATGGCTTTGTCACACATCCTACCTGCCTCTCCACCAGGGCCCAGGCTTTCTTACCCACAGTCTGCTCTCCTGTTACTATCTTTTCTCACCTCCCGGAGCTGTTTCCTCTTTGGTCTTCAGGAGTTGGAAAGGGGCTGTGGGGGATGGGTATGTGTGGGAACACAGGGAGCCTCCCTCAGAATGGAGTGGGGACCCCTGCATGGGGCCCTCTTCCGCAGGTACCGCTCCCTGCAGGCTGCACCACCAGCAGGTGGAGGCCCTGAGAATTATCTTGACAAGGGAGGGTACTTCTTACATCTCCAGCCTTTAAGAAAGGGAAGGAAGATCCCTCCTGCCCCAGGAACAAAGCGCTAACCACCCCTGGCAGCCAATGAGATACCAGCATGACCCCCAGCTCTAGTTCTGCTCCGGTGAACTTCTGTTCCAAACAATCCTCCCCAATTTCCTCCTAAAAACCTAATAAAAGCTGACCTTCCCTTTGTCCCTTCGGACCTGCCCATGGTTCACCATAGTTTGCTTGTCCTAAATTGTGGTTCTCCTAGTCCTGAGTGAACTCATTCTGCTGATATAATAACTGGCTGTTTTATTTTGAAGGTTGACAGATGTCACAGAGATAATAATAACCATCTCTTTCTGAGAGCCTGCTCGAGTCCCCTTGGGTATTTCTTCTCACAGAATCCTCAAAGAACCTGGATGGGGAGTTATTGACACCATGTGTTAGCTTTATCTCCCGTGCATGCAAATTGTGGAAGTGAAGTCAAACTAATTTAAACCCCAGAAAATGTGGTGGGGTTGTGATGAAGATAAACGAGTGTGTCCTGCAGCCCAAGAGCAAGAGCTAGCAAACTCCAGGGAGGTTCTTAAACCACAGAGTGCAAACCTGGGTGCATTTTCTCCCTGTTGCACCATCTCTGCTCTTTGAACATCTCATTGTGTGCCTTATGCCTCTCTCTCTCTCCCTCTCCTTCCCTCTCTCTCTCTTCCTTGCCCTGCACCCCACTAAAATAAACATGGTAGCAACACAGCTGTCCTGAGCTTCTACATCATGCATTCAGTAACTCAACAGACCCCTTTCTCTGTTCCATTTCAGAACACCCAGGGAAGGGAGTGACCAGCTGCCGCTGAGGGAAAGGTCATGCACAAACTAGGTGCCTGCTGCAAACCTCCTGTGGGTAGGGACGGCAGGAAGGGGGAGGCATGCAGTCATTCCCAGAGAATGGACCAGGAGGAAAAGGCAATAGGTGTCCATCACGTTCGTTATGCAGGTGAGGGAACTGAGCCCCAGGAAGGCCAAGTTCATGATGTCATGCAGGTGGTCTGCTAGCAGGATGGGGATTTGAACACATGACTATCTGATCCCCCCCAGAATACTTGCTTTGTGTTGTCCCAGAGTTTTTCACGGTGTGGGACCCACGCCAAAGGTGGTGTTTGAGATAATTTTTGGTGCTCCGTAAATGGACATTTAAACTTTAATGTAAATTAGAAAAATAATAACCAGCACATAAATAAATGCATAATACAGAATTTTTTTTATAAAAAATACTGTAAATGATAAAAAATGAGCCAATGAAAATATACATTAAACACATTTTAGTATAGATAGCATAGTACATAGATATGACAAAAATTATGACGGTCGTTTGCAAAGGCCTAAATTTCGATAAATATCAGCAAGGGTATTATCATTCTGCTACTGAGACATTTTTTTTCCCAGAAGTCTGAGGATCTCACCCTATTATTCTCCTTTCACCTTCTCTCCTCAGTAAAAGCAAAGTGTAAGGATTCAGTTATCCTTTCTTCTTGTGTTTCCAAAGCAAAACGACAGAAACCTGTTGAGGATCCATGTTCACCTGCCACATATAGCACATCCCCGCAGGACAAAACTTTACGCAGACTCCATTCTTCATAGAAAGGGTTTGGCTTGTGTCACCAACTTGGGTGCAAATACACCCCCTTATGTTTGTAAGTGAATTAATCATGAGATCCCCCACACTTCTCAGAAAGCCCATAGTCCCTTATGGGGTCTCCAGAGTCAACTCCGAGGATCTGCATGGATCCATGAGCCCAGGTCTGCCCATGAACTCCAGGGGGAGGAGAACTGGGAAGCTGGGCCTCCATCTGCTTCTCCTGTCACTGTCAGAAGTTGCTGCCAACAGGAACTTGTATCCCTGTCATGATGGCTCTCTCCAGAGATCTCTCCAGATCTCCGTGGGTGTCACTGGGCGAACACCCCAGGGGAGCCAGAGGTGGTTGTTGGGGAAGTGGGCAGTGGTGAGGGATCTGGAGTGGCTTCCATGTGTAGCTCTACTGTGACCCCAACAAGCATTTCTCTGCTTCCTCTTTCTGGGCTCTTGTTCAGGACACTAGTCCAGTCCTTTCTGCTGTCATCCTCAGAATGAGAATCCCTGGTGTCCTTACCGGTCAGAAGACATTGGCTGGGACTATCCCATTTTCAACCCAACAAGTTGCTTTAACTTTCTTTCTTTCTTTCTTTCTTTCTTTCTTTCTTTCTTTCTTTCTTTCTTTCTTTCTTTCTTTCTTCTTTCTTTCTTTCTTCTTTCTTTCTTTCTTTCTTTCTTCTCTCTCTCTTTCTTCTTTTTCTTTCTTTCTTTCTTTCTTTCTTTCTTTCTTTCTTTCTTTCTTTCTTTTCTTTCTCTTTCTTTCTTTCTTTCTTTTCTTTCTTTCTCTTTCTTTCTTTCTTTCTTTCTTTCTTTCTTTCTTTCTTCTTTTTTTCTTCTTCTTTTTTTTTATTCATGAGAGACACAGAGGCAGAGAGAGAGGCAGAGGGAAAAGCAGACTCCATGCAGGGAGCCTGATGTGAGACTCGATCCCAGGATTCTGGGATCACGCCCTGAGCTGAAGGCAGACGCTCAACCGCTGAGCCACCCACGCACCCCTAGCTTTTTATTTCTAAATGGGGTGAGAGTTTGAGGTATTTCCCTTCTAGCTCATTGTGCAAAATGGCCACTTCTACCCCAGATCTCTGCAAACTTCAAAGTCTTTAAAGGGGGCTCTAGTTCACCTCAGTGAAAATCCATTCACTGAAACCCAACTCCATGGTTGATGATTTTGTAGGGGGAGCACTTCAGAAAATTACCAAATCTCCTGATTAACCAAACACTGGTTTTAATGATGTGTCAGTTTGAAGTGCTTTGCGGTGTGTGTGAGTGGGTGTGTTTTGGCAGCAAGTGAGGGGTCTCAAAAGCTTGTTTCTTGGGAACCTTGGTTGTCTTCATCTTGTCTCAGAGCAGCGTTAAGAGGTACAAAATTCCTATTATAACAGAAACAAGTCATGGGGATGAAAAGTACAATACGGAATGTGGTCAAAAATATTGTAATACACTTATCGTGATGAACATTTCATAATGTACAGAATTGTTTAATCACTATGTTGTACACCTGAAACTAATTTAATATTATATGTCAACTATACTTCAAAAATAAAAAAAACTAAAAAGAGGGAATGTTTCATTCATCCAAAGTTCAGAGCTCCAGGGCAGTTCTATAGTCTTCTTATAGACACGTTCACTCCATGGCCCTTTCAACACTTTGCTTCAGCTTCCAACTAAACCTGTACCAATTAGATAGGTTACAAATAAAAGAAACCCCCCAGCTGGATGGAAACTTAATTAATCCAAACCATGGAATAAAAACTATGTACTCTACAGTTTTCTCATCGAAACATGACCCTATGTTTGAGAAGGTATTCACATACATAAAGCTGGATGCAAATTGACCCAAATGTCAATGCATTTTTTTTTTTTATGCAAAGAAGTATCACTTGGGTGTAATCTATTCATTTTGTAAAGGTAACACAAATAAGCACCTTAGCCATGTGAAAAGAATATAATAGAGTTGTTTGTTTTCTATGTTTTATAACACACATTTCATCACTGTGGAATGCTGATCCCCGGGGAGGGGCAAATCCACCTGCTGAGAGGGTCTGAGGCCAGCATCTCCCCCTTTGTGGCCAGCAGCAGGTATTGCCAATAGGTCACAGAGCCCTTTCCTGCCAAGCCCAGAGTTAAAATCTTTATCAGGCCTTTGTTCCAGGCACTGCAGACCAAATGGCGAGCTTTGGGATGGATCTTATCTATCTGCCATCGTAACTCTGGTTCTGCTGGATTATAATCTTTCATTGACCTGGTTCTGTTTGTTGACGTTCCTCGCCACTGTTCCACATTCCATTTTTCACACTGCTCTAATGTTTGCTTTCTGGCTTCAGAATATGTACACCTATTGCAGAGAATTATCCATCCTTCTGCCAGCCTTTGCTCATCTCTCTGAATTTACCCACAGAGAGTTTACAGCTCTATTTCCCTCTGTCTTCCTAGCTCGCCCCTGAAAAAGCAGACCTGTCCTCCTCTGCCAGGGTGGGAGCAGCCTGGTTAAGAAAGTTCCCCTCCTTTGGTTTTACAACATATTCATTTCCAGTATATCTTAGCAACACCCAACACCCAGCACCAGAGGTCTCAGCCCTTTCCTTGGCCACAGCCCACACCTTGGATTCCATTGTGCTCCAGGCTCTAGACCTTTGGTATTTCCATTTACCAAGAAGCTGAAGTAGCAGAATTACCTGCCTCTATGTCCAAAGAGTTCCCTTAGGGGTAAACAATTTTAGGAGACAGGAATTTATTTTCCTGATCCTGTAGAACTACCCACCTGCCCTGGGGAATCTGTCCTTCTAGAAAGATCATGAAAGTCTTCAAAGCTACATTCAAGGTGATTTCTTTTTAAAAATCTCAATGTTTTATACATGCCTCCAATTTGGACTTTCTTGTGCTGTATTTTAATTATATAAAATAATAATTGTCTCCATGCTCTCGTACAAATCCATTAGGGAAGAGATGGTTTTGTTCACCCCTGTGTCCTGAGGGTAAGTCACAGTGCCTATTAATTAGTAGGCAGCAAAGTGTACAGAAAAGAGTGAGGCTTAAGCATAAAATAGCTCCAGGTTCCAATCCCAGTATTGATGCTTACTGGTTGTGTAGCTGCGAATTACCTAAGCCTTTCAAATAATCTGAATAGGTCACATGGATTTAAGAAATTAAGTAGAATAAAACAGTTTCATAATAGAGCATCCATCACCTGCTCTCCCTGTGTCTGTCCTGCCATTAAGGGGCACTTTTAACTCTTTGAAGTATTTCTTCTGGTGGTTCTCTCCATATCACTGAACAATGTGCTTATGTTGCTCTTTTTGCATGACATATTTAGATATTATCTATTGATGTATTGCTATAATTAATCGGGATTTAACTTCTTTATATATTTTATATATATATAGTATATATTATGTGTATACATATATATATATATATATATGCATTCACTTGACAAATTTAAACAATACCATATATTTAACTTTTTAACAGAGTTTTCAGTATTATGACTAAAGTTTCTCCAGGTAGTACACTATGATTTTATTTCTTTTCTTGTATAGTTTTGATTTTATTTTTCCTAAAATCTATAGTTATTATTCTTTTTGTTTCACTTTTGCAATATCTTCTTCATAATTTTCCTCCATATATATTTTTTTCAAGAGCCTCAGGCAATCAAATATTGTCCTTTTTATTAAAGTCACTGTGCTCCCATCCAGGCTGAACCAGTTTCCCTTCTGGGTGGCATAGCCACCATTCTGGACATTCTTGTACGCTCACCTGAGTGGGAGCCTCTTTTCCTGCATTTTACATTTTCTTCTTCCTTGGGTTGTTCCCTTAGATTACTAGAGCGTATCCTTCTTTATGTCCTCAAGAGTAAGTAAACTTTAAAAGCTCATGAATTTGTATCCTACTGGGGCTATATAAAGGCTGGAAGTGTTTTGACTTCAGTGTTTAGAACATGCTCTTTGATCTTCTAGCATTCAGTGTTGCTGGCAAGACATCTACCACCATTCTGAGTATCCTTCCTTTTAGGGGGAATGTTATAGGTTGGATTGTGTGTCCCCCGAAGGTATATTGAAGTCCTAACCACTGGTAATGCAGAACGTGACCTTACTGCGATGGAGTCATCGCAGATGTTATTGGTTAAAGAAAGATGAGATTGTGCTGAAGTAGAGTCGCCTTAATGCAGTATGATTGGTCTTCCTTCCTTCCTTCCTTCCTTCCTTCCTTCCTTCCTTCCTTCCTTCCTTTCCTCCTCCTCCTGTCTCTTCCTGTCTCCTCCTCCTCCTCCTCCTCCTCCTCATCCTCCTCCTCCTCCTCCTCCTCCTTCTTCTTCTTCTCTTTCTTTCTTTCTTTCTTTCTTTCTTTCTTTCTTTCTTTCTTTTTCTTTCTTTCTTCTTCTTCTCTTTCTTTTTAAGTAAGGAACCCAGCATGGGGCTTATACTCATACAGACTCTGAAATTAAAACCTGAGCTGAGATCAAGAGTTGGACACTTAACCAACTGAGCCACCCAGGAGGCTTAAGCATAAAATAGCTATGTTGTACACCTGAAACTAATTTAATATTATATGTCAACTATACTTCGAAAATAAAAAAAAAATAAAAAGAGGAAATGTTTCATTCATCCCAAATTCAGAGCTCCAGGGCAGTTCTATAGCCTATAGAACCCTGATTGGTGTTCTTCTAAGAAGAAAATGTAGACATAGACAAGAGACACAGAGGGAAGACAGCCATATGAAGACAGAGGCAGAGGTTGGAATTATACTGCTCCAAGCCAAGGAATTCCTGGAGCTGCCAGAAGCTGGAAAAGTCCAATTCTTTCCCTAGAGCTGAAGGAGCATGACCCTGCCAACACCTTGATTTCAAATTTCTGGCCTCTGGAACTATGAGATAAAAAGTTTCAATTTTAAAAAAAGTATTCATTTATTTATTATATTCCAGTATAATTAACATACAGTGTTATATTAGTTTCAGGTGTACAATATAATGATTTAGCATTTCTATACATGACTCAGTGCTCATCATGATAAATGTACTTTTCATCTCCTCCACCTACTCCACCCATCCATCCCCGGCTGCCTTCCATCCAGCATCTTCCAGTTTGTTCTCTAGAATTCAGTGTCTGTTTGTCTTTTTTTCCCCATTATTTGTTTTGTTTATTAAATTCCACATATGAGTGAAATCATATGTTATTTGTAAGTTTCTATCGTTTCAAGCCACCTATTTTGTGGTTATTTTGTTACGGCACCCTAAGGAAGCTAGTACAGGGAAATTTTTTCTTAGCTCTTCAGAAACTTGTGTTTTAGAAGTGAATTATCATTATCCAAGTATTACATATAGACAGTTTTAAAAGTAAAATAGTCCTTGATTTAGGACAAATTCCTTAGATCTCTGGAGGCAGAGCCTGAGAAAGGGCTTCTTTCACCAGTGATTCACTGAGGAAACGGCCTTCAGAAAAAACTGCCAGAAAGTGAGGGGAACAGGAGGCAGCAGGAAAGGAGCTGGGCAGGTGGTTGTCCCTGGAGTCTAGCCTCAGTCTGCTCCCATGGAGAAGTTGGAAGTGCCCCAGAGCTGGTCTTCCTGGAGGCAAGCATCTCTGTATTCATCAGTCTTTGTCTGGCATCTGCCCTTTGCTGCTGGTGGGACCAGAATCACCTCCCAGGTATTTCCGGGTGGAGTAGCTCTTACCAGCTGAGAACAATTCTCTCTAGAGGGATACAGCCACGACTGCTAGCCACTGGCTAGTGTTGAGAATCTGGCAAAGTACTACCAGCATCCATCCCAGTCCATGTTTCCTCTGCCTAGACATATTGGCTTTTCACAATAAATTTACTTCATCCGTATACAATTTTTCCAACATTTTGATGGGTCATAATTTCTGGGGAAACTTCCATGAGGAGGGTCAATGAGATGGACAATAGTCCCTCCCCCCATTGCAATAGGACCCAGGCCTTATCTATACCCATCACCCCTTCTCTATCCCTTCTAGTCCCTCTCACTCAGATACCACTTCTGCTGGGCCAAGTGGCTTCCTCAGTGGGGTGACATAGACACTTGTCCATACTTCTCCCTGCCCCCATCTTGTAGCAGCATGACTACCTTCTCCTCACAAAGGTCATGGCTAATGACCTCCACCTGCATGGTAATAAACTAGTCTCCTGGCCTACTATCACCAGGAGATCAAACTGACCAGGCAATGGCATAGCTTTAGCATTAGGAGAATCTTACTCTGATTTCAGCTACATGTATCCCCTCCTCCCCTTGGGGAACTAGAACCCCTAGTCCCATTGGACCTAAATTTGCAGAGATTAGAAGTCAAATCCCCATGTGGGTCACTGAGAGTGATACTGAATGGGGCCACTCCTACTTCCTCCACTTGATTTCCAGCCCACATGTATGAACTGTTGGGGATACATGCCATGCAATGGCTATTGGTTTAAGTGTATCTCCCATCCTCACATGATGTCATCTTCAAGCTCGTGCTTTTGTTGCCCCTTCAAGAGGCCATTCCACTGGTGTATCTGGCATGCAGTGACTGGATGGTGTGGTATATGGGATAAAGTGGTCTGGTGGATTTCACGTCATGTGGGCACCACAATTTCTCTGCTACATGGTGTGTCTTGTGGTCTGAGCAGTGTTTACAGGAGATCCCATTTCAGCAGACCAACCCTTCAGCAGCCCTCAGACGGTGATGCTAATCAAGGCCCTGTGGCATGAAAAGTAAGCTCATATTCAGCATATGTGTCCATCTTGTACAATGTATATGGTAAAAAGGGTAGGACATATTACTACCCTCACCAGACTGGAGGGGGCTGAGGTGTGAACAGCTCTCAAGAGCTTGGTTAGTCCCTTTCAGGGACTCAGCATGAGTCTCTGTTGTAGGCAATTCAGACTTCCATATGTCAGTAGCTAGATCAGGCTCAGTGGAAGAAGACTGTGCTGTTGGGTTCATGCACGTCTCCATCTCTGCCACTGTGGCTCCTCTATTCTTGTACACATTGCAGGGAACTGGAGTGGCCAGAGGCAAAGCATGGTTGACATGTCTTGTTAAGTCATCGTCTCCCACAGTTGTTTAGTGCTTCTTCTACAGGGTACTCCTTAGTGGGCCTGTGACAGGCTTCACAAAGATTCTCTCCCCTAGATCCATCCATTTCCCTCATCTCTGGATCTCTTTATCCCCCAGTCTTCTAATATTGCTTCTTTTAGGCCCTCATCAAACCAGTCAAACTATCTGCCCTTGCCTATAAATTTATGCAATTTTTGTGTATCCTTCCTCTGGACATTTTTCTCTCTATGCTAAGTGGATGAACATGTCATGAAGCTCCTTTGATGTATAATCCCTCTCCTTGCTTAGTGTATGGAGTGCATCCCATCCACTGGAGTCACGAGGAAATGCGATCCTAGTTATTGGTCTGGTGGCTAAGTGGAAAAGTGGGGACAGGTCTTGAGGAGGACCAACATTGTCTTATAAAGACACCAGCCTCAACTGAGAATTTAGTAGAGTGGTCAACCAAGTAGGGGCTCTGTTTTTTAAAAAGGAGTTTGGACCACTTCTGCAGGCCAAATGGATTAAGGGAAATATTTTAGTCCCATATTTAAAAATGTGTCTTCTATCAATATGCCACCTAAAACCAGTGATGGGTGGTTATCAGCTGGCAGGTGATCCAGCTCCATTCTTGGCTTCATAGAGCCACTGGCACTAACTTGCAGAGTTAGTGGAGTTCCTTAGAAGCAGAGCCTGATAGAAGGATTCTTGTGCAAGTAATTTATTGAGGGAGTACACTCAGGAGAAATCTGTCAGAAAGTGAAGGAACAGGATAGGGCAGGGGAAGGAGTTGAACAAAGGGTACCTTCAACTGAAGCATAAGCACAGAAGGTTCTGAAGGACTATTGGAACCCTGAAGTTTCCTCACCTTGAAAGGTGGGGGCGGGGGGGCAGGGGTGTGGAACACGCTTTTGTACTCCATATCAGGTAGTCATTGGCTAGTGGCGGTCCTCAAAATCACAGTTTCCCAGGACATTTCCACATGGAGCCGCTCTGTTGGCTGGATGAAATTTTCTGGAAAAGGATGTTTGTGATATTAGCAAGCAGATATGAAATGGATTCACTTCCTAGGAAAGGGGTTCTGGGCAAAGGACCAACAATATGTAGCATGGTGCTAAAATGTGTATGTCAAAACCTGTACCTATATCCATCCCCACAGGCCACTTTGAATTTTTTTAGTCACTTCTTCTAGTAGGTAACTTCATAATTCTAATTTTATGTTTACTTGCTAGGTCAAATTTTACACATTTTCTACTGACTTTTCTCTTATGGTGAGTGAGGAATTGTGCTATTTTTAACCGCTTCTACCTTATTCTCTCAAAATAGTCATGTCACATTTTAAATTCAAATTTATATTAAGTGTTTTATTACTATAATTATATAAACACTGTCCACTGCTGAGCTAGTAATGTGCACTGACCACATTTCTTTTTCTCTCTCTCTCTCTCTCTTTTTTTTTTACAAAATTTCTAGTTTTTTTCTGGGGTTAATAATTGCTTATTTTTTCATTTACTTAGTTTCATAGATGTAAAATTTTTTTACAGTGGCCAGAAAAGCACTACTTATGTGTTGTTTCATTTGGCTAGGTTTTCTCACACCTTATAGCACCTGATTAAATGATGTAGAGCTGGGTCAACTTCCCACATTGTCAAACCTGTCTAGTACTCTAACTATTCCACTTTTCTCCTAGAGCCTCCGTCCTCCATTCCTATGGAAGACTAATCATTTTCTAAATGAGCTCCTCAGCCATATTCCCGGACACCTGCCAGCCATCATCCTTGCAGCTCTCATCCCCACTCCCCTGCAGTGGGTTTTCCATTCTCTGGTTTACTTCTTTGTTCTGTTGGAACCCCTTCTCCAGCAGCTTCATGAGAAATGGTGAGTGAGTGGGAATTACATTTTTGAGACTTGACACATTAAAACATTTTTTTCCACTTTAGGCTCACATTTGACTTGCAGTCTGTGGAGCTATATAGTCTCAAGTGTAAATTATTTTCTCTTAGCATTCAGAGGGAGTCGCTCCATTTTCCTAGCTACTTATGTTCCAGTGGCAAAGTCCAATGCCGTGCATATCCCCATACCTTTTTACATAATTTTGATTGTTTATTTTGAGATTTTACAGTGATATATTTTACTTTGGGACTTTGAACTTTTATAATTCTTTTTTTTTTTATTGATTACTCAGAGATAACCTGTGTACCTCCATTCTAGGAAATGTTCTTGCATTCTTTTTTGTATGATAATGTCCTCCCTTCTATTTTCTCTGATCTCTCTGGAAATTCTTATTAGTGGGATGTTCAACCTCTTAGATTGATAATTCTAATTTTCTTTTCTTTTTTTTCCTACTGCTCGCTGCTTATCTTTTTATTCTACTTTCTGGGAAATTTTCTTGACTTTATTGTCAAGCACTTATTTTGAATTAAGAATTTTTTTGAGTCATCATATTTTTAATTTCCAAGAACTCTCACTTATTCTCTGAATGTACTTTCTTATGATTGCATTTTTCTTGTTTTATGGATTATAGTATCTCCCTTTATTTCTCTGAGGATATTAATTACATTTTCTTTGAAGTTTCTTATGCTCTCCGCATTAATTCTGTTGCTTCTGTATTCTTTGCTCTTTGTTCAGTCCTCTTTTCCCAAGGAGGATGGTTTCTCCAATTTTTTTTTTTTTAGTAATTCTTAATTGTCTGTTCATATTAACAATTAAGTTTTTCCAAACTGGAGGCAAGTCCTGAGTGTACTGGTGGACTCTACTGTAGGGCAGTAGAAGGCTAGATGACATTTTCATTAAAGATTTGTAGGTCTTTTCCTGTAATAGCTTTATTTTTCTGTAGAAAGATCTTCAAATCAAGCGGCCATGGATCCCCACTCTACCCCAGGTACATATAAAGTTACTTTTTCTTTGAATTGTTTTCAACAAAGTACAGAGTCAATGCTCAAGTTGGTACCCAAGAGAATAAACCTAGGGTGTCCTAGAGAGTAGGACAGGGGGTGGGATGGGGACCTAAGTGTCTAAATTGTAATCATTTAAATTTTTCACGTGAGTATTTGGCTTGCTTCCATCTTCTTTTCTTAGTGTCTAGTTCATTTAACCAAGTAATATCCCTTTTGTTGATGAGCTGCTGAGAGTGGCAGCAGTTCACGCTAGTATTGTTGTTATACTGAGTGGAGACAACCTCTTGTCTATGAGATGTATAAGGAGTGCAGCTGCAAAACAGGAGCAAAAGGCACTCCCTCCCATGACCTTACAATAGCCACACTGATTGAATCCCCGGGGACATTCCATCATTGCAGTAGCTCAGATTTTTGTGCCTCTCTTTTCCTTTGTACAACAGCTCTACTCTTTATAAAATTGTAAATGGCTGCCATTATGGACATTAGGTATCCCAACATAACCATCTGGAGTGTGTCTAGTTTGTTCCTCATAGGACCCGTTTTTATTTGTGCCTGAATTTCCATATGTGTTCTGTGCCATACTGTTGTTAGAATGAACCACTGTCACTGCATGATAGATTTTAACTGACCTATTAAAGGTCTCTTCTGAATGGCACTACTTTAGGGACGTTCCAGTATTTGCTTCTATTGTTTGGTCCTTGTGGATAATATACAGGTTTAAAAACAGATCTTGTTGCTGATTTGTCTATTTCTTTCCTTGCTCTTTGTTATACCTGGGATACAATCTAACTCATCTGATTTAATATGCGTTTTAAAAAATGCCCCAACTATTATACACCTTGTTTACAGACAGGTGAAATAAATTTATTCCAACAAAAAAAAATTGCTTTTTTCAACTACTTTTCTGTATTCAGCTGCTTGATCTATCCTTCCTTCCTCTGTCACTTTTGATACCCAGTACTCTCAGTTTCTAGGCCTTTCTCTTGCTGGAAGGGCAGATTGGGTTGATTTCTTTCCTTGTGGGCACAAAGGGCTGAAATGTTCTCTCTGCTAAGTCATTTGTTTTCCCTCTTCTGTGGTCCATCTTCCGATATAGTGTGTTCAGATGTCTTTTAGTTTTATTGAAGATGAAATGCATTGTTTGTCTGTTTTGTTTTGTTTTTAGTTCTTGTTATTGAAAGAAATTTTGGGAAGGAAAAGGTAGCAGAAGGGTATTTACCCTGCCATCCTAAAACGAGAAGTCTTCTATAGAAGCGTTTAGAGATTTTTCTTTATTGTGATGTTTTAAGAAGTAATAAGCAGTTAGCAAGATATTAGACCACGTCGGTATGTCTCTTCCCTTTCATATTTTTTCCTCTTTATATTGCCAGATATCATGCTTAAAGAATCCCAAATTCCCAAATAGGACTCCTTGGAGGGGGTCCCAGTGTCTTCAGTTAGAATGAAAACCTCAAATGTTCTGCCTGAAGCAGAGGTATGAGGTTAAGAAGGCAGGTTCCGCACCTGGCTGACAATGCACCACTCACAGAGGGGGTAGCTGAGGAGGAAGGGAAACTAGTTGGGGTCCAGTTTTTCAGCTAATTCCCATGCTTCCAGACCCCTATGTTGGTGAATCTTGCTTCCCGTCCCCTACCAATCTCACCTAGCACTCCCAAGTCCTAGACCTCTCCAGTGTTTTGTGTTATAAGTTGTAAAATTTTCACACACACACCTCACTGCTAACACACAGGACTGAGGCTCCATCTACCCTGTGACATCCATTCCCATTCTCTGTGCTGCTTCCTAAAACCTGGATGAAGTCCATCAAGTGCTGATGGGTTTTCTGCATATAATATCTTCATTGTGGGTTCATTGTTGCTTTTCACCCCTTTATAGTCATAAGAGTGAAGAGCACAGGGTCTGAAGGCAGAGTGCATGGAAAATGTCACTCCTTTATGTATATTTTTAGGCAAGCTATCTAGCATTCCTCTCTGCCTCAGTTTTTTTAATCTATAAAATGGGAATAATAATAAGACTTTCTTTGTAGGATTTTTTGAGCACTAAAGGAGCTAATTCAGATAAAAAAATTAGAACTTGACATGTAGTAAGCTCACTCATAGCAACCTTTCGAAAATGTCATTCATCATTATTTTCGTGGACCATAAGGATGGAAAGAAGACCCTGGTTCAATTCTCTGTAGTTAGCTGGCTCTCTTGTGAACTTTCCTGAGATTTACCCACTTCATGTTGTTGTCTGAGGAATAAATGAGCTAACGTGGCAGGCACACAGTTGTTATTAGTAGCAGACACTCAGGGGGTATTTGCTAAAGAAAGACTGTCATACCCAGAAAACATCCTAAGCCTGAATTCAAGATGAACTGCATTTAATACTGATGGCTACTCTCTCTCCTTCTTTGACTCAAACCAGTCAATGAAGTTTCCCAAGCCTTCGTTTCTTCATCTGAGAACCTGAACAATGATGGCAGGTACTTGATGCTATCATGACCTGTTCTACGGTAAGTATTATACATAATAAAGTACCCCTTATTATTGTGTACACCCCCTTGTGAGCCTGGGAGTCAGGCAGTCCAAAAGACAAAATGGGAAGGGAGATACCCACATCCTGTTGTCTCATGGATGCTGGGAAATTCTCCAGTTCTTAAAAACAGTGCGTTTTGTGGATGTGGTAACCCAGATCTCTGTGCCCCAGAACAGCTAATTGGTGCCAGGGTGTCTGACTTGCAGTTCCATGCTTTCCCGTTGGCCATAGCTCTCTTTTAGTGGGTCCCGTCAATGGGGTAAGGGCTGCCCACCACTGATCAGAGTGAGGGCAGGTCACTTCCTGCCAAATTGTTTCTTTCACTGACATACATTAGACATAATTTTGATGAGAAGAAAGAGACAAGAGGCTGCTATCTTTGAGTCTTTGCATGGGGGACACAGGATTACAAATCAATGCCTCTGAACTCAGAGAAATCTGCCTTTTGTGGTGTTCCCAAAGACAGGTTTTATTTTTGTAATTTTTCTCAATTGGCACTAAGCAATGTTCAGAAATGGCCAGTGAGAGAACAAGAGAATGAGCTCGAAATCTAATCTCCAAGCAGCTTCCACCAAACTGCTTTGAAATGCTGCTTATGTTGACTTCTGAGGCACTCCCTCCTTCCCTGTATCATCCCTCCCTCCCTCAGACAGACCCATGAACCTACTTACTCCATGGAGCCTGTTTGCAGGGAAGCTAATTATGCTCCCTCATGAAAATGCCCACTTTTGACTTTGCAGCTGTGCTCAGCCTCCTGGGAAAGAATGGATTGGAATTTCGGTGCTCCCGAATGTACATTGCATGGGACTAAAAATATTCATAAATTGGTCTTCACTTTCCTAACCAGCCTGGGCTCTAATCGAAAGGCAAAGTCTTCTGAGAATTCTGAGGGACTATTACTTCCCACGGATGGCATCATCTATAAATAGCAGTGCCTTCCAGGTAGTGAGCTGCTGGCTGGCAAAGCCCTGTGCTTGCATTATTCCAGGGAAGATTGAATGCTGCTAGAGGATTCTGGGAGCGAGAGGGCTGGCTGGGGACTCAGTGCATGTGGAAGTCACAGGAAGCCTCCCTGGAGTCCCTTCTCCATACCAGACCCCACCCCCACCCCAGGCTGGGCTAGGGGGAGACAAATACACGTAAGATAAGCTTGAGCATTTCAGGACCTGATAGTAGAGAGCAGTGCTGCCCGACAAAAGTGCAATGCAAGCTATCTATATAATTAAAATTTTTCTAGTGGCTGTATTAAAAAAAGTACAAAGGAACAGGCAAATTTCCTTTTAATAATATATGGTATTTAACCCATTAAATTCAAAATGTCATTTCAACATTTTTTAACATTAAAAAAAAGATGAGATATTTTACATTCTGTTTTTATACCAAGTTTTGGAAGGGTGTATATTTTACTCATTTAGCACATCTCTATTTGAACCCTAACTTTTCATTGGAACTACTTGATTTGTACTTAAATTTCATAGAATTTGCAGCAGAAAAAGTGGATTCACAACGACCCAGATTGCTTCAAACATTCTTAAAAGTTGTCCGATACCTGAATTGAGTATTGGTTTTTAAATTTGTATTTAAATTAATCAAAAATAAAAAAAATGTCACTCTTCCATTGCACACCTGTCCTGCTTCAAGTCCCCACCAGCCATGCTGGCCTGGGCTCACTCCTGGGATGGCCCACACATAGAGTCAAGAGGCTGGAGGGTGAACCCCTTGCATGGAGCAGATCTCAGTGCCCCCTCTGCCCCACTTACCAGCACAGACGCATGTGCTTTCTCCTTCACTATGCTCCAGCCATACTGGTTTTTAAAAATTCTTATATACCAAGCTCACAAGCTCCTTCCCACCTCAGACCTTTGTCTTCACTGGGCTCCTATCCAGGGCCTTGCCCTCCCTGCCCCTTACCCCTCTTCTCTGCCCATCTGCCACTCCTGGGCCGACTGTGACTTGCCCAAGCTCCACCAGGTCCCCTTTGCAGACCACTCTCATCACCTTCTTCCTCTTTCCTCTGGCTCATTTTCACTTAACAAGACTGCCATGCTCTGGGAACTGCTGGGGACACATTAGGGGGATGAAAAAGACAAAAATCTCTGCCCCCACAGAGCTGATGTTCTGATGGGGGGAGACAGAGAACAAATAATAAATATAATAAATGAATACATACGTGATATATTATTGGGGAAACTGTGACTTGCTATATTTAAAACAGAGCAGGGAAAGAAGGAAGGGGAATGTGGAAGGAGGACAGGTGCTCATGAAAGAAGATGGCCAAGCACCCTCAAAGGAGTCAAGAGAACAGTCAGCCCCAAATGCAGAGGCCGGAGGATGGCTGGCATAATCTGGGGACTGCAGGAGGCCTGGAAGAGCCAACCAGAGAGAGGTGGGCATGGCTGGAGAGCGCCCCGGGGGTGTGGGGGGTGGGTCACAGGAGGCCTCTAAGCCCTGGTGGAGATGTGGGTTTTCCCCGAGTGTCACGAGTGACATGTGAGCCACTGGAGGGTGTTGAGCAGACGGCAAGTTCTCATTGCAGAGTTAATTCATTATTTCCCCCTCTAGACTATGATCTCTGCAAGGAGGGCAGAGATCCCTGTCTTGTTCGTCATTTTCATTCCTTAGCCCAATGTACAAGAAGCCTGTGCACAAGAAGAACACTCAGTAAATATTTGCTACAGTTGTTTAAGATTTTTCATTTAAACTATGGAACGCTTTCCCTATGTGAGGAGTTGTGGTTCTCCTAGGAGGTCCATGCCAGTCTATGGAGACCCCAAGAGGTAGAAGCGGGGTATCACTGCAGCAGCCCCTAGTCTGCAGTTGGGACAAGATGTCTCACCTCCAGATGAGTGGGAAGGACTGGATGAAATGGTAAACTCCAGAGACCATTTTGGGAGGAGCCTTACACTTGGGGTCAAATTTATTTCTGCCCCAGAGACAGTGGGGCAGGGCAGTGAAGTGGAAATAGCACAGGCTTTGTGGTCTCAGAAATTGGGTTTAAATCCTGGCTCTGTCATTTACAAGCTGTGTGACCAGGGCAAGTTACTTCCCCTCTCTGAGCTCCAGCTTCTTCCGCCGTAGAAAGGGGCAGATGCTCATTTCCTAAGGCTGCTGATGGCATGTCTCATAGAACCTGCATACATGGCAGTTCTGGAGGTAGGAATGGTGTTGGACACCACCTCTGTCCCCTGCAAATGCTCCCAGCCTCCCCTCTGGTCCAGGCTCCTTTTCTGCACAAGCTCCCACCAGCTTCATTTCCAGCTGCTGCAACCTGACGGAGCTTTCCCGCACCTGTGGGCTTCTGTCTCTTACTTCCTGTCCTGGGACTTCTCTGGAATGCCCATGATCACCTGCTCAGGCTCACGTGTGCAGGGGAGGTGGCCCTTTTGAAGCCATCCCTGATGAAGGGGAGAGGAGCCTCTGGTGGTCACTCACAAGCCGCCCTTAGCTGTGCTCAGTTTGGTAACACCCCTTATACCAGCTTTTCCTCCTGCTGAATTCCTGTCCTGGGTTAGTTTCCTGGGGCTGCCACAGCAAACTCTGCTGTGCCACAAACTGGGTGGTTTAAAATCATAGACACAAAAATGTCCCTCACAAGCTGACGGTTGCAAGTCTGACACCAACATGTTGCCAGGGCCGAGCTTGCTCGGAAGGTGTTTGGAGTGGATCTTTCCTTTTCTTTTTCTTCTGGTTGTTGCTGGCATTCCTGGTGATGTCAGGGTCAGCCTTGCTCTTCTGCTGGTGTTTGCCTTGTGCATCTCAAATTTCCCCTTTCTTTCTTGTATCGGACCCCAGTCATCAGGTTTAGGGCCCACCCTAAATCCTGGATGGTATGCTCTCAAGAAACTCCACTTGATAACATCCACAAAGACCCTATTTCCCAATAAGGTCACGAGCACAGGCAGGGTGGTTAGGACTTGAACATGTTTTTTTTTTTTTTTTTTTTTTTGAGAACAGAGTTCCACCCACTGCACCTCCTTAGCCCCTCATCCGTTCTTGGAATGGCAGCTCTCATGACCTGAACGCACATGAGCCGGGTCTTGGGCTCTGCTTCCGGGGCCTCTGCTTCTGGACCTTTATTTAGGCTGAGGAGTTTCCAGGTTTTTCTCAAAAGGACCACAGAAGACCAGACTTCACTTATTTTGCTGTGCGCTTGAGGACAAATGAATGGAAATGACAGGAATACCTCATTCATCCATTCATTTTTTCATCCAGCAAGTATGTATTGGGCAGTTACAATGTAATATGTACATCTTGAATTCTGGGAATATAAGTGATGACCAAGGAAGGACCGAACTGAACTTCCCAGCATTTTGAAAGATAATTTCTCAGCATCAATGGTGTAGACTTCTTTGGGTGGCAGTGGATTCGCTGTTCTCAACAACATACAGGTAAGTCAGGCATTAGCAGGTCTTTGATGACATGTGTTCTTTATACCTCTGTTTTGCTTCTTTGTTTTAAATCACTGTGAGAGTAGGGTAAGTAAGTGGGCGTCTAGGAAGGAATTCCCAGTAAGAATCCTTTGTTTTAAAATATCTTCATCTCTTTGCCAAGTTTCCAGAAATACCACCATGATTGTATTCTTCTTTAAAGTCTAGAAGAGTTTTGGGCAATCAGGAAGCTTCTTTAAAGGCAAATGTTTCTAGTAGGTGTTGGCCAGGGGTGGGTGGGTGGAGGGCATCCTCCTCTTGATTCATCCCCAGCATGTCAAGCACAGGGAAGCTCCTAGTGGAAGCTCACTGACGAGCCAGCCTTGTGGCCCGTGCGATTTCCTCTCCCTTCCCTTCAGAGGCAGTGGCCATTTAGTGGTGGGATTGTGCCTAGAACTTGCTCCTCTGACACTTCCAGCTTCTTTAAACATAATACACTTTCTGCTTAAAATACCTAGACTGATTCTGTTTGTAATAACTAAACTCAGATGGAAAAACACGTACAGTCTAGCCTGAATTGAGGGATAGAGGAAGGGAAGGCTTCATGGAGAAGGTGACATGTGAGCAGAACCTTGGTGGTTGAATAGGCATTGGCAAAGGAGGGAAGGTGGGAAGATGTTGTAGGCAGAGAAGGATGAATGAGACAATGTTGGGGACTGGTGGAGAACAGGGAGTATGGAGTGTGGATATTGCCCATAAATTCAGTTATATTAAAGTGTAAAGGGCAAGAAATAGTAAGAGATGAGCCTAGTAGAGTAGTAGGGGGAAGGACCACAAGAGTCTATTGTGTTGAGTTTTGGGGCTTGGGTCCTTCTGCTAGGTAATTCCTATGCAGTCTAGACTAAGTTGGAAACCCCCATGTCTGGAAGAGTCTGTTGGCCTCTATCCTGGAAGAGATCCACACCCACAGTGTTGCAGGAACTTCAGTGTAGCTAGAACCCACCTCTGGGCTAGAGATTCTAAATTCACTGCAACTTCTCTCTGTGTTATTGTCAACAAGCTAATGAGAACTAGTCCAATGAAAAACTGATCTTTTAAATTCTTCCTTAAGTTAAAAAAAAGGAAAAAAGAAAGTTTTTAAGGGACACATGGACCCCTGGGAAAGCATCTTTGTCATGTCTCACTTTGAACTTCAAATAAGGACCTAAAAAGCAATGGCAAGAGAAAAATGCCTCTGAGTTGAGCTCCATATTTTGTGAACACCTGCCACAGGTGAGGACTTGGGTGTTCTTGGAACTGAAAGGGACAAAAGAGAGTAAGGCAAAGAGAGGTTAGCTATGGGAAATCAGAGTGACCTTACTCCATGCCGGGATTAGGACTGATGGGGGAGAAAGAGGTTTCTGAAGATATGACCAGCTGGCTATCAATTATGAAGACCTCTTCCTATCCCTTCTGTTGACGCAGTAGTTTAAGATACAGCTACTTTGAACCCACCAATCACATCTCAATCTTGAGGAAACATCCTGATTCTGATAAAGATTCAATATTCTCTTCAGATCTTAAGCTTAGATATCTCTAATCTTTCCCACTCTTCCATTTTCTTTCTTCCTTATTTCCATCCATCTGTCCATCCATCCATCCATCATTTCCTGCCATTAAACATTCATTGCACCTATGCTGCATGCCAGGTATGTATGTGTTTATCCATCATGAGAGAAGCATAGGATGGCCAAGGGCTAGTGCTCCCAGGATGAGTTGTGCCTGAGTTAGATTCTGGCTCCCTCATTCATAGCTCTATAAAATTGGGCAAGTTATTTAGCAGCAAGCAAGACATTGAGCAAGCCTGTGGGATTTTGCTGTCTCCCCTCCCTGCCTTGATCTCTTTGGAAAATAGTCCAAAGAACTTGAGGTGGTATCATCTTCTTGTTTGGCTGGAGATGCCAGCTGGTCGGGGGGCAGGAAGGCCAGCTGGTGGGAGGAGGAAGCCGATTGAGGGAGAGGAGAGGAAGGAGGATGGTCGCACAGTCTGGGCATGCTGATTCTCAGAGGTGGGTGAAGTTTGGCCAAGAAGTTCACCGTGGATGTCCTAAAATGGCAAGTCCTTTCTTATTCTGCCTCCAAGACGTGGCACAGTGCGGGAAAGCCCACAGATGGAGTCCCAGTCATTCAAAGAAGGGAAAGGGGCCAGGAATTGGTAAGACAGCTAGGCTGCATCAGAACAGCCATCTCCAACACCTGTGCTCCTCAGGAACCACTGCAGAGCATGCTCTCTGCAGGGAGGGCACAGTTGAAGCCCCCTTTCTAATTTCTTTTCCTTTGGCTGATGGAATATCTCTTCATAACTGAAGTTGGAGCTGTTATTTGTTGAGAGTGTCAGGCACTTTACACATCCTGTTTGCATTTTTTTAAAAGATTTTATTTATTTATTCATGAGAGAGACAGAGAAAGAGAGAGAGGCAGAGACACAGGCAGAGAGAGAGAGAGAAGCAGGCTCCATGCAGGGAGCCTGATGCAGGACCCGATCCCAGGACCCTAGAATCATGCTCTGGGCCAAAGCCAGGCACTCAACCACTGAGCCACCCAGGGATCCCCCCTGTTTGCATTTGTTTTGGTCTTTGCGATATCTGGGAGGCAGGAATTATTGTTTGCATTTTCCTGATCAGGGAGTTGAAGCTAGCAGTCACCCACCCAGTTAGTCAGGTTTGAATCCAGGTCTGTCTTGCTTCAAAACCTGTGCTCTTTCAATCCATTTAGTCATCCATTCATTCACTCCCAGAGTTAAGAAAGACCAACAAATGTCCTGCTTCCATGGAGCTTTCTTTATAGTAGGAGAGGTGCACAGACATTAAGCAAAAAGCAGGTACAAATATATCATTTTACATAGTGATACATTTTAGGAAGATGAAAGTGACTAGGGTGGGGATAGGGGATATTTTAGACTGAATATTTCAGGAAAGCCTCTCCATGGAGTTGGCATTTGAGTTGACATATATGTGGTCAGCCATGGGAAGATGTGAAGGAAGAGATTTTTCATCCCATCCAGGTGACCTGAAAGCCACACTCCTATAAAGACACAAAGGCTCTCCATTCAGTCGGATCACTGAGCTCTCATATAATCGTGGAAAATTAGAAGTCAGGGTTGAGAGTAGCCTTAGCTGCTATTTCATCCCATAAAATATAAAATTTCTGTGTAAGGCTTTGTAATTAATAATTGTCGTATGATATTCAGAAAGACCTTGTGAAGTAGGAAAGCCTGTATTTCTGCACGCCTCCACTCCCACAATTTTCCAGCTAACAAAATAGTAACAGAAAGATTCTCCTCCACTAACCCTTGACCCTTTCAGGGCAGTTCTTTGTTGTTACGATTCCTTACCCACTGAGCAGAGTCTGTGCTTATTTATTGTGCCTGGAAAAACCAAAACCAAGTTCATAGGTACAAAGAACAGACTGGTGGTTTCAAGAGCTGGAGTGGGGAATGACAGAAATAGGTGAACTAGTTTCTTTTATTTATTTATGTTTTTTAGTCTAAATAATTTGCAAACACAATTTTAAAAAGTGAATATAGAGTAGGGAATCTTGAAATGGTATAAGAGAAACTACATGCTAATCCTAAAGGAATTACCGCACTGTCTTTTCTCCTGTTACTGGTTATGACCAGTTCAGGGTAAAACTAATCTCCATGTCTGTGTCCTAGAGAGAATATCCCATTGCATATTTCACAAATTCCTCTTCTTTCCTAAGCCATCAATTTTATCCTTTCAGTTGGATCACTCATATCAGCATGAAATAGGCTATAATATTTGCTACCTTCTGGTACCTTAAAAAAAAAAAACCCTCTCTTAAATGCATATTCTCTTCCTGCTGCTCTCTTTCTTCTTTCTGACTTTAAAAAAGAAACTGACCTTGTTGTTTAGTGCACACACATTTAAAATTCACCAATAGCACATTATATAATGTCCTTTATCCCTAATATTTTTCCCTGTATTGAAGTTGTCTGGTATTATTCAGATATTCATCTGGTATTAATATAGCCACTAGCTTTCTTTTGTATTTATATAGCATGTATTTTTCATCCTTTTAACCTTAAGGTTTTTTTTTTTTAAAGATTTTATTCATTTATTTATGAGAGACAGAGGGAGAGGCAGAGACACAGGCAGAGGGAGAAGCAGGCCCCATGCAGGGACCCCGACATGGGACTCGATCCTGGGTCCCCAGGATCACACCCTGGGCCAAAGGCAGTGCTAAACCGCTGAGCCACCCGGGCTTCCCTAACCTTAAGTTTTAAAATGAGTTTTTCTGTACATAGTGTATAGTTGGGTCTTGCTTTTAGAATCGATCTGACAAAATCTGTTTTTTAAGTGTTTAGACCATTTATGTTTAATGTAATTATTGATAAAGTTGAATTTATTTATTTATATTTATTAAAAGATTTTATTTATTTATTCATGAGAAACACACAGAGAGAGGAAGAGACATAGGCAGCAGGAGAAGCAGGCTCCCTGTGGGGATCCTAATGTAGGACTTGATCGCAGGACCTGGGATCATGACCTGAGTCAAAGGCAGACACTCAACCACTAAGCTACCCAGACATCCCAGATATGGTTGAATTTATTTTTTTTTTTTTATTTTTTATTTTTTAAATTTTTATTTATTTATGATAGTCACAGAGAGAGAGAGAGGCAGAGACGTAGGCAGAGGGAGAAGCAGGCTCCATGCACCGGGAGCCCGACGTGGGATTTGATCCCGGGTCTCCAGGATCGCGCCCCGGGCCAAAGGCAGGCGCCAAACCGCTGCGCCACCCAGGGATCCCGATATGGTTGAATTTAAATCTCATAGTTGTTTTCTGTTAGTTCCATCTATTCTTTGTTCTCTTTTTCTGTCTCCTTTTGTATGAATTGAGAGTCTTTTGTGCTTCCATTTCGTTTCTACTATGGGCTTGTTATTTAAACCTATAAAAAATGTTTTAGTGATTACCCTGGTATTTAAAAATATACATTGTCAATTTATCGCATAATACTTTTATATAATAGTATATTGCTTCACATTTTGTTGTCAAAATATTTTAAAAGTATATTCACAATTTTCCCTCTCATATTTTGTGCTGTTTTCTTGCATGTTTTACTTTTATATGTGCTATAAACACACAACACATTGCTAATTTTCCTTTGGCAGTCATCTTCTGGAGCTATTGAAATTGGAAAATATTCTTTTATTTACTTTTATTTTAACAATCTCTAAGCTTTTCATTTCATGTATATGCAAATTTGTGTCTATTATAATTATTTTTGCCTGATGAATTTCCTTTTGCATTTCTTCTAGCACAAATCTCCTGGTAATGGATTCTTTTAGCTTTCATTTTTATTAAGAAGTCTTTGTTTCACCTTCACTATTGAACAATATTTTTACTAGGTATAGAATTCAGAGTTAGGAGGTTTCTTTTTTTTTATTGAATATTTCAAAAGGGTTACTCCATTCCCTTCTGGATTTCATAGTTTTTGATGAGAAGTTGGCTGTAATTCATATTTGGTCCTCTTAATATAATTATTTTTTTCCCTTAATTTTTGCAGCTTGAATATGATAAGCATGTTCTTTAAAAAAAAAAAACATTTATCTTCTGGGGCTTCTCTGAGCTTGTTAGACCTGTGGTTTGATGTCATTCATCATTTTGGGAAAATTCTTGGTGATTATTCCTTCCAATATTTTAAATATTCTCTTCTCTCATTCTTCTACTTCAGGCACTTCATTACACAAACAGTAGACCATTTGGTATCGTCCTACAGATCTTGGATGAACTGATATGCCTTTATTTTTTATTCCTGTTTTTCTTTATATTATTTGGGTAATTTCTATTGACCTAACTTCAAGGCTGGTCTGACTTTTTTTTCTTAGCTATATAAAGTGTGCTAATGAGCCTATCAAAAATATTCTTCATGTATCTTACTCTGTTTTCTTTTTATTTCTAGTATTTTAATTAGATCCTTTGTTATAGCTTTATTCTCTCTGTTGAAATTTACATCCATCATGTACTGCCCAGTTTTTCCACTAGAGCCTTTGACATGTTAGTCAAACAATTTTAAATATCCTGATGGTTACATCTGGGTCACCTCTGAGTCTAGTTTTGTTCATTAATATGTCTCAAGAGAGTAGGATGTTTTTATGTGGTGTGTGTGTGTGTGTGTGTGTGTGTGTGTAAGTTTTGGTTGAACACCAGACACTCAGTGTAGAACAGCAGAACAAATGTAAATAGTGTTTATGCTTGGAAATGGTCATGCTTATCCTGGGTGTGTGGGATTGAGTCAATATAGTCAGGAGTTGTTGCTATGGTTACCTTCAGGGCATCAGTGGTTTCAAATTCCTCTGATGTTAGTTTGTACTTAGGATGGCAGCTTGGGTCCTGGAGGGTTTTTCTCAATGTTCCTGTTGTATCATCAGATGTTGGCTTTCCCTGCATGCTTATGTGATGGAAGAAGTCTCTTTTCACGTGTTTTTCTCTTCCACAGGCTAGATTGCTGTTATTTGTTACTCTGTGTTGGTTAGGCTGTTTGGTGGATAGGGGGCCCAGCATTTGGCCCAGTTTCAGTTTTAGAGAGGTCCTGTGGATCTGGCTTTCAGGATCAGGATTTCTCACCAATGTGCTCTTCCTCCCCCATGCAGCCAGACTCTGCTTGTGTCTTTGGTGATTCTTTTTGTCAGTTTCCTGCTTTTTTTCTCCATGATTGATGACCTCCAATTATATTGGTATAGGATGCTGGACCCTGGACTATTTTCTGCCCCTTTTCCATGGTAGAAAGTTTGTTTTTTAATCTTCACCAAGCAGTAAAGTGTCTTTAATTGTGCCCTGGGGCCCCAGGCTTGCTATTTTTCTCCTCAGCATTTTAAGGCTTTGGTTCATGGAAGACAAGAGTCTGGGTAGAGTTTTATGTTTTCCCCTCAAGGCAGCTGCCCCTTCCTCCCACAGGACACCATGGAGGAAGGCTTTCTTCTGTGTCTTGCTATTCTTCCAATCTTCCTGTGAATATCCAGTAGAGGTCTATGAAGAAAACCCTGAGAGTGGGTGCTCCTCTTTTATTTGTGGTTCTCAGTGTTTTATACTCTCAAACTAGCTCACATTGAGCCTTTAGCAATTTGTTAGACTTCTTAGCTGCTTGTCTGGTGCCCAGAATCTCTTCCTTCTGTGGTCTGCTACAGGCAAGCAGGTTTCAAGGTCTTTTTTCGAATTTCAGGTTACTTGTTAGCCCTGTGCTTTCACCTGTCTGAGAAGTTCAAGAAAAGTAATGGTTTTGTAGTTTATCCCACTTTTTTTTGTTAGGATTGAAGGGATGCTCTTCCTAGCTTTTTACATCATAGGCCTGAATTCTCTGATTGTCTTTATTGCAAAATAATTAGAAAGAGATTCTATACTCACAATCACTAATGTAGCTCCCTTTGATCTTTCTTGAATCTACTCCAGTAAGGCTTGTACCCTTATTTCTCCATCACAGTTGTTCTTTTCAAGGTCATCATGAACTCTGTTGTTAAGTACAATGGTTAGTTCCTAGTCCTCATCTTATTCCACTTAATAGCAGTATTCTACACAGATAGCCTCTCAGTACTTAACTTGGCTTCTAGAACAACACACTCTCTTGGATTTCCTCCTGCATCAATGGCTGCTCCTTCCTGATCATCTTTTTGAGTTCCTTCTCTTTTCCTAAACATTGAATATCCAGGGCTTAGTTTCTGGACCTCTTTTCTTCTTTAACTATACTTATATTTTTTTTTTGTGATCTCATCTAGGCTCAGAGTTTTAAATATCATATATCCACTGACAACCTCCCCTGAACTCCAAATTTATATACTACTAGACATCTCATTTGAATGCCTAAGAGACATCTTAATTTAACATGTCTAAAACCAGATCTTCCCCCAACAAACCTGTTCATCCTCCAGACTTCCCAAACTTAGTAAATGTATTCTCAGTGAAAGTCCTTCTATTTGCTCAGACCAAAACCCTTCAAGTCATCTTGACACCTTCTTTCAGATCCCACATCCAGTCCATCAGCAAATTTGACTATACCTTCGACATATATCCAGAACTAATCACTTCTCACAATCTCTACTTTTACCTCCCTCATTGATGCTGCAATCATTTTTGGCTTTGACTATAGCATTAGAATTCTGATTTTTGTTGCTTGTATTCCTTCCCTATCTAGTCTATTACTACTTTAGTCAGCAAGAAAAAAGGCAATAGCAATTATAACTAGTAATGTGATATTGGGCAAGTCATAACCTTTCTATGTCTCATTTTCTCCTTTGCAAAATAGAAATGTGGGCAGAATTCTAAAGACATCCTCCCAAAATTTCAATTTCCTGGTTATTCAATCAAGCATTAGTCTAGCTTTATTGTGAAGGATTTTGCAGATGGAGTTAGTATCCTAAAGTAGCAGACCTTAAGATATGGATATTAACTAGGTGGGCCTTACCAAATGACTTAGGCCCTTTAAAAGCACAAACTTTTCTCCAGCTGGTGGCAGAGGAGTCATTCAGAGATTTGAAGCATGGGGAGAATTTGATGTGTCATTGCTGGCTTTGAAGATGGAGTGGGCCACACACAGAGCAATACTTGTAGTCTTTAGGAGATGAGAGTTAGTCTACAAGAAAATGAGGATCTCAGTCCAACAACCACAAGGAACTGGATCAGCCAATAACCTGAAATGAGCTTGGAAGCAACTTCTTTCCTTGAGCCTCCAGAAAAGATCCTGGTGTGACCCATGCCTTAGAGCCTCACAAGACTCTAAGAGAGGCCAAATGAGCCTGTCTGGAATTATGACCCACAGAACTGTGAGATAATGAAGGTGTGTTGTTTTAAGCCACTACATTTGAGGTAATTGTTAAACAACAGTAGACAACTGATGCTGGGAATGAGAAACTTGTTCTTTTCATGGTAATTGCTCATTTTCACAGATCAGTCAAATCATGTCTGTCTTCTTTTATGAAGTGGTTTACCATATCATATCGAAAAAAAAAAAAAAAAAGATGTTACATGATTCTGTAAGGCCCTCCTTCATCTTGCTCTCTCACCTCTCTGACCTAATTTATTACTTTCCATCCTGTTCACTCACCTCCAGGCAGATCAGAATCTGTGCCTTGGGATGTTTGGACTTGCTGTTTCCTATGCCTGGAATATTCTTCCCCTAGATAACTTCATGGCTCCTCCCTCAGCCATCTCAGGTCTTTCCTCAGGAATCTGTGGCTTGATATATTTTATCAGGTCATTAGTTGTTGAAAACTGGCAGTCACAATCTCTTCAAATGCTGCCTTGAGCCAATTTTCACTGTCCTTTCTTTCTGAGACTTTAATTACTGTTAAATGTTTTGATCATGTGTCAAATGTATTCTATCCTTACTTCTGTGCTTTCCACCTTTTGGTGTCACTATGATTTAATCTGAATATTTTCTACTGACCTAACCTGTAATTCATTTCTCTTTTCTTTAGCTTCATCCATTAAGCACTTAAATTCAGATCCTGTATTTTCAGTTTTAGAGTTTCCATTGATTCTTTTTAAAATATGCTTTCCAATTTTCTGGTCAAATTTCCTATTTAATCATATATTTTCTTGTATACATTAATCAGTCATTTAAAAATTCACCTTGGGATCTCTTTTGGTTCTGTTTCTATTGCCTACTTTTTTTTCCTCTTGGTTTTGGTTATTTGGTCTGTCTTCAGGTCTGCATAGTAAATTTCACTGAATTCCAGCCATTCTTCATGGAAAAAAAAAAAAAAACTAGAACTAGTATGAGATTCTGAAATTATCTTCATGCAGGAATTTAGCATTTGGGTGGATAAAAATGAACCCGTCTGGAATTGGGCCAAATTGAAGCCATAACTTCAGTCTTTGTGGAAATGTTTCCAGTTTTCAGACACTTTGCTGAGTTTCCAGTTTGCCCTTAGTTTTTGGGGTGTAGAACATCAGTGGTCACAACGGAAAGCCTATGGTATTTACCATGTCCTGTCCTCTGTGACATGCTCTGAATTGCAATTTTTGTCTCCACAGCCCTTTAAGATGGCTGAAATCCCAGTCTCTTACCAGTTTCTTCTCAGCTTCTTAGCCTTTCAGTCACCATTTACTAATTGGTAAATACCTCAAGAGAAGACAGAACATAGGGCACAGGATGCTATGCTTCTCTTCCCCTTGAGTTCTTGATCCTTTAAGTTAAGTAGTTCTCTAATTCCTTCAAATGAAATATTTAAAAGACATTTACCTGGTTTTCTTCTTGTCTTCAGGGAGAAGTTTGGTATGATCTAAGCTAGCTAGGCAGCAGCTGCAAATGGGAGAAATGTCACCTTCTTTATGACACCTTTCCTGACACCCTATAGAAACTGCAACCATCACCTCCCTTTCTCTATTCTGACACTTTAATTTTTCTTCTCTGCATTTTCCCCCTAAATAACATTTATCAATCCCATTTACAATTGCACCGAAAAGCATAAGATACCTAGGAATAAACCTAACCAAAGAGGTAAAGGATCTATACCCTAAAAATTACAGAACACTTCTGAAAGAAATGGAGGGAGACACAAAGAGATGGAAAAATATTCCATGCTCATGGATTGGAAGAATTAATATTGTGAAAATGTCAATGCTACCCAGGGCAATTTACATGTTCAATGCAATCCCTATCAAAATACCATGGACTTTCTTCAGAGAGTTGGAACAAATAATCTTAAGATTTGTGTGGAATCAGAAAAGACCCTGAATAGCCAGGGGAATACTGGAAAAGAAAACCATAGCTGGGGGCATCAGAATGTCGGATTTCAAGTTGTACTAGAAAGCTGTGATCATCAAGACACTGTGGTACTGACACAAAAAACAGGCACATAGATCAATGGAACAGAAGAGAGAACCCAGAAATGGGCCCTCAAGTCTATGGTCAACTAATATTCAACAAAGCAGGGAAGACTATCCACTGGAAAAAGGACAGTCTCTTCAATAAATGGTGCTGGAGAAATTGGACATCCACATGCAGAAGAATGAAACTAGACCATTCTCTTATACCATACACAAAGATAAACTCAAAATGGATGAAAGATCTAAATGCGAGACAAGAATACATCAAAATCCTAGAGGAGAACACAGGCAACACCCTTTTTGAACTTGGCCACAGTAACTTCTTGCAAGATACGTCTATGAAGGCAAGGGAAACAAAAGCAAAAATGAACTATTGGGACTTCATCAAGAGAAAAAGCTTCTGCACAACAAAAGAAACAGTCAACAAAACTAAAAGACAACCTACAGAATGGGAGAAGATATTTGCAGATGACCTATCAGATAAAGGGCTAGTATCCAAGATCTATAAAGAACTTATTAAACTCAACAGTAAAGAAATAAACAATCCAATCCTGAAATGGGCAAAAGACATGAACAGAAATTTCACAGAGGAAGACATAGACATGGCCAACATGCACATGAGAAAATGCTCCGCATCCCTGGCCATCAGGGAAATACAAATCAAAACCACAATGAGATCCCACCTCACACCAGTGAGAATGGGGAAAATTAACAAGATAGGAAACAACAAATGTTGGAAAGGATGTGGAGAAAGGGGAACCCTCCTGCACTGTTGGTGGGAATGTGAACTGGTGCAGCCACTCTGGAAAACTGTGTGGAGGTTCCTCAAAGAGTTAAAAATAGACCTGCCCTATGACCCAGCTATTGCACTGCTGGGGATTTACCCCAAAGGTACAGATGCAGTGAAACGCCGGGACACCTGCACCACGATGTTTGTAGCAGCAATGTCCACAATAGCCAAACTGTGGAAGGAGCCTCGGTGTCCATCAAAAGATGAATGAATAAAGAAGATGTGGTCTATGTATACAATGGAATATTCCTCAGCCATTAGAAACGATGAATACCCACCATTAGCTTCCACATGGATGGAACTGGAGGGTATGACGCTGAGTGAAGTAAGTCAATCGGAGAAAGATTAACATATGGTTTCATTCATATGGGAAATATAAAAAACAGTGAAAGGGATTATAGAGGAAAGGAGGGGAACTGAGTGGGAAATATCAGAGATGGTGATAGAACATGAGAGACTCCTAACTCTGGGAAATGAACAAGGGGTAGTGGAAAGGGAGGTGGGTGGGGGGATGGGGTGACTGGGTGACGGGCATTGAGGGGGGCACTTGACAGGATGAGCACTGGGTGTTATGCTATATGTTGGCAAATTGAACTCCAATAAAAATATACAAAAAATTATCAGTATTTTATATAACATATTTGTTTATTATTTATGTGTATTCTCCACAAAATATAAGCTCTAAAAGAGAAGGGATTTTTTTCATTGTGTTCTCCCTAGCCCATACAACAATGCTTGCAACAGAGGTTAATTAATCAACCAAATTAAAAATTTGGTTAATGAGTGAGAAGATAAATGAATGAATGAATGAATGGATGGATGGATGGATGGATGAATGAATGAATGGTGTTTTTGAGTCACTTAAGATTACATTTGGTTTACATGCTTTTTGGTGGTAGAGACAAAAGAGAAAATGCAATGGATTGAAATGCTCTTATTATTTGTTTGAAGAAAGGAGACCAGTTATTAAAGAAGTATAAGCTTATATCCTGCCATGACATTCTTAAAGGAGTTTATTACCCAATACTGTATGTAAAAGCCTTTTAATGATATAATAAACAATACATTAAATAGTACTTTCATAGTAGATTCAGAAACAATTTTATATGATTCTTTTGGTTCAATTATCAATGAAAATTGAGAAAAACTCATTTAAACCAGAAAGGTAAGGGCTGAAGAAAAAAAACAACCCAAGGTAATTACAATGGAAACATTTTTGTTTTATAGGTAATTCTCAGAAATGTAATGATTGAATCCAGTAACATCAGCAACAGGAACAATCACAAAATTTAGCATTGACAAAGGGCAGGTGAATTGTCCATCTGAGCCTCAGTTTTCTTTTTTGTAAAAGGGTAATCATAGGAATCCTACTCTTTCCAGAAGAATTGCAGTGAATATCAAGGATAGAATTCAAACTGTTAGTTAACAAACAGCTGAATCGATTTTTCACCATTGACAAAATGCTTTTGTGGGCATTTTCACATTGACATAATCAGCTTCTGGATGCGAATTTATCATCACTTGATTTTTCAGATGAGGAAACCAAATCAAGAGGCCCAGTTGGCATAGCCAGCAAGCAGCTGAGATGTAACTCATCCTTTTATCTTTTGATTCATATGCTCTGTCTCAGGACCAAATTGTCTCTTCGAAGGAAAGATTCTCAAGTGGCTCAAGTGGTGGAAACTCAGAAATCAGGTCTGACATTTGAGGGCCTGGGCCTTTCTAATGCTCACATAGACCCAGCTCATCTACTGTTGTTGACATGGAAGTAAATAAAAATCCCAAGAGCTGGTTCCGCTTTAACACCAAACCCCAAGTTCTTGGGAGTAGATGAATTCCCCCAAGTTATGAGAAATCTACACAACTTCAGTTTTTTTCTTAGATAAGAGGAAAAACATTTCATTTTTTTTCCTTTAAAAATCAATATTTGGTCTTTATCCGGAGCTGCATATAAATCCCCTTCTAATGTCTGATTCAATAAATTGACTCTATCCTTCGAACTTTGCAATGGCCTCAGGCTACCTGGGTATGAGAAATGCCTTCACAAATATCAAAAGCACGATAATTGTATCTTTCTAAATGTTAAGACTAAAATAGCTGATACTCTTGGGGAACAGACCTCCTTGCTCTCCTGGTCTCCTTGCTGGAGGCTGTGGTGCCACCTTGGGCTAATGGAGCCCTCTTTTCCCTGCGAGAAGGTGGGTGGTATTTTAGGCCTGGAGCCTTCCAGGAAGCTTTTGAGCTCAGGGCCTGGGACAGCACATGCTTAGGGTTTTCTGTAGCATACGTGACCTCATCATTGACAGTTTATCTCTAGTCCTAAGGTCTAAGGAACCGGGAACAGCTGAAGCATTTATTTTATGGTCTAACATATTGGCCAGTATCTTAGACAAGCCAATTCTTTAGGAAAAAATATGCCAAGAAAATGCAATTACATTTAGCTGGAGCTAAAACCCCACACAATGCAATAATGATGCCATCATTTATTTTTCATCTGCCTTTGTGCCAAATACTAGATGTGCATTTTATATCCATTATTTTACTTATGTCACATAGTTTCTTCACAAAATGCAGAATCACCCTCTGTTTGCAAATTAGAAACAGAACCGTTAGCAGGTAAGTGACTTGTCCTACGGTCCCATGTTAAGTGGGTTGTAGAATTGAGACTTGAATCCTATTCTCTCTGATACTGAAAGCAGCACTCTTTCCCTTCACCATTATTATCATTATTTATTAGTAAGATTAGTGATCTTACTTAAGGTACTAATGATTAGTACCTTATCTTTTGTGATAGGTGGCCTTTAAGATGGCCCCAGTCATTTCTGCCTCATGGTGTCTGTAGGCTGGACCTAGTAACTAACTTTGAAAATGATAGGATGTCACTTTTGAGATTAGGTTGCAAAGAAGAGGGAACTTCTGTCATGGGTGCTTTCTCCCCACTCTTGTCTCCCTCCGGATGAAGCAAGCTGCATGTTGGGGAGGCCCATTCGACAAGTAACTGAGGTCTTAAACAGATAGCTGGTGAGCTCATGACCTGCCAACAGCCACAGGAGTGGGCTTGGAAGCAGGTAGTGCCCGAGGTGAGCCTTGTGGTGCATGCAGCCACAGAAAGCACTTCCTTGCACTTCATTGTGAGAGACTCAGAGTCAGAACACTCCAGCCAAGCCACGCTCAGATTCCTGACCGACAGATATTGTCAAATAAATAAATGTCACTTTCTGCCACTAAGTTTTGGGTTAATTTGTTTTACAGCAATAGGCAGCTAATACACCATTTATCAAATACTCCTAATATTAATAGTACTGTAACAATAGTCATTGCTTTTTAACATTTTACAACATAAAAAGCACATTCTAAGTGCTCTACATGTGGCAAATCATATTATCCTTTCCATGATGCTATTAGATGATGCTCATAGATGAGGAGCAGACACATAGAAAAGTTAGGGCCGTGGATCCAGGGACTCATACATCTGAGCCCCATTTCCAAGAGTGAACTCATAGGTGGTCTGCAAGAAGGGCCAATATTGAGATGAGCCAACTGTGTCCCAGAAGCCACTCAGCCATCACATGGCTATGCTGGGCTGGACTCTAGGCTCTGGGCTCTAGGCTTCAGGCTGTAGTTGTGACTAGGCCTTCTCCGTGGATCACTCATCCTTGCTGGAACAGATGCTACTTAGGGAAGATGGCTTCCTTTATGTTTCTCATTCTCAGGCCAAGCTGAATCGCAGAGCATGTCCTTCCAAGGTGGGAATCTGAAGTGGCCAGAAGGGCAAGAGGAAACACATGAGATCTCATACTGTCCGGCATTGGTGCTGCCGGCACACTGCCATTTCTGTCCAGGTTATGTTGGCCAAAGCCAGATCCTGAAGGATGAGATGTGATTCAGGCAGAGAGGAGTGGAATGAGCTTTCTAGGAGGAGGAGTCAGCATTGCTGAGGCGGGAACTTCCATGGATCCTTCCGGGGGCTGCATGGCAGATGGGGACTGTGCACATGGAGTGATGAGAAATTCTGCAAGTGAGCTAACAATCCACCTGAGCCAACAACCCGCCTGAATGATTAAACCAAACTTCTTACTCACCCCTTTCCATCACTCCTGCAATCTGGGAAGCCAGAGGGGAGAGTCTAGGAGGAATCGTATCATTTCAAAGAAAGACAACTTCATTGAGTTTGATGACAGTCATGCTTGCTGAATTCACTCATTCGTTCCCTCAACACATAGTTTTGAGTTTCCATCATATAGTAAGTAATTAGCTAGGATGGTGGGAGCCCAAAATCAAGTGAGGGAGATCTATGCAAGCAAACAATAGAATACACCATATTTTACTGGAATAGTAGGTCCTGGAATAGAGGTGAGTACAGAGTGCTGGGGAGGAGGGAGGGAAGGGTGCCAGAGGAATCCTAGAGGAAGTGACGGACAGAGAACACTTGCAAGATGAGGAAGAGTGTGTCAGGACCAGACGGGGTGCAAGGGGAGGCTGCTCTAGCCAGAGAGCACTGTGTGCAGAGGCACAGAGGTAGGAGAGGTCACAAGTTTGTCGTAAGAGTGGCAAGCCCCAGAATCCTGGCCAGGAGATGGGGTCAGCGACTGAATGAATGACAGGACTACAGCAGGAGCAGGTGGGAAGCACAGCCGTGTCCCCCGCTGGCCTCCCAGCTCTCTACCTCAGGATTCTCCTTGCGTTCTGTGTTCCTTGCTTTCCCTTTTGTCTGTGAGTTTTGTGGCTGTAATTGAGTCCCTGGATTCTTGAGGCGCATTACTGCTGATGATCAGCTTTGATCTGATATTCCTTCCCACACTCTAGGGCAGTTATGAGGCCCACTGAAGTCCTCTCTCTATCGGGTTAAGTAAAGCCAATTCGTTTCATTTTTCCTTGGGGCTTTGGTTTTATTAGAAACATTAATGAAAAAATATAGGTTTTTTAAAAATGCAGATGTCCTCTTCCCTGGGTATTCTCATTTCCAACATGTAAGGTCCGCCCGAGGGAGGGTTAGGAGGCCTGAATGAGGATGGGGGAGGCTGGAGGTAAGGCAAAGTCATCTGCAGGGCTCCCTGCAAGGTGCTTACAATGTGTGATTCTCCATAATCCTCCCCAATCATTTTTGTGTGGGGGTGGTAGGGGGACCAGTCTCCCAGTTTGTCGAGAAGCAAATACAGGCTTGGGAAGGTTTATGTGATTTTTTCTCAAGGTCATACAGCTAGGAAGAGACAAAACTGGGGTCTGAACCCATGTCTGTCTCAACTCAGAGCTCACATTCTCCTCCTCAAACCTTGCTGACTCTCCTTCCTCTGTCCAACAAAAGCTGATGTATTTTCAAGTAACTGGCTGCTGTCAGAAGCTCACAAGTATGGGCCAAAAAACTGTCCAATAGCAATCATCGCGATGACAACAAAATACATCCACGGCCATCACGCCCTATCTTGCTTTCCTTTTGACAAGAGGCTACCCCAAACCATTTTCATTTTGGATCCTCCCAACTCTCAGCATGGATGGCAAGGCTGTGATTAGTATCTTCATTTTACAGAAGAGAAGATTATGGGCGTAACAGGAAAATGAATTTTGTAGTTGGTGTCTTTTTTTTTTTTTTTATGATAGTCACAGAGAGAGAGAGAGAGAGGCAGAGACACAGGCAGAGGGAGAAGCAGGCTCCATGCACCGGGAGCCCGACGTGGGACTCGATCCCGGGTCTCCAGGATTGCACCCTGGGCCAAAGGCAGGCACCAAACCGCTGTGCCACCCAGAGATCCCCTAGTTGGTGTCTTTTTAAAAAAATAGGTTGACAATTCTGGGGTCATAGGATCTGTAGAAGATAGCCTATTAAAAGCAGTGTGGGCTAAGAGCAGAAGTTAAGGAGCTGTGTGACCTGTGGTCATGTCACTAATCTCTCTGATCCTCAAATTCCACATTTTGTAAAGTGAGTATAAAAATCATTCCCACTTTGCATTGTGACACACCTAAATGGACTTGTGAGACCAGCAAAGAAAGCTCAGCCAATCTTGGACCAGAGCAGGAACAAAGCCTCGAGACTTCCTTTCAATGAAAGGCACATAGGCACCTACATATTCTGCTAAACAGGCCCCAAACTGTTTTAAAATGAAAGTGAAGAAACAAAATATGCATAAACCCACAGGAAGGAAGACCAGGAGAGGTGATGACATGGGATGAGAGATGACAACTAATGTCCAGACTTCTAAGTTGGTGAAAGAATTAGTAAAACAGAAACAGTCAAGCAGTAGGAGCCTTGCAAAAAGGAATAAGCTGAATTGCTTCCACGAGACTCAGAAGTGCTCTGGAATTAGAGACACAAGGTGCAGAGAAAGATGAGGATGAGCACAAGGGACTCATGAGTCTGGGGACAGGGACCCCCTTCCCAGATGTGGTCCCACTCACATGGCCGGGTCACCACTTCCCCTTCCTGCAGAAAAAGGAGGTTTATTCTGCAGAAGTCTCTCTAGATGCAGCCACCAGGAAAAGCAATGGAGGGAATACCGAGGCAAACTCTCATACCCTTTTCATTGTTGGACTCTAGGAGGGTGGGAGAGATCATCGTCCCCCCCAAAGAGCTTCTGGAGCCCTTGCCAATCTTCCTGAAGCTGAGACACACAGCTGGTAAGCAAGCCCTGCCCACCCACAGGCCCTGGCACTGCAGTGGCTTCCCTTTTAAATATGAACGGACCAGGGCACCCGGGTGGCTCAGTTGGTTAAGCATCTGCCTTTGGCTCAGATCATGATACTGGAGTCCCAGGGATCAGGGCTGCACCAAGGCTCCCTGCTCAGCGAGGAGCCTGCTTCTCCCTCTCCCTCTGCCTGCCACTTACCCTGCTTGTGCTCAATCTCTCTGTCCAATAAATTAAAAAAAAAAAAACCTAAAAATAGATAAATATGAACAGCAAGAAAGAACCACTGTGCACTTGAAGAAAACCTCCAAAGAGAAAGAGAAGCCAAAACATTGACAAAAAAAGCAACTCAGGGGAAATTGAAATGCTTCAAGAAGGAGTGTCAACACAACACAACACAACACAACACAATACAACAAAAACCAACCAAAAAAACAAACAAACAAAAAATCCCTAGAAAAGTCCAGCTAAAGCAGAAGGTTTGGCTGTGCATTGGAATCTCCAGAAGTTTCAAAGCCTCTGGTGTCTGGTCTTATCAGACCCACTGCATCTTGGTGGTGAGGGTGGGGGTATCCAGGAACCCGTGTTCCCCAGAGCACCCCAAGTGATACCTCTGTGCAGGCAAGGTTGAGACCCACTGACTCCCCCAAAATGGATGAACAAGAAATACAGAACTAAGTAATTTCAAGTCATGATGAGCAATGAAGGGAACTCAGCTGCTGGGACAGAGTATTAGGGAGAGATCCAGGCCAGCCCCGGCCAGGAGGGCTTCTTGCGGAGGAAGTGATACGGAGTTTGGTACCTGAAGAGTAAGGATCTAGGAAGAACATTCGAGGAGGAGAGAGGGAGGAACCTCCGTGGGGCTCCAGGAGGAGAGCGCTTGCCTGTGCCTGGTCCTGGGAGGCTGCAGGGTCCTGAGCCTCTGTCTTAGGCATGCGAGGGGCTCTTCTGGGCATGGCCCAGATGGCTTTAGAGATGAAAACCAGGAAATCTGGTTTATTCTCTTGAGAAGCAGAAGGAAAGACTACGGAGAGAAGGAAGCACCCGAAGGGGTGTGGAGGAGAGCTGTGGAAAGGCTGAGGGACTTCCTCTCCCTTCCCTCCCTCCCTCCTCCTCCCTTTCCTCTCTCCCCTCCATCCTCTTCCTTCCCTTTCCTCCCCTCCTTTCCTCCCCTCCCCTCCTCCTCCTTTCCCTTCCCCTGCCTCCCTTCCTTCACCTCTGCTCCCCTTTCCTTTCCCTGCCCATCTTTCTTTTTTATACTTAGCATGTCGGGACGCCTGGGTGGCTCAGTGGTTGGGTGCCTCCCTTCAGCCCAGGGCATGATCCTGGGGTCCCGGGATCGAGTCTCATGTCTGACTCCCTGCACGGAGCCTGCTTCTCCCTCTGCCTGTGTCTCTGCCTCTCTCTCTCTCTCTCTCTGTCTCTCATGAATAAATAAATAAAATCTAAAAAAAAAAAAAAAAAAAAACTTAGCATGTCAAATGTGCATTTGTAGGGATTTGCACTGCTGTGGTGCTGTGGAGGCCTTCACCACTAGCACGCCTGGCCGGGGCTTGGCTAAAGCTGGGTACTCACTCTGCAGAGATTCAGAAGAGGACTAGGCTTCCCACTCACTCCAGGTCCCTGCCAAGAGACAGAGCCTAAGGTGAGCTAACCCCGACGCAGGGGCTCACGGTGGACGTGGCCAGCAGAGCACGAGCCTGTTGGAAACACACAGGATTTTGGATCCAAGATGTACAAAAGGCCATGACACCCACGGAGGGGCTCATCCTCCCCTTCTTGTTCCCCTGGGGCTCTGACTTCTCTCTTACTCAGCTGTCTGTGCACATTCTTGCTCAGTTTCCAAACAGCAGCCAGTCCATCTTCTAAAAAGATCAACATGACCATGTCTGTCCCCTGTGTGAAATCCTTCAGTGAGTTCTCCATGTTGGGCAGGTGAGATTCACACTCCCTTCTTGGCCTGAAGGGCCACAGGGGCACCTGTCTCTCCATGTGCCTTGCCAGCCTTCCATTCCCCTCCCTCCAGCTCTCTATTCCCCTCCTGCCGTCCCAACAGGGCACATGTGGGAACTACAGAGGCTTGGGTGAGTCTGATTGTGCTCTCATATTACTTAGGCTCCTGGTGTTTCAATTTCCTTCTCTGGAAGTTGTAACCATCCTTAGTTAGCTCTTGGGCTGCTGAACTTAGGACAATGTTTGGAAACGTGTGGATGGATCCAGAAAGGGGAGGTACAACTGGTGGTATTGTTATGAATTCCTCAACTCAGCCGTGAAAGCCGAAACCAATGCCCTGTCCAGTGGGAATGCCATATTGGGCCACAGAGAGCAAAGTCATGTCTTAGGCAAGCTTCTCATCTCTATGAAAAGGAGGAAGGAGAAGAGTAATTCTTAAAAATGAAATAGTCTTATCTACTATAAAAATAATAGGGTACAATCATTAAAATGTTTGACACCTTAAAAATGTCAAAGAAAGACATTGAAAAAAGCAACCTAAGATCCCACCGGCAAAAGGTAACCACTGTTAAGAAATGGGTTGTGCAGGATCCCTGGGTGGCGCAGCGGTTTGGCGCCTGCCTTTGGCCCAGGGCGCGATCCTGGAGACCCGGGATCGAATCCCACATCAGGCTCCCGGTGCATGGAGCCTGCTTCTCCCTCTGCCTGTGTCTCTGCCTCTCTCTCTTTCTCTCTGTATGACTATCATAAATAAATTAAATTAAAAAAAAAAAAAAAGAAATGGGTTGTGCTTGTTCTAGTTGCTTTTTAGTGAGTAGGCTTTAGTTTCCCATTTTCTTTGTTAGTTTTCAATAGTGATGATCGAACTGTCTAAAAAATGTTAGCCCCGATTTTCTCCTCTTCATTTAACATTATAAGCCTAGAGCTTCTGTGTTTGACGGTAATAAGAACTAATATTTATAAGATGCTCACTACCTACCGGGAGCTACCTTGAGAATATTACATAAATTATCTCATCTCATTCCATAGTCATCCCACAAGCTCTGTGGATGGTATCTGCATTTTGGAGTGGATGAGGTTGGGGCTCAGAGAGGCTCATAGCATGCCCGTGGTGTCAAAGTTTGTGGTGGCAGGGCAGGGTTTGAAGAAAGGTCCGTATGACTGAAGCCCCGAGTGCTCATTCCCCACCATCCACTCCCTTCTATGGCCTCTTGTATGGGGTGGGGAGTCTCACGGTGCGGATCCAGAATGGTGCCTAGGAAACCGGGTTTTGTAGAATCCCAGAAAACAGCCGCACTTGGTTTCCCTGGCCAGAAGCTCTTTCTTTCCTCCTACATTCCCTCTGGGTAAGTTCCAAAAGGAAACATCCCTTTATGGCTCTCCTTTTCTTCTGCCTGTATTGAAAATTAGAGCTCAATTAAAGCTAGGTAGTACCGCTGATTCAACAGCGTGATGCTTTTACAATTATTGCTTTTCTGAGAGTTACTCTTGAAAATGTCACTGTAGAAGTGCTTAGAAATTTTCTGGATCTCTCATGGCCCAGGCAAGTGCCTTCGACGTGCCTGTGTCACCTGCTGGTGTCTGTTGTCCCTGGCCTCTAAAATTTATCTGGCCCTTCCCCACCTGAAGGCCAAGGATCAGGGGAAAGAATAAAAGCATTTGTCTCAGTGTTCAGGACAGTCCCAGGACAGGCGGCTTGTACCTACTCTCTGATGATCTTGGTTTACGAGGACTCCTTTTGTTGTTTTTGACAGGAAAAAACAACCCAAATGAGCTTATGCTGACAAGCAACTTACCAGGCTACGTAACAGTAAAATATGAAACTAACTTCAGGCACGGCTGGATCCAGGATATCAGACAATGTTCTCAGGGCTCATCTTTCCCCATTAGTTCCACTCTCTTCTCTGTCTTGGCTTCTACTCTAGACAGCCTGTTCCAAGGGTCAGCATAGCTTACATCATTCCAGTTCTGAGTCTAAGAGGAAAGAGAGAGAGGGTCCTGGCCCAAATTAGGGTTAGGCACTTTTTCCCTCTCAGCAGTAAGAACTTGTGTTACATAAGCTTAGCTGTTCTCTATAACTCCACTGGTATTTTCAGAAAGAGCCAGAGCTTGCTTAAGCTATGGCTAGGACCTTCCCTGTAATGTTCTGGACTTCCCGGTATGGTATCATAAGTTTGGGATCTCAAGGAGCATTCTAGTTTGATCTGGTTCCTCTGAGGAAAGAAGGAAAGAGAGTGAGAAAAGATGAGAGGTAGGAAGAGAGGAAGGGATGAGCGGGGTAAGAGAGAGAGAGAGAGAGAGAGAGAAAGGCCCAGAGAGTCTGAGCTTGTGTGGTGCCAGGCCCGGTACCAGGTACCTGACTCACGCCCTTACACTGAACCCTTCTGGTAACTGTGAAGGGGAAGTACCATCATCTCCATTTTGCATGGAGGACCCGGTGACTTGGCCACAAAGCAGAAGAGCCTAGATTTAGATCCAGAACTGCTGAGACAGAAGCCTGTGCTCTGAACCACCAATTTCCCGCTACAGGGGAGACTCTCGTCTTGAAGAGAAGACTCAGCAGAAAGGTGCTTCCTAGCTTCAAAACGTGATGATGGGATGCGTAGGCCAAAAGTGGGCTGCCCAGATGATGTACTCTCCAAACTTGGGCAGCTTTGGGGCTGCCAGGTGGCACTGTTCGTAATGCTACCGGGATAACGGGCGTCCACGGGGACTCTTAGAGCAAAACTAGGTACAGGGACACTCTAACCAAAGGCAGATGTTGAACTTGGACTCATTTTTACAGGTGAGAAAGCAAAAGCCCCAAATCATAGGGCTGGTAGCAGAGCAGCTGGGGTTGTCACCCAAATCTGTAGGATTTCGAAGTTCATGCCCTCTTTTCCCATCACTACATCTTGCCTTGTGAAGACTTTGGATTCCACTTCTTGAAAGTACAACTCTCCACGGGGGCTGGTGGGCGGAGCTGGGCATTGCCAACAGCACCCTGCTGCCAGCACATTAGGGACACCACTTTCTCAAATCTGTTACTCCCAGAGACATCTTGTCCTCACTTTCCCATATGGAGGCTCCCTCTGCTGCCACCCCTGGGGACTGGGTAGGACGAGAGGTACTTTCCTTTTGCCAAATGCAGGAAACTCTGCAGGTCTCAGGGTTCTTGTTCCCGTCGAACTGCCCTATGTCTGTTCCTCCTTCAGCCAGATCCCTGCTTTCCCATTCATATGTCCATCTGTTCAGTTAACAGTTTATTAGTTGCTGCTTGAATTCACTGCACATTAATGGAACAATAACTCTGAAGCAGGACCCCTCTGTCAAGTGTTGGGATTAAGCAAAAAAGCCACTCATTCTCTGTCTCCAAGGAGTTCACAGACCACTGTAGAAGGCCAGGAGTCCCTGTTTTCCAATCAAGATAGTATCGGGAGCACCAGAAAGTCATGGCTATTGCCACTTGGAAATTGGGGGCCAGTGATACTGTCTTGGATGAAGAAACAGCAGTATTGGGCAATTTATTTATTTATCTGCCTGTGACCCAATTGTACCTAAATCCATCTGTGCTTAATTGGCCCTGACTGTTCAATGTAATGATCTCCCAAATATTTAGGGTTTTCTGCAGATCAACCTCCGTGCCAGGCACTTGGTGTAGGACTGAGCATATCCTCTTGGAACTTGGAGTCTATTGAAGTCGAGTCCCACATGCTATGGAGCATAATAGTCACCTGGGGGTTAACCATGCAGATTCCCAAGCTCGCTTCTAAAAATCTGGATAACTAAGTCGGGAGAGCAACCTCAGAATGTCCACTGTGACACGAAGCACCCAGGTGAATTCAGACAGATCATACCTTCAGAAACATTGCTCCAGTAGACGTCAAGTGGTCCTGAAAGGTAAGAAGTTATAAATCTAGACATTCCAGATAGCAATGTGGCATTAAAAGGACCAAAAAAGAAACCCAGGAGTGCAGACTTGGGGTGAGGTGGGGGAGTGTTTGGAGAAGGGGAAAGCTTTGATGACCAGAGAGTAGGGTGAATGGGATTGGGGCAGGCCATGGGTAGCATAGCTTGAAAACGCTTGGAGGTAGATAGAGGCCAGACTTTGACTGCAGGGTCAGGAATGATGATGAGAAGCTTTGGCTTTATCTTATAGGCAACTGGAAATTGTAGAAGGTACTTTAATGAGTCAGTGTTTTAAAATCCCCAGGAAGTTAGACAGCTGGGACCTCATAGTCATTTCCTAAACTTTTTATGAGTTTTAGTGTCTTTGCCTGTGAACGGCGGTTTTCTTAATCCAGAAGTAATGACTACCTTACAGGGGAATGTGAGGGAGTCGATGAGATGAAGCCATAGAGGCAGTGCTCAGGAAAGAGCAGTGGCTTTATTTGTTCTGTCACTTGGGTGGGCACAGCAGCCGTGATCATTCCCAAGGGACATGTGGGACCCCCCCCCCCGCCCCCCTCAGGCCCCCATGGACAAGCATCAAGTGCTGTCACGGGAGCTAGAAACTTGGGGACATGCATTCTTGCTCCTGGGGCATGTTGATGTGAAGATGAGGAAATAGAAGAAAAGAGAATTGGAGTTTGGGGACACCTATTCCATGCTTGGCTGTTTGTACACAGGCTCGGTCAGTCTCCCTGACATGACTTGAGGCTTCATAGTGATGAGCATTCCTGAGAAGAACAGTCCCCCCAAAAAAGAGATCTGCTCACAACGCTGGCCTTAACACGGCTACCTCCTCTTTGTCTGCCCTCCCTCTGCCCCATGTTCCCCCCCCCTCCTTCCAAATCTTCACTCCAAGCTTCCTCTCCTGGCAACAGAGCAGTTCCAGCCAAGGACCCGCGAGAGAGCGGGCAGGTGCATGCATGCCGTCTCCGAGCCCCGGGTGGTGGGACAGGCATCCAGGCTTCCAGGAACCCTACCTTTTCCAGCCTTGGCCACCTTTTCCTGGCAGATGTCCCCGGCTCTCCTTCCCTGTCGACAGGGTTCTGGGTTCTGGGAACAGCATCCTCGCTTACAGGGGCTGCTTCTCTCACTAATGAATGAGTTGGGTGGATGCCTAGAAGTCTATTAAAGTTGTTGATTCGTTAATTTCTTTCCCTTTCCTTTGGCCTAAAGACTCCAGAATAATTACATTATGATTTGGTGGCTGCATCAGGGTGATTCAGAGAGAAAGGGAGATCTGGATGAGGAGGGCGGGGTGGGGAGGGGAACACTGGTAGCAGGACCCTCAGTGCAGTCACCCTTCCACTCTTCCTTCCTTCAGGTTGAGGGGGCACCTGCGACAGGCCCAGCAAAGCAGGTTTAGTGCTGAGATGTGGTCTTTGCTCCCATGGAATCCACAGTCCCACACATGGGGAGCCTGGAGGGAAGGCAGGTGCTGATGAAAATCTACCCTGGGACACTGTCCTTGGCATCTGATGCCCCGGGTGCGCTCCCTTCCTCAGCCAGAACCCATGACTCCTCAGGGAACAGCCTTTGGGCTACTGGAGGTGTTTTGCTTCCTCGTGCTAAGAGGACTGGAAGGGCCTGGGCATTTAGCAGCCCTTAGTCTGTGACCGCTCCCTGGTCTCTAAGTCCACCCTCCTCAGGACCTGACCTGGAATCGCAACCTTGCTTGGGTCCTTCCACTCCCCGTTCTGCCTCCCTTATCTCCAACCAGTCTCCCCTCAGAGAAAGTTTATAAACCATCCTTCACACACTAGTTCTCATCTCAGGGTCTGCTTGGGGGGGGGGGGCAACCTAAGACAGACACCCAAGCAGCATACAGACCCAAGCACATAAATATGCAGGAAGGAAAAAAAATTCAAAAGAGGTGGCATCACAGCCACATCCTGGGGAATGATTAACATCCCCAAGAAGAAAGACCTCATAAAGCAGATTACTATGTCCAGCTGTGCATTTTTAATATTTTCCACACTGAGTCCCGTCTTCTCCAGGTCAACACCAGAGATCATCCTCTGACGCTCCCTTGAAGCCTCTCTGCAGGTGACCTAGATGTGGCCAGTCCATCTGACCACAACGCCTCCCCTCCAACCCCATGCTGGACTTTCCCAGAAGCAGAAGTCACAGGAGGCGGGCATGGGGTCCCTTTCCCTCTGGCTGTGCTGGTAGCTGCCACGGTCTCTTCTTCAGACCAGTCCTGCTGTCATGGGGCTGCTCCTGCAAGCCAAACCCGAAGCCTTATGTCTTCAACTGTCCTGTGATCATTTGCATCAACTCTTTCTCCACTCAGTTATTCAGCTTTCATTATCTGCAACCAGGTTGAGAGGGAGAGAAGGAGGGAATCCAGACAGTGTGCAAAAGCAGAGAGGTATGAAAGAAGTGGCAGCAGAGGAGGCATCTCAGAATTGCCCCAGCCGGGGATGCTTGTCCAGGGACCACATTACTGTTCATGATTTGTGCTTGTCTCTGACTCAGCCATTGATCGACTCCTTCTGTGACCACAGACAAGTCACATCTCTAGCTTCCAAAGCAGCACATAGCAGGACACACTGCATGTTCCTCCTCCAGAGCAATCCCCTCTGAGCTGGGACTTGTGAATCTCTGCCCACCGGTGTCCTTAGTGCTGGAAGGGCAAGAAAGCTCACTCTGTGACCAGAGAAAATCCCATCGTTAGATGATCAGTTGGACACACCCCATCCAGGCGATGCTGCAGAGTCCTTACTTCCTCCCTCATGTTGCTCCTTCATCTGTGTGTTGGATGGATACTGGGATCATCTTCCTCTGTCTTTCTCTTCTCTACCATCCCCAACTCATGCCATTGCTCTGTGCTCCGCGCTGTCCCACACCAGCACTCTCTCATCCATTTTCTGTCAATCAGTTCCCTCCAGTCTCCTCTCAGTGGAGCTGTGGCAGGTGAGTCATGGGGGAGATTCAGATCCTTCAGCTCCTTCCTAGAAGGAGAGTGTATGGGCGGGACTGGTTCAGCAGCACTGAGAAAGCCAAGGGGATGGGGACTCTAATAAGATGGGGACTTGGGATCCCTGGGTGGCGCAGGGGTTTGGCGCCTGCCTTTGGCCCAGGGCGCGATCCTGGAGACCCGGGATCGAATCCCACATCGGGCTCCCTGCATGGAGCCTGCTTCTCCCTCTGCCTGTGTCTCTGCCTCTCTCTCTCTCTCTCTCTCTCTCTCTCTCTCTCTCTCTGTGACTATCATAAATAAATAAAAATTAAAAAAAAATAAGATGGGGACTTAACTTCTCTCTCATGGGGGTATGTCTGCAGAGGTCACTGCAGAGCCTGTGTGCCATCAGAGACCTGGGCTCTTGTCTGACCACTGTTCCACCAAGCTTGGCTTGCAATTTCATGATTCTAGAGAGCTCCTTGGGCCCCAGCCATCATGTTTACATTCCTACCAACGTACAGAAGGAGGGGCTTAGGAGGTACACCCTCATCCTTTGAAGTCACTTCTGGGAAGCTCCAGATGACACCTCTGTGGTCAGAATTTAATCACATGGCCAAAGGGTCTGGGAAATGTCATCTTAATGTTAGGCAGCCTGTGCTCACCTAAAAATCAGGGCTATTCCTAAGTCAGGAAGGAAAGTAATATTGGGGCCAATTCAGTCTCTGTCACAGTGAGAAGGAAAATGGTGTCTGCTGGTCTAGTTTCCAAGTGAAACGTTAACCCAACAGAGAAGCTTTTTCTTGCTCATGTTGACCAACTCTTGCTGTGCACATGGCAGCATCATGGTGACAGTTCCAAGGTCTCTCCTCCAATGATTTGAGGTGCATTCCATCAGCTTAGCTTGCTGCTGGCCAGGTTCTCCATTGGGGTTGGAGACAGGTGTTAAGTGTCCTGTACCAAGAAGGGTTTGGAGGAGGATTGAGGAAAGAAGAGGCAAGAAAACATCTCATCATCTTGAGACATGATATCCTTCCACACAGGAGCCCAATCTGCCCTCATTGACCTTCTGGGCACCTTGGCTCTATATACAAAAAGCCAAGGGCACTTTTCCCTGCTCCAACTCAATTCCCTAACTGTTTCTTTTTCTTTCTTTCTTTCTTTTTTTTTTTTTAAATCTGAGTGAGCTGGATGGCTTCACCATCCTCCAAGCTGTAAACCGAGGCATCCTTCCCTCCTCTCTCTCCCAGAGTCCTCTGTCCACCCAACTCCCACCCCATTGGAGCCAGGTTATGTCTGTATGCTCTCTATTTATTAACTTTCTGGGGCCACCATAACAGAGCACCATAAACTGAGGGACTTAAAACAATGGAATGCTATTGGCTCTTAGTTCTGGAAACCAGAAGTCCAAACCAGAGTGTCCACGAGATTGTTTCCTTCTGGAGGTGAGAGGAGGGTCTATTCCATTGCCCTTCTCCCAGCTTCAGGGGACTTCCTTGGCTTGCAGATGGGTCACTTTGATCTCAGTCTCCACTGTCACGTGGCATTCTTCCCTGCGGCCTTCTTATCTGGACACCAGTCATTGGGTTTCAGCCTCTGGGGTTGAACCCGGTATGGCCTCATTTTAAGTTAACTGATCACATCTGCAGAGAACTGTTTCCCCATAAGGTCCCATTCAAAGGTACGCAGGGCTAGGACTTGAACATATCTTTTTGAAGGATACAGTTCAACCAATAACTTTTTGCAAGGACACAGCAGAGTCTCCCTTGCACTCCTCTTCTGCCCCTGGCCTGTTAAGTCTCTGTCACACACCACCTGCACAATTCTGAGAGCCTCCTGCCAGGTCTCAGTCCACGACCTCTCCATGTCTATTTCATACTCTAGGAGCTGCTCATTCAGGTTTTCAAGGCACACGTGACCATGTAGTCTCCTGCTGAAAACTCCATCATGACATTCAGATTGAAGCTCAACATGAAATTCAGGCCCTTCCTTGGCAAGCGGACCTGCTGCCTGACACACACCCTTTTCTGTTTGCCTTGAGCCCATGTCAGGTCTGATTGCTTATCATGGGACTGCTCTCACTTCTGGGCCAGCCCCAAACAAAGACACAATTTCACACCTTGCTGAGGGAGTCCCTTCTGTCTGAGTTCCTTTTTTTTTTTTTTTAAGATTTTATTTATTTATTCATGAGAGACAGAGAGAGAGAGAGGCAGAGACATAGGTAGAGGGAGAAGCAGGCTCCCTATAGGGAGCCTGATGCGGAACTTGATCCCAGGACCTTGGATCATGACCTGAGCCAAAGGCAGACACTTAACCACTGAGCTACCCACGTGCCCCTGTCTGAGGTGTCACCACCTGACAGACTGCAGGATTCGCTGCTCTCCAGAGAACAGAGGAGATAGACATGAGGGGCACTGGGGCCTTTCTTCTGTCTGGGGTCCATAAGGTTCTTTCTGCAGGCCCTCCGACTCTGTTCTAGGTCCCGGGAGTGGGGGGAGGGGGGCAGGAGTAGGTTCTTGGTCCGGAGGCTTGATCCTATGGTTGGCCTTTGACCATGCTGCTGCCCAACTCTGTCCCCTCCCGGCTACTGGCCCAGGCCAAGTTCCCCTTATCAGGTGGGCTCTGGCACAGGGTCCTGCACTTGCAGAGGTTCCCCATCCCAGGGGAGGGGAAGGGAAGGATCACCTCTCCTCCAGTGGATGAGGATATCCACCTAGTCACAGGGGTTCCTTGGCCTGATCCCTTCCCCCACCCAGGGAAAGAGCTCTCAACTTTTTATTTTTAATTTTTGCTTGAAATAAAGTCCTTAGTTAGCTGTTACAAAACAAAAACAAAAACAAAAACAAAAACAAAAACAAAAAACCTTCTCCCTCCAGGCATCTCCTTTCAATGCCAGAGCACAGTCATGATGTCACCTGCCCTGTGACACCTGCCCTCATCTTCTGCTCTGACCTCAACCCCAATGGAAGCAAAACACACTCCCCTCAGGCTATGAGGGGAGTTGGCTTCATTCCAGATGAAGCCAACACTGTGCATTATAGAAATGAATGCCCGTCTCCAGCAAAGCATGGATTTCTTCATTTCAGAGACTAAAGTTCACTCAGTGCTAAACCCACATGCCTACCCCAGTCTTTGACACATGACAGACACTATGGTGTTTGGGGGATGAATGAATGAGCAAATGGATGGATGGATGAGGAGAGTTCTGACTAGTTTTTCTAAAAGTTTTGCTACCGATACAGCCCAGATGTGGATATCAATAACCTTGACCCATTGCAGTGTTACAGTTACAGCATAGGTTCTGACTTACAGTATGGGGTGTTGCTATAATTTGTTGCCGCTTTAATTATTTTATTCAACATAAAATCATTACACACAGGTCCAGTAGACCCCAATGTAGAAAATTAAATAACGTCTTTCCACGACACAAGGTGACAGTCTTGGGAGGCTCAATGAGAGTAAAGATGGCCTGAAATTCCAGCCACTTCTCATTCACTTAGAACAATATGAACAGGGCCAAGGAGCCTGAATGATTTGGAAGCTCCTGGGTTTCACTGATGAGAGGTTCTGGAAACCTCCCAAGGATGAGTGATGCAAAGTCTGAGCACTCTCTACCTTGTGGAGTTAATTGATTCAAAGTCCTCAAAACCTCAGGAGGCTAATTGCTGGCAAGAGCCGCATTCACTTCCAGCCTTCAGAGGTCCGATAAGCAAGGGGAAATATTCATGACCAAAAGTGTTCATGAGAGAAGTAATGGATTGATTGAGAGGAAGGGAGGATAATTAAGGGGTTGGAATAGTCATCAGTAAAAGGCTTGGAATTCAGCTAGAGTGAGATCAAGGAATCAGAGAGAATAGAGACAGATACACCTTCCAGGCCCTGCATGCCAAGAGTAGAGGTCACCTGATGAAGTTTAGAAGGGAAAATTGGAGTTTATTAAGAGGGAAGGTTTCTCAACTTCACAAGCCCCTAGAGATCCCCCAGGAGAGAATATTTCAAATTGAAATTACATTTTTTCCCTTTATGAGCATGACTCCTTCTATTTAATATTCTCTCTCCTCCTCCAATAGCTAACTTTCATTTTGGCTTTTCCGAGGAGCTCTTACAGATATTTTTAGATTCCGTCCCCGTGAAGAAGCTAAGGTACAGAGGTGAGGCAACCCGGCCGGGGGGCACACAGCCAGTTTGCAGGCTGCATGATTCCTGTTGGCCAGTCAAGCCTCTTTCAAGTTATTATCAATGAGACAGTCGTTCTCAGAATGATTTTGCTCCAGACAGGATATGTCTTTTATGAATGTTTTATTGAAATGTAATATACTTATGGAAAAAGGCATATATCCTAAGTGTAAAAAGTTGGATGAATGCCACAACCTGAACAAACCTCTGTAACTAGCACCCAGATGAAGATGCCGGACACAACAGCACAAAGACGCCTCTGGTGCCCCGGCCACAGTCACCACTGTCCTGATTCCTAACAGCCTAATTAGGTTTTCTGCCTTAGATATTTGGAACAAGGCAGCCCCTTTTGTTCAACATGTCTGTGAATTTCTTGCATGTGGTTGTAGGTTGTTCAAGCTCATGTGAAGTGAATAGTCTTCTGTATATGAATATGTCACAACTTATCCATTCTACACTGATGGGCATTTAGATTGTTTCCAGCTTGTGGTTTTACACGTGTTACTTGTATGAACACTTTAATACTTATTTTTTTTTAAAGATCTTATTTATTTATTTATGAGAGACCCAGAGAGAGAAGCAGAGACACAGGCAGAGGGAGAAGCAGGCTCTCTGCGGGGAGCCCAATGTGGGACTCGATCCCAGATCCCGGGATCATGGCCTGAGCCAAAGGCAGACGCTCAACCACTGAGCCACTCAGGCATCTCTAGTATTTCTTTGGGTACAGATATGCATACAATTCTACGTGATTCACCCTTAGAAGTGGAATTTCCGGTTCATGGGGTGTGCACGCATCTCCCTGTAGTAGACACTGCCAGATAGACTTCCAAGGTGGTTGGACTCATGTATCTCCACCAGCAGTGCATGACCATTCCCATTGCTCGACCACCTTCCTAACAGTTGCTATGTTCCATTGCTTCAGTTTTAGCTATTGTTGTAGGTTGTAATGGTATCCCATGGTAATTTTAATTTTTTTTCTTAAAGACTTTATTAATTTATTCATGAGAGACAGAGAGAGAGAGGCAGAGACACAGACAGAGGGAGAAGCAGGCTCCCTGCAGGCAGCCCAATGCAGGACTCGATCCTGGGACTCCAGGATCATGCCCTGAGCTGAAGGCAGATGTTCAACCCCTGAGCCACCCAGGTGCCCCAGTAACTTTAATTTGAGTCTCCTTATGATTAATGAAGCTGAGCACATTTCATATCTTTATTAAGTCTTAGGTTAAGACTTAGTCTTATCAGTTAAGGCTGCTGTAACAAAATTCTACAGACTGGGGCTGGGGGGCAGGGACCTTAAGCAACAATTTATTTCTCACAGTTCTAGAGGCTGGAATTCCAAGATCAGGGGTTGGCAGACTCAGTGTCTGGTGAGAACCCTCTTCTTGGCTTGCAGACGGTCACCTTCTTGCTGCGTCCTCACATGGTAGGGAGAACAATCTCGAGAGTGAGAGACAGAGAGAGAGACAGGGAGAGAGAGAGAGAAAGAGAGAAAGAGAGAGTCTAGTCTCTTCCTCTTCTCCAAGGACACTCATTTCATTATGAGGGCCTCACCCTCATGACCTCATCCAAGCCTAATTACCTCCCAAAGGCCCCACCCCCAATATATCATCACATTGGGGGTTAGGGCTTCAACATGTGAATTTGGACCGGGGTTGAGGGACAAACATTCATTCTGCAACAATCAGGAAAGGGCCTCGTCTATCCTCTCTGGGCACCAAAGTCTTGACTGCGATTATCAGTGGGAACCACCTCTCCCATTAGCAATCCATAAGTGAACTTGCAGGAATTCTTCAACAGAGGAACATGAAAACATAAAATAATTCATCCAATTACCTTTATGGAAATCAAACTCATCAAATTACCTTAACGTAATTTGCTGACATTTTTTAGCATTGACTCCCCACCAGGTGCTGTGCGGGAATTTTTATTTTAAACCATACTATGAGATGGACCCAGGGGGAACAGCTATCTAGGCCGGTGTGCACGTGCTCCTGCACAGCCGCACTCCACATGCTACGCTCCTAGTACTGGCTCCTCCCCTTCCCCGTCTCGTCTCTGACCCACTCAGCCTCTCCCGTTCATTCATTCAACATCTGTTTGTTGGGCATCATCTAGTGCTAAGCGAGATACGACAATGAGCAAGCCAGGCAAGGTCCCACCCCCACAGACCTTAGCATCTACATCTTTGCAACTGTAAGAAGAACAAAAGTGCACAAGCACGATCACAGAAGCCAAGCCATGGCACAGTGCATCAGCCTTTTCTAGGAAAGAGTAAATCCGTAAACAAGCAACTGCCAAATGAAGCCAGATTTAACCTCATTTTCACAGTGTGGGAGTGACTCATCCGCCATGCCTCCTCCCATGTCTTGTCCCACTAAGCCAGGGCTCCCTGTGCAGGGGAAGTGGACATAGGTCTTTCATGACTCTAAATTTGTTTGCTTTTGGTCACAGAAAGGAAGTAAACATTGGAATGAAATACCGTTTTAAAGTGAAGCTGTGTTTGCAGAAAGAGAAGTGACTGACTGCAAGGAAACAAATCTAAATGTTCTGTGAGGACATGCATGCAATTATTTATGGAGTTCTTGGAAATCTTCCTTCACTAATGAACCGCATGAGGAGGAAACTCACATAGCTCATCTCCTGCACAAGGTAACATCATATTTTCCTAATCAAATGCTTGAGGGGAAAATAGGTAAGTTTCATTTTTTAAAAGCCGTAGGATTTTGGAGGTAGGGAATTTAACCCAATCCTGGGAGGTGGGGGCAAGTTCTGTGTGGGGACCCATCTTTGTTATAAATCCATAGACGGAGGGCAATACCCTCTCATGAGTCCCATTCAAATACCATGCATTTTGTAGTTAGAAGAAACTAAGTTTTTCAATGCTCAGTTTTCTCTTTGACTTCGCTAATCGGAGCGTTTCATTAACTGGGTCTTGCTCTGGTTCCGGCCTCAAGCCTGTATCAGTGAGATCTGAACACAGCACACCTTCTAGCTTTTACTGCGTCAGCCTCCGTCCCCTCACTCAAAGATGTAACGTGACTCCACTTTGTCCAAAAGATAAAGTCCCAACTCCTTGGAGTCACATTTGAGAGCCCCGGAGGCTGACCTCTACCTACTTTTTTGCCACAATCACCTGCTGCCCCTACAGGAAGGTGGGCATGGCAAGAGGACAGCTAGTAATGTGTTGTTAGAATGTTCCTTCTGGCTTCTAGTCGTGCCCTTGCCCGGGCCCCTCTGCCCATGTGAAGCACCCGCCCCAACCCCTCTGCCATCTGCTTTCTCCTGCTAGGCTGTGTTTGGTATCATGCCTGTGTTTCGCTCCTTTGGCTTGTGACTTGACTGTGAGCTCCCTAAGGAAGGCCTTCATCCTCCAGAGAGCCTAGATACCTAGGAATAAACCTCATCAAAGAGGGAAAGGATCTGTAGTCTAAAAACCACAGAACACTTATGAAAGGAATTGAGGAAGACACAAAGAAATGGGAAAACGTTCCACGCTCATGGACTGGAAGAACAAGTATTGTTAAAATGTCGATGCCACCCAGGAAAATCTACATATTCAGTGCAACCCCCAGCAAGACACCATCGGCATTTTTCACTGAGCGGAAACCCACAGTACTCAGCGCCGTGCTAGCAAGGATCAGTGGCCGCGTTGGTTTCTTCCCCGCGTCCTCGAGTACACACGGATGACGGGTGCCCTGGGATCCAGTCGTTTACCTCTAGTCCCATATCCAGAATAAAGTTTTACACCTGTGCTCATTATTATTGCTTATAAAGAGGAAAAGCATTACAGAACCGAAAGGGGTGGAGTGGGGTGTGTGGGTGCCACACACGTTTCAACTAAGACGGAGCCCCCTGAAGTGGACAGAGCAAGGCTGTGCGGGATGATCCGCATTACGCAGGGACTGGGAATGAAACTCTGCATTGGTGGAGCAGGGGTTTTCTCCCCTGCTCCTCTTTAGGCTGGAGTCTCTGGAAATGGCACTTTGGCGAGCAGGAACTGGGGAGGGCTGATGCTTTGAAGGGTTTCCAGAATGTTCTTACATGAGTGGGGGTGGGGGGCAAGGAAGCCAGCCCCAGAGCACACCAAAACCCTCTGCTGTGTGGGGCATCCACCAGGCAGGGCTTCTGGCCTTGCCGGACGGGTTTTGATCATCTAAAGGTGAGAGCCCTGCCATTTTGCTAGTGTGGGCAAAGCTGTTAAGGGTTTCACCAAAGTCAAAGCAGAAATAAAGACTTTCTTTGCCTGATAAAGAAGAGTGACCAGAAAAACTGAAGACCACTGGTGTGCTCCACAAGGGCAGCACCTCCGGGGGCAAAATTGGGGAACTGTATAACTTTGACAGAGGTTCCCCCGTCCCTTCCATTTCGAGGACACTTTCAGAGCTGATGTGAGACCAAGCCCATGGGAAAGCACGCTGGGGAAAGGACCCATCCAAAGTACCACCTTCATCCTGGATTTCCATCATTATAAGTCATGGCCTTGATGCCCAAGTGATTTATTAATTCACTTAATAAATGTGTTTGTTTCTACCAGGCTGGGTACCGCAAAGGATTTTAAGCACCAACCAGAAGCTAAGACATAAGGAAGAATTCAAAGGGAACTGGTAGAAATAAAGCTACAAAGTGACAAAGGAAGTAGAGATACTCCAAGTGAGAAAGGCATGAGGGTGTATAAGTGCTATCGTTGAATCCAAAGTTAGTGTCTCGGCACTGGGTGTTGTACGCAACTGAGGAATTAGTGAGCACTACATCTGAAACTAATGTTGTACTGTATGTTGGCTAATTGAATTTAAATTAAAATAAAATTTGTCTCTTGATTGGGAAAACAGAGCAGAAGACATGGTCCGTGACACAGTGTTTACTATCAGGGAGGAAACATGCATGTGTCAGTACAGTAAAGGCCCTGGCAAGTCCTGCAGGGGATAACAACAGTAGCACACCAACAGCCATCCATGGCTCTATGCTCCAGTGCTCTATGCTCTAGTATGTTGTAGTGCGTTGCACACATTAGCCTCACAATGACCCAGCAGGGAGTGCTGGCTAGGGTCAATTGGGACCCAACAGCTCTACACTCCTACCATGTAATTTCCTGAAATGCAGAGGTCAGGACTCCAAAATGGCCTGTCCACACTCTCCTACACATGGGATTCTAGTGGGGAAAAAAGTGCCACCAGCACAGTGCCCTGTGGCGAGATGGGGAGGGAGGAAGTGGGGCTGAAGCTATATACTTGTGTGTTGGTTATTTTTATCATCCAGTGGGCGTGGTCATGCAATTGCTGGGGTCCAACAACCAGCTTTGGGTACAGAGATGCTGGTGTGGTGGGGTCAGTGGACTGACTTTTCCATGGCCAGGCCATGGCAGCAATGACATTAGTGGCTTCCTGAGCCCTGAGTGGTGGCCGCCACGGCTGTTCAAGCATGGCCCAGTGAACCCTGCCCTTTCTGATCGTGATTGACATTGTGGCTTCCCACTTTCTTTCTCTTCTGGGAATCACTCCTGCAGGTCTAGCCTAGAATTTTCTCCTCCAGGCTTTTTGTGGAATTTTGCAAGCTCCTAATTCCCCTTACTGAATCCTTCCCACTTCGAACACTCTCAATGTTGTCTGTGTCCTGCATCGAACCGTGACTAGCCCATGCAGGTACTAATCATTCCTATTTTGTGGGTGGAAAGACCAAGTCACAAAGAGCTGAAATAGTTTGCAGAATCACCAAGCTAATAAATAGCCTGTCTGGGATTCATCCTTGATTCAGTCTGACGGCAAAATCCGCTCTCCTACCTGCTGAATTTTGTTTCACTCAGAATTTTCCAAACTTATGGGTTCCAGAAACTGTTTTTGTGAAGCACTGATGAATATTCTATGGGAATAACCACCCACAAGACCACCTTCAGACGTTGTTTTTTTCAGGGAGTGAATTCTGGCCGGGTGGGACCTGGCTAATTCAGTGGTGGGAGAAGAAGGGGGTGTTGCTTCAACTGGAATCTGGAAAAATACTTGGCTTAGGAGTTGGTCAGAAAAAGCACAGTCTCTCCACCAGAACCCAGGAGCCCGGGGAGGGCAGAGCATGAGGTCACCATGGGGTATGTTTGAAGACAGACTTGCAAGTCCTGGGGATCCTTGGTCACTTTTCTGCATCGGTGAAATGAGATCAACAACACCATTCACTCACTGGTGTTTTGTAATGAGATGTTTTAGTCAGAAATCTTCCTCTGGAGAGCCACAGAAATCCAATTCAAACTAGCTCAAGCAAAAGACAAACATTTGGTGTCCAGCCTCCACTTCACACCCTTATCCTGTCTGCTAACATAGGTCAACTTCCGTGTGTTGGTCCAGAACTTTCTCAACCTTCAGAGCTGTTTCAGTCCAGGGGCTCGTTCCTTTTTCCTTCCATGCCTCCGAGTCACTGTTAATTGAGTCCATTCAGTTGGGGGCTATAACTTTGAATTTTGGAAAGAAAGGATGCAGATCTTGGTCGATCTCTCTCAGGAGGCATCTGGACAGGTGCAAATATACTCCCTTCTCCCCAGAGCTCTGTATGGCCAGAGGAGGGGCAGATTTTGCTCCCCACCCCCACATGCACACAAACACATGCATGGGCACACATGTAAACACACACACAGTCCTGTGATTCACAATACAATGGAGATCTCAAGCTTTTTCTTGTTGAAGGTTGAGGTGATTAGGTAGTGGTTTGGAAGGAGTATGGGAAAAGGGGTAGATGTGTTGGGAAAAGGAGCAAAAAATCCCCTCCCCAACCTTGGTCTTGGGAATTTTAGTTGTAAGGATAAGACTAATGTAAATCAATTCTCAGTGACAAAAGGACTTTTAAGGAGGGCCACCCGTTTCCCTCCAGGTTTTCTGGTTACCTTCTTCACACCGGTTGTGTCTCCTCTCCCTCCATCCTCCACACCCTCTGGGATTCATGGTCATCCCATTTATGGTAAGTGCTTCAGGAGTTTGCAGAGCTTGACCCAGGCAGGAAGAATCATAAAGTCTGATACCGTCTCTGGGGAAATGGTCCACATGGCTGCCCTAAACCTTCCTGGCTCTCTCTGCCAGGTGGCTGGGTGGAGCAGGGGCCTTGAGAGCTCCAAGGCAGAGAGATGTTTGATTACCCATTAAGTTGGAACATGCACTAGGACATCTGAAATGAGAGAGGGAAAGAAACATGTCAGCATGACAGGGTGGAAGGAGCACAGTCTTAAAAGAAAGGAGACCTGAGATGGCTTGGTCACTGGTGAGTGGTGTGACCTTGGACAAGTCCTTTTGCTTCTCTGAGCCTGGATTTCCTCCTCTGCAGAACAATGTTGCAGACGGATTGAGCGAGCTACAAAGTGCCCTTCAACTGGAGGCCGGAGGGACAGCTGTGAAATAATGACTTTGTTCTGGATGCTTCAAGAACACAGTCTCCTCCAGACTTTGCAGAGAGCTCTCCCGAGCTTCTGAACTCCTAGTTGGTGATGAAGCCCAGAGTGGTGCAGAGAAGTGGAAGAGAAAACTCAGGAAAAGCATGGCCATGCCGGGGCTCCCACCCAAAGGTCTGCAATCCGTCTTCCACTCTGCCCCTGCACTCTCCCTCAGCCAAGCTCCTGCACCAGCTCAGCTGGATTAACTGCAATGTCACGATACCAGTGGTGAATTGTAGATCTTATTTCTTGGTTCTCTAGAAGCCAAGCAGAAGGAAAAGATGGAGAGGGGTGTGGAGGAGAAGGTAGAGAGAGAAGGAGAAGAGGAGAAGAATGGAGGGGGTAGGAGGAGGAGAACAAGAAGGAGAAGACAACTGCCACTAACACCACCTTCTGCATTTCAGCCTGTAGCTGGGGGTAAACAACACGTCTGAGTCTGGTCCTCTGCCACAGGACACCAGGCCAGCACGTGGGTCTGAAGGGCTTTGGGGCCCTGCAGGACATGGGGCCTGGTTATTAACCATGGAGGGGGGGTTGCTGTGCACCCCGGAATCCTCCTACAGTTCCACCTGGGCCTCACCTCACATCTCAGTGGCTTATGCCATAACTATTTACTTGAGTGTCTCTTCATCCAGACTGTGAATGACATGAGGAGGAGACCAAGGTGAGTAGGAATAGGAGGGTTCCAGAATCTTGAGTTTCTATGGTCTGTCCTGCCTGTGGCTCTTGGCTTCCTTCTACCATGGTCCTGGGAAGCCATGTTCTTCATTAGCACCTCTCTACTCTCTCTGGCAGGCAGGACAACAGCCCCCCAGAAGTGTCCATGTCTAATCCCCAGAACCTGTGGATATGTTAGGTCACGTGGCAAGGAGGAAGGAAGATGCAAGGGGAATCCTTTACAAATCAGCTGATCTTGAAATGGGGAGATTATCTGGATTATCTGGGTGGGCCCAGGGTAAACATGAGGGTCCTTAAAAGTGGGAAAGGGAGGCAGAGGAGACGGTGAGAGGTGCAATATAGAGGAACTGGGCCCATCGCTGCTGGGCTTTCAAGATGGAGGGAGGAGCCACAAGCCAATGAATACCGGGAAGGCCCCCAGGAGAGGATCCTCACCTCAAGAGCCTCCAGGAGGAACACAGCCTTGAGACACCTTGATTTGAGCCCAGGGAAAGCCATTTTGGATTTCTACACTGCTGAATTATAAGATTATAAATGTGTGTTGTTTGAAGCTGCTGCATTTGTGCTGATGTGCCACAGCGCCCTACGGAAGCTAATATGCTCCCCCTGCCTTACAGAGCCTGGCCCTCCTCTTCTTCTCTGCAGGTCCTCAGTGTGAAGCAGTAACTGGACAGACCTGGCTTGGGACCATCCCAGGAGTGGTTTGCTCCAGGCCTGGCCTTCAGGGCTCCCTTTCTTTCCCATCTTGCTCTCCACCATTGTCCCCGCAGGCTCACGGAGTCTACCTACTGTCTCTTGAGTCCCGACTTCTACTTTCAACCAGACGGTTTTGGACAGGCCTCAGTTTTGTCCAGGGGAAATCTATGGGCTTTGCTTCCTGGCATTTGTGCATCTTTTTCTTGGTGCCACCTCTCCAAATTCTCCTTTTTTTCCGCCAAAGGTAAACATTGGGTTTCTATGACTGACAGCTTGAGTGTTCTCTCAATTTCTTCATCTTCACGCCCTGAAGCAAGGACTCCGTAGAAAGATGATCACACCTTGGCCAGATAGACTTTTTAAGAGTCTAAGTCAATTAATTTAAATGTCAGTGTCAACTCAGTGTTGGGCTGCACAGTTAGTACATTTCTCCATTCAAAATGTCAACCACTCCTTCTGTATGATTGGTAGGAAATTGGAAATGACTTATCTAGATAAACATACATCCAAGGTAAACTCCTAGAGAATTCGAATTAAGAGTGGGGAGGAGGGGGCCGCTCAGTCAGAACTATGACAGCAAGTGGGGTAAAATTAAATTTATACAAGTCGTGGTGATTGTGCGTCTTTGGCATACCAAGGACATCAGCCACTGTTATAGGGCGTGAACAATTCCAGGCCTGGTTCCCATCTGAGTTCTGGAGTTGCCTGGAGGAGCCAACTGGGCCTGCCTTTAGGCAAAAAGCTGTAAAAATGAGACACTCATCCAGTGTCCTCCTTTCCTACATGTCGGCTCCTGTCTAGTCTCTGCCTGCCTTCGGTCACTTTCCAGCACCTGATAATTGTTTCAAACATGTTTTTCCTTACGCGTATGTCTGTGTCTATATCACCTCTGTCTGTCTGTCTATCTACCTATCACCTGTCTGTCATCTAATATCCAGAGGGTAGAAACTATGGGAAGACTGATCCAATACGAGCTACTTCACCGTTCCTGGAAGCAGAGCTATTAACACTCAATTTTCCTGGACAGTGAGACATCAGGTCTAAGCCAAGAAAAGGGCCAGCCGTGGCCTCACTCTCACGTTGACTTCCTGCTTATGGCGATTCTTGAGCGCCAGCAGCAGACTTGAGTATCTGGAACAGAGGTGTCCAAAACCAAATGGTCCGCAAAGGCTAAAAGATTTACCATTTGGCCCTTCATAGCAAAAGTTTGCCCGTCCCTCAATCTCCAGGAATGGATAAACCATATAATCCTAAGCAATCACCCAATACATATTATTTCTTGTTATCAGGAGTTTGAAAATAAATAGATAGAAAGTTTAATGTTACATTTTCTGGCAAGATCCTGGGCTTGAAACAGTATGTGTTGTTACGTGAAGGTCTGTACACTCCGATGCGCTGAATTAGGATCGGGGCTTAAAATCCTTCAAGATCACACAGCAGTGAGGCCAGGCCAAGTCACAGCACGGACGCATGGCTCTAAGGCTTGCGTGCTTTCAGTACTACGCCCGCAGAACTTCCTCGACCTCAGGGAAAACATTCTTCTAACTCAGCCTTTTGTGAAGCTTTTGTGGAGAGAGAGCAATTAAAATTCTGACTCGAACTAGCAGATGCTCTGTTCTTTTGAATCATCTTCAGGCTCAGAACCTCTTAAGGTCAGAGGCCAATTGACTGGTCCCCTCCCTCTGCTTCCTTCTGTGACCACTTTCCTCTTTTAAGATGGTTACATTGGCTCTTCGCCTTCAGAACAGAAGTTTCCATTCCAGCCAGAGCTGCGGTGAAAGATGCCAGCTATCGTGCAGGTACGAGCAGCGCTCTATCTGCCAAGTCAGCCCTGCTCATCTCCTACCCCCTGTATCATTTCTTGCTTGTCAGCTCAATTGGGTCAATGACTGTCCCTGTTCAAGACCAGGAGTTTGTCCAAATTTCCTTGTTCTTATGAAGCAAAGGTGTGTTTTTTAGACTTGTAGTTATATAGCAGAAGTTATTGGTCCACTTCTTGCCATTCCTGACTATTTCTCTAGCAATGTGTTTCCTGATACCAAAATGTTATTTATAATTTATTCCAGTTTGGTTGCTTGGTGAGAGCGATGGCAAGCAGAGAGGGGAGGAGGGTGAGGTGGTCACAATCATGACCTTCACCTACAACCATGGATGAAGGCAGAGGACTCTCAACAGTCAGGTCAAATCAGTAAATGGGAGGATTTGACCTCACAGCATTAGAGGATTTCTGCATTTTTATTTAGGAGAAATATTAGCTTTTGTTAGCTGTGGGTTGGAGATGCATGGTTGTTGTATCCTCTCTTCTTCTGGGTTATGTTCCAAGTTTACATCCCTAGCCAGGTGCTCTGCTCTGAAAGCCAGGCTTGTATATACTGCTACCTACTCACCCCACCCACTATCTCCACTTGATACACATCTCAAACTTAGAATCCACAAAAGAAAAGTGAAGATGAGAGAAAGAAAGGATGGAAGGAAGGAAAGAAGGAGGAAGGGAAATATTCATTCATCTCCCACCATTTGTAACCTGTTCCACTCCTTTTTTCCAGATGCCATTTCGGGGGCTGTCATGCGTATCCCCTCTGCTGCTTGGAATATCACCGGTCACTAAACTGTAGGAGATGAGCAACAGAAGAGCAGGAATTCCTAACCTCGCCCACCTCATTCCTGCCTTGGCACATGGAAGAGGAATCATCTGCCAACATGCCTGGTCACTCTTCCCTCCCTCTAGCCCTCCTCTTGCAACGGGGTGGGGGTGGGCACAGTGATGACCATGAGCATTCAGAGGCTAGGCTTCCCATGGATCCACTTTTTACTGGAAGGTGTGACCATTGCATCAAATGGTCTTTTCTCTCTCGTCAGTTGGTGCTTTGGGTGTGAGGCCTTCCTGTAGTCATTTCCCTCAGGCTGGGAGTGAGCTTGGGGCCTGCTCTGGAGAAGCCACAGTGCCTGAGGTTGAGCTCTGCATTGTGAGTGGTGGGTTGCACCTGGGCCCACATCTGATCCAGCTTTGAACTCAAAGCCATTTTTGTTGTTGTTGTTCCCATTCCTGTTGTTATTTCCTAAGAATTATCTGCCTTCAGAACCCCCACAGGGGAATATGGGTTATATTTGGGTACAGAACCCTGTCCTCCAATTTCTGACAAAAACATGTAAAATGGCTAAAGGGGAGAAGAAACTTGTCCATCCTGAGAAGTTGCTGTGTGCCAGATACTTAACACACATCATTTCATTTAATTCTCAAATAATGTGTATCTCAGCTGTGTGAAATTGTTTTTCCTGTGTAATGGAAAAATTTAGCTTCATCTCATTGCTAAGAGCTATAATTCTCATATATGTTTAAGTAAAAATGGCAGTGGGCACTATCCTTGTCTGCTGTGCTCTGGCCCCACTCACCTTGTGTTTTCTAAACACACCCAGCGACCCCCCTGTAGGACCTCTGTGCTATGCTCCTCTCTGGCTGATCCCCCAGAGATCCTCCAGATGGGCTCCCTCTCCCCATCACATCTCTTCCTCAGGCCTCACCTCCTCTGCACGGCCTCCCTGATAAGCCTCTGCAAAATTGCCAACTGCCTGGCCCCCTTTGCTATCATGGCAAAGTTCATTCTGTTTAACCTTTTCTATTTCTACTGTTTTCCCATGGCATGATCACCTTCTCATCTACCATAAAATTTACTTATTTTAAGTTTACTTACTGTCTGTCTGTCCCCTCTGAAATGCAAGCTCCAGAAGACTTAAGGTCTTTATTCTGCTTAGTGATGTATCCTAAGTATTTAAGTACAGTATCTATCTAGCCTATAATAAGTGCTCAAAAAATATTTGCTGAGTGAATGACTGAGTGGCCTCCCTCCTCTCCTTGGACAACGAGTACTACCCCCACATCTCTGCTGTCACTGTCTCCCCATTTCATCTCCCCACTGGACTTCCACTTACATCCTGAGTGACCACCTCCTAGAACTCCAGGGCCACCTTCTTTCCCTGATGCTATGCTGGTGCCACCCCACTGGCTTCAGAGAAGGAATTTTGCATGTCCCTTTACCTCACCCTGGGCATGGGCATCTGCAAACTTTAGTTCCCTCAGGGCACCAAAACTCCCCGTTTGCTGTGTATAGGGCTGTAAATGAGAGTTTGGAGGAGAATGGCAAAAATACTCTGTGCAGAAATCAACTTTGAATCAAATGTCAAAACTCATTCACTGATGCTAAGCATTCAACAGTTTATTCCCTGTTCACAGGAATTTTCTCTTTGCTGGACTCTACACTTTTGCTATTCCCAGTCCCCTCTTCTCATGGTGATTATTCTCTCCCCTCCCCTCTTTCCTGGGTTTTCTGGGTCTGCCAAATTTCATAATCTGGAGCAATCAGAGGACTGCTTCCAAGTTCCTTTCACATGACTGCACAGAATCACTTTATTTTCACCTTTTTTGTAGTCATCATCTTCCATTTTGTTATGGTGCTTTACTGTCCATAAGTAGGAAGCCATTGCTGTTTATTTGTTTGTTTGTTTTTTTACTTAATCCATCTTGCTCAGAATTTCACCCAGTGACATGAAGAACTATAGGAACTTTGAATTTTCAACTCTGTTTTCTGTCTTTTGTTTTTTTTAAGGGCCAGGTCAAATGTTGAGCCTGGTCTCCAACCCATCTCTCTAAGTGGAGAGTGTTGTTGGGACCCTGGTTAGATGAAGACTCCAGGAATGGTGAGATTTGGTGTCTTCTCTTTACATTCATGGTTCTTAACCCTGGCTGACAATAAGAGCTACTTGGAAAACTGTAAGAAACCTTTAAAACTCAGGGCAATTAAACCAGAATCTTAAGGTGGGACTACTCTGCAGTTGGGTTGTGAACCACTGTTTTACATTCATGGCAACTGTCAAGAGGAAATTATGTCCTTTAGGCATGTGGAAATAAAGGTTAGAAAGGTCTGAACTGCTAGTTCTTTGTAGAGGGTGTCAAACATGGGGTCCATATTCCACACTCCAGAGCCCATGCCCTTCCCAAGGGAAGCAACCCTGCATTTCACAGGGAAGGCAGTCAGATCTGAAAATAAACAATTTCAATTTCCTGTTATAGTAGAGGCATTGTAGATGCTTCACAGTTACAGAGGGGAGACCATCTAACTTTATGTGAGAGGTCAGGAAAGGGGCTTTTTAAAACTTTTTCTTGCTTGAGGGCAGCCCAGAGATGTTTTGTTCTAGCCTGGTTTTACCTGGATAAGCAGGTTGTGAAGCAATGGGAATTGAGGACACAAGGAATGAATTAGTGCCACCCTTCATCCCCCAAGAGAGAAATTGTCATCAAACTCCCAATGAGCTTATAGTCCCTCTCCTCTCATTAACCAGGGAGGGATTTTTCTCTGCTTCTGCCCTTTTGGAATGGTCCATTAGCTCTGAGCAGTTCTCCTTCCCTTGGGGTCTGTTTTGAGATGACTCCATCAGGCTGGGGCCTGACTCCTGTAAATGACCACCTGGCAGTCAGTGGCACTAGGGGCTTTTTACTCTGCCAGTAGGATGGGGGAGGACACAAAAAGCCTTTGACTGGCCTTTTTTCCCCTTTCTTCTGGTGGAGATGGGTGATGGTGCAAAGTGAAGGACAGCGTGGCAGGGACAATACTAGCTGATTTCCACTCGGTTTCATTTTCCTATGCCTCGGCACAGACAGTCTCCACTGGAGTTAGATCATGGTCCATGGTCATGGACTGCATTTTGGTCAATGGGATGTTTAGAATTGATAAACTACTTCCTTAAAAATGCCCTGGTGCTCCTGTTCTCTCTTTCCTTGCTGCAGCAACTTTCCAAGTTGTACATTAGGATAGTGGCGTCACAAGAGGGGGGCTCTTGGTCCCTTGAAGGGAGAATTGTAGCAATGACTCTCTTGGTCGGATGTGACTTCACTGAGATTTGAGTGCAGCTGTGAGAGGTTACTTATCCTGATTAACTATACATAGGCATGCTACACTTCAATTCCTACGTGCAAGCATAGATAACCCTGTAACATCTTTGTACACTCACAAAGATGACCTCAAGGATATAGACTATAACTCATGCACATGTGTAGAGGCATGTATGCACGACACATCTTCTATGCATATATAGAAGCAGAGTTCATCCCTTCATGTTTTGGTCCAGTGTGTGAGACATGCTCATTGACATGGCTACAGAAGGACGAATATACATGCGGAGTGAGTCAGCTCCTCTAACCAGGTGCATCACTTGTGGCCCAAGGCTTCGGCTGCTTTAACTCCCCACCAATTTACTCCACCTCAAAACTCTGCCAACCCTCCTTAATTGGTAAATTCTCCATTATGGGAGGTAGAGAGACCTCAAATTATTTTTCATGGTTATATCAGGATTTCCTTGGACATAAATGCTCCATGACACCGTGTCTGTGTGAAATGTGCCCGGCTGAGGGACAGAGACTGTAGGATGTCCTCAGGGACAGCACAGTTAAATAGAAAAGGCTTAGTGTCTGGCATCAGAAGACATGGATTGGATCTCCTGCTCTCTCATTTACTGGCTCCAGGCTTGGGTGCATCACTCAACTCCCTGGGCTTCAGTATCCTCATGAAAAGCAGGGATGATAGAATTCCTACCTCATAGCTTTGTGAGGATACATAGAAATCATTTATATGAGAGGCCACTGTTAGCACTTTAGTTCAATAAGAATGGCTGGAGTTCCTCCTGTGTGCCATCCTTATGCTAGATACTGACATTCCAGAAGTAAGCAGGCCCATTCCTTGAGCTCAAGGGGCTTGCAGTTTAGGGGAGAGATTCTGTGCATAAACCAATAGCCATGTTGGAGGCTACACAAGGTTCAGAGCAAGCCTGGAAAAGGGCACTGAGATGGGGGAGTGACGGAAAGTTTTGCAGGGGAGGTGACATTTGAGCTGCCTTTTGCAGGGTGAGGAGGAGTTTCCCTGGACAAAGAGAGGAAGAAATGGTGAGCAGAGGAGTGGTATTTATAAACATAACAATATGGCCTGCTCCATGGGTCTTATGGATAACTGACCTTATTGCCTCAATTTCAGATATATGCTTTTTGTATTTTAGTATTTTTGAATTTCTTTTTTTTTTTTAGTATTTTTGAATTTCATATGCATCTTAAAACTAAGGAAATACAATATAAAACATAGTTTGGTCTTCAAAGACCTATATCCCAAACATAGGTTTAAAAAAATGTGCCTTGCAAATAAAGAAAATCAAAGATCAATGATTCAAGGGTTAGAAATCCCAATTTTTCTTGGACAGACCATTTTTATGTGTTTTTGAGGCTAATTTTGCAGACTTGGATTCTTCAAACTTATACTTTTATACTAAGCTATTGAGTAAAGGAATCATTTCTGGACCACTCCATCACCTAATTTAAAATTCAGGACCATTTTTTTCCATAAGCTCAAGGATTTAAGTTTCAATAGCTCTGATTAGTGAGTCACTCCTTTAGGGTATAATTCTTAAGAAAGGATATTAGAGAGTTTGCAAAATAGCAGCTCAATCACACCCATTTAGCAAGTAAAGGTACGGTTTCACTTTGTTTTTGGCATAAAAAGTTACTTCCTCAGATAGAAATAAATGCTATTATTTCTCACAGATTTTAATATCCCCCAGTTGTTTCTCAACCCACTGTCCTTGTCGAGCATCCATGTTCCTCTGCATTTCTGGAACCAGGGTGGGACCTGGGAGGCAGTCAGGAATTTCAGAAATGCACTAGACATTAGCGTAGGGGAGCAGGACTGGGTTGAGGATGTAAAGGGAAGGCCTTCTCCATGTGAGTGTTGTCCATAAGAAAACCTGAAACATTTTTGAATATTTCATTGAAATTTGAGAAAATGAAATCACTAAACATTTTTCAGAATGAAAGGTTATGAATAGTATAGATTCATTAGAACAAATAGAAGTGTTGTCTTTTTAAAATATTTTTTGTGTACTTTTGTGAAACTAACACTATTTGTTAGGGTTCTTATAGGCTCACTGGGGATGCTCCTCCCTCTTGTCCTTCTCTCTCAGTGACAATTTGGGAAAGGTCCTACCACACTATGATTCCAGAAACTTAGTTTTGTGGAAGGGAAAGGCTGATATCATCCAAACTCCTAGTCTATAGCTGAGAAAATTCTTATTCCTCCTCACCGCTGACAATTTTGTTGTGTCTTTGTTCTCCTCTGTTCCAAAGAGCACTGGGCATGACCATGTTTTGGTAAGACCTAGGTCTGCTTTTTTTAAAATGCCAAAACCAGTTTTCTTGTGCTTTCCTCCCCATTCACATGATCTGTTTTGCTTTGGGAAACAGCATCACTTCCTTAAACAGGAATTGTCATCCCTCCTCATTCTTGACATTTTCCCGTTGTTTGGCAACCTACATGGATTTTATCTCACTTCTAAGTAATGACATGGGTCTGAACACTCCTTCTTTGTGTTGTGATGTGTGTCTTCTCTGAGGAGCTTTGCTTTGTGACAGCCATCATAAGAGAATAGATTTAAAAGAAGAAATACTTGACACTAATGCAGAAACTTCCCGAAGGCTGAAGGAGCCTAGGCATTACAATCATTGTTTCACTTTGACTTAGAAAACTTGATCATATTTATTTTTGTGGAGTTTTTTCCTTCAAAACTGCAACGCAAGGAGCTAGGGTAAGTGCCTGCTATGTACCAGAGATTGTTTAAACATAATGTCAGGTATTGTTCACAATAATGATCTTGCTATATTGGTATAATTATAGTAACTTCACTTTATGAATGAGGAAATTGAAGGCTACCAAGGTTGGAGATCTTGTCTCTCTATCCAGAGCCTATGATTAAAGCATCAGCAATCAAAGAAAGGAAATCAGCTTTATAGCTTTGGAAAGAGTACCACAAGTCAATAAATGACAGCTTTTATTTTCACCCTTACCTGTGATGATGACTGCTTAGTTTTTCCCTTTTTTATTAGTTATAGTAAAATGTTAAGGTGAAGTAACAAGAAGCACATTAAGAATATGGTTTAGGGAACAAAGATGTTTAGTTCTCTTTCATGTAACAGCTTGAGAAAAACATCCTATTCAATGGTACCCTTGCTCCACAAAGTCATTCAGGGATTCATGTTCTTTCCATCTTGTGACTCCTTCACCTCTTGGAGCACTGTCCTCAACTGCACAGTCAAATCTGGGTCATTGCTACATCTCAGTTCCAGACAGAGGGGAGGAAAAAGAAAGGAGGTGGTGGAGACACCCTACTGTTTTAAGGCACAACCTGGAGATGGCGTGTCACTATGTCACTTCCATTGTAGTCTCGCTATCCCACAATGTGGTTGAGTATACTTATTATTACTGAAGAAGGGATAATTGATTTGGGGAATATATAACAGTCTTCACAAAATATTATTATCCTAAGAAATAGTACATTCCAGCATTATCTGAGTGCCTGACTCATTTGCTCAGAGTGGGTTAGCTTTAGAATTCATTACCTTGTACATTTGGCTTCTGTAAGCTCAGTGCAGTCAAGGACTGTGCACCCCATGTCCTGGACCCAGCATAATATCTTGCATATAATAGACTTTTAATAATTATCGAATGATAATCTCTGAGCCTAAAGAAGAGGAAAATTCAGCAGTGCCTTTTCAAGGGCAAAGTGAAGGTGACTTCCACTTCTTTTTCAATCCTTGGGAAAACCGGGACAGGTATGGGTACAACGTGGTTCTCATCAGCTACCCCTAAATGCCCTAGGGCTGCAGCTCTGCCATAGTCACTGAATTGAAGAGGAAATGGGATGACAGGGTTTTCACTTTAAACTCAAAAGGGAAGAAGAACAAGATGAAGGTCACAAACACCCAGAAATGTTAATAAGAATTCTGCCCCAAAGGGCTGTCTCCGTGTCCTAGGTTCACAGCCCTGGAAAACCCTAGTTAAGTCTATCCTTAATTTGGCAGATGAAGATCTCTCTGCCCCTGCAGGTGAGAGCTTCACAGGTGCCCAGAGTCAGCACGACTAACTGGATTGGTCTTGGCCTTGATGTCTCTAGGGATCATTAGTTCATTCTTAAGCCCAGAGGGTATTTTACTTGTTCTGAGAATTGCTTCACGTTATATTCTTTAGATTGAAGCTGTTGTAAAAGTCTCCGGATGCTTGGGAGAACCAGCTTGTTCCTTTTTTTTTTAATTTATTAATGAGAGACATGGAGAAAGAGAGAGACAGAGAGAGAGAGGTGAGTAGAGACACAGGCAGAGGGAGAAGCAGGCTCCATGCAGGGAGCCCAACGTGGGACTCGATCCTGGGTCTCCAGAATCAGGCCCTGGGCTGAAGGTGGTGCTAAACCGCTGAGCCACCCAGGCTGCCTCAACTTGTTCCTGATCGTGCTCGCCCTGCATCTGTGTTAAAGTACAGAGCTTGAATCATAGCAGATACTGAATAAATAGTCATTGCATTAATTAACTGATTACTTGACTATGAGGACCTGACAAATAGGGAAGGATGTCATCATTGAAGTGCATCTAATTCAATCCTCTTGTTTTATAGATCATCCCAGTGAGCCCTAAAGAGGTTAGAAGTCTTAGCCAAGGCTTTAGAAGAGGTATGGGGACCCAGCTTATCTGAATTCTCCAGCCCCAAGCTCCATCCCTTCTATATCAGCAACAAATAGTGGTGATTTGCCAAGAGGATTTTAGTCTGTGGAAACTATATTCACATCTGCTTCTGTGTCATCATTTATAATGTATTATCTTCCTAAAACACACCTTATCCTCACCTGTGCCTTCCAAGGACCCCTTTTCCAGTTCTCTATGGCACCTGGTCACTGCTCCATCCATCTGAGTCTCTCTCCTTGGATTTGGATTCTCTTTCCTGGCTTATTCTCAGAATTACCCTTCCTTTTTCTTCTCTATCATCACCTTGACTGTTGGTATTTTTCTGCAGAGGGTGGATTGGATTATTAAAATGTATGAATGATGAGTAAAAAAAAAATCAACTGGATCAAATAATTTATACATGCATATGTGTTAGTGTCTGCTTTTACAACATGCATTTAAGCACCTCAAGGACAGGGATCCCTTCACACTGGACTGAGGTCATAGTAACTCTGTAGTGATTTGTTGAAAACATGACTAAGTGAATATGATTTAGAATTCTTTGTGTGCCTAATGTTGACAGCATTTATGGATATCTCTCATTTCACTTTCCCAATTTAATACAAAGGAGATCAAGACTCAGGGTGGCTGTGTGGCTTAGATGAGATGGGGCAGGTCAGCCGTGCCTGAATTCATAGTCCCAATGGATCTCTCTCCCACCATGAACAAGACTGAATTGGGGAAAATCAACACAACATAGGCCACTTCTTGCAGCTTCTTGACAAGCACACAAAGCCCCACGCTCCAGAGGGAAAGACTGGGAAAGAAGTGAGCATGGGGTCCTGGCCATTTCTGAATCTATAGATTCAGGGCCCCAATTTCTGCCTCTTAGGGTTTACAGTCTTTCACTATTTTTGTTGGATTGCTGCAAGGGTGGGGAAGAATTGTATTGAAAGGGCAAAGGATGATCTCTTCCAGCTTAGCCATTTGCTCAGAGAAAAGAGACAATCCTGATAAGAGGGATGGAGCAGAGCATGGGAGGTTCAAAACCGGGCCTACAATTTCTATTAAGCTAATTAATCTTTGCTTGTCATCAAGTCTTTGCTTCTTATCTCAAAAACAGGGATTATCATAGCTATCTCTCAGGTTTGTTGCGGAATGAGATTATAGACATAAAATCCCTGGAAAAGTGGCTGGCTCATAGTCAGCTATAAATTATAGCTGTTACTATTATTACCACTGTGCCTTTCTGCATTTTCCCAAACTTTTTCAATGAATATGAATTAGGCTATTCAACACATACGTTTGGTACTGCATGAAGTGTGTACAGACCAGAACAAAATCAGACCTTACCGTGCTAATAGCATGTTCTAGTTCCCATAGGGGGCAGTTCCCTTAAGCAGTTGCATTGTTGAAGAGAGTCTGAACTTGGCTTTCTCCTTGCTCCCTTCCTCATTTCCTTCCTTCCTCTCTCCTTCCAACTTTCTCTGCCTCCCTCTCTCCTTTTCTCCCTCCCTTCCTCATATCCCTTCATCCTTCTTTTTTTTTACTCTATTCATTTATAACTTATATTCACTGTTTTTTTTAAATTCATCATAAAAGTAAGCATGTGGTATACAGTCTATCCAGAAAGGAGGACTACAATATTTTAAGAGATGAGAAAGAGCTTGCCTGAGAACATAGGTTAAGATTCATTCACTCATCAAAACTTTCAACATCCATTGATCATTTTATCAATACAGAAACAACAGGGGTGGGTAGACGAGTCAGACACTCTCTGCCTTCCAAGAAGCTATTGGCCAAGGAGAGACAGAAAGTCATTAAAAAGCACTTATTGCCATTTTAATATATGCAAAGCGCAATGCCCAACATTGCAGCTATGTTCAAATATAGCTGTTTCCTGGTAGCCAAGGTAAAAATGTGCATAGAACACAGTGAGTTCAAGCTTTCCTCTATCTGACAGAGGGCACATGTGAGTGCTCCTGGTGAGGAAGCTGGACCTGGATTCACACAATTTGCGGGCTCGCCATGACTTGTGGTTACAATCTCTACCTCAGAACTGGTAGTTACAGCATGTTCTGTCATCATGGATGATGTTATGCAAACACAATGTGTGTGTGTGTGTGTGTGTGTGTGTGTGTGTGTGTGTGTGTAAGGAGGGGAGGTTATAGCATTTAACAAAAACATTAGCAATAAATGATTTTATTCTAAGCGATCCAATTTTGCCTTTGGAGTCCTTTTCCTCCTTTTCTGGTGTCTCTTTTCCCTCATTCGGTTCCCATCTCTGTCTCTAGCTCTTTCCTATTGAGATGCCCTCTGATTTTCCAGACCTGCCCCCTCTGTTGCCTGCATGGGCTGCTATGAATAATCCTCACATCCACAGCCACATTAGTCACTCTTTGTCACTCTTAGGTCCACCAAGAGTAAGGTCCGTCCCCTGTTGCATTCTCTAGAGTATGTTCTTTACTTGAGCTCCTTTTGGAAGGCAGCCAGCTCCACAAAGAAACTGGGTGGGTGGGCATAAATGGGCACATGGTTCTCCTTCTGTGCCCCCTGGGGCTTTCTGTTCATGAGCACCCACTTTTCACAGACATCCAACTGACCCCTGACCACCATGTCACCGCCAGAGCTATTTTTGACACGCACAGGAGGCTTTGCAATTTACAAAGCATTTTCACACATTTCATACATACTAACTTGGTGAGATTGTGCATATTTTTAAATGCTGCTTTTTTTCCACTTAACTTTATATAGTAAGTATTTTTCCATGTTTTTCTTTGGAAACATCACATTTGAAGGTTTCTATTATATACATGTGGCAAGAAGTTCTCTATTGTTGGACAACTAGGGTGTTTCCAGTTTTATTTTGTAAAGCTACCTTGAGAATCTTGGTGTGAAATCTTGGCTCCAATCTTGGTGTGCAATCTTGGCTCCACATCTCAGATTATTTCCCAAATGATCTGAAGAAAGGGTTAATGTTAGATCCCTATGAAGGGGATTTCTGAGTCAAGTATTACGAAGCACTTTAAGATTCTTGAGAAATATTCGATCTTTGCCTTATTGGTTGTATTTTTAATGGATTCCCATGCAAATATCTTAATGATATCAGGAAGGGTTCTTCCACTGGATGGCATGAAAGGATTCTTTCAGAAAGATTGACGTGCCAACCTGCGGAGAGTCAAGTGTACATACACATGCATACACACACACACACACACACACACACACAGTGCTGACCATGATTATTCCTCATTGAGGCATTGGTAAACTTCCTTGTCAGGTGTGACCAAAGATAAAGTAACCTCATCCTGCCAGAAGTCTCTTCTTTGTTTGCCTCTGTGTTGAATATCAGTCCTCTTCCTCATTCAGGCTCATAGTCTAGGACAGTCTGTGTTTTAAGGGTTCTGCTTTGAGTCAAAGATGGCCTACGGTTTGCATAGGACACTTGTCTCTCTGCCTGTTTAGAGTACAGGCTCTCACAACACTGTCCCTGGCTGTGTCCATTCCTAACTTGCTTCTGTACCTGTCTGTGCAATGGTGGAACATAAGGAGGCCTGCCACCTTTGAGGAGGGTGCTGCAGGATGCCTGACCATGCTGTGTCTGTGTGTAGTTGCTCTCCTGGGGTCCCATGACTCCATGTGTGTTCGGTGACACTCTTCACTGGTCCAAATAGCCCATAGCTATTCCCTTGCACATATGTCTGGGAGTCTCCTCTTGCCCCAAGTGTGTCCTGTAATCTGGTCACCTAGGAGTTTGTTTTTCAGCTTTGCCCACACTCATAAAGGCTTTGCTAGTGTATGAGCATGTTTCTAACTTTATTATTTGTCCAGTCTTGGCCTACAGGCAACTTTAGTACAGGGACATGGTGTCTTACTCATTTTTGTAATACCGAGTACTGGGAAATGGTTGTTTTTCTCTTTTCATTTTCTGGCATTTACTGGTGACATCTTTTGACCAGCTCCAGGTGTTGGGACAATGTGAACGTGTGAATGTCCAGGGACTACAAGGTTGGGAGCAGAGCAGGGAAGGGAGCAGAAAGAAGAGGGAGGCATTTTCAAATGATAAAGCTATCAGTGCCAGCACCTCGTATTTCACAGGGGGAAAAGCACAGCATGTTAGAAATTGAGGGAGAATTTAGCTCATATGTTTGGAATCTATAACAGGCTAATTTGCTCCCCAAAGACAATGCCGTAAGAAAGAAAGTCAGTCTGAGCAGAGAAAGCCGATTTCAAGGAGTTAGAGCTCTTTGCTCAAGTAAAATTGTTTGGGGAGAAACCTCTGGTGGAAACCAGTAAACACTAGCTTTGCAAACACCACCTCCTGCTAGCTGCTCACTCAGTGCTGGAGCCTGTAGAGAAAGCCAGGGGCAGCCCCCAGAGCTGCCTGAGGAGGTGCTTGCTGGAGCCCAGAGGAAAGAGTTAATTCATTGGAGACTTTGCTGGCTTCTGTGGGAAGCGGAAGGGAAAACCACACGAGGAACTCATGTGCTTTCATGAAAGTTTAATTTGCTTTCTTGAAAAGGGAATGATTCGTATCTGGGCTTGCTGTGTTTAATATTAAAGCAAGGATGAGAGCCTAGGACCTAGGATAGGGATGGAGAAGGTAAAACTGTAATCTCAGAGATAGAGGGGTGTGTGTGTGTGTGTGTCTGAGCGAGAGCAAGAGAGAGAGAGAGAGAGAGAGAGAGAGGAGGATCAGGGGAGGATCAAACCTAGGGCCTCCTGGTGCAGGAGGGGCATGGGGTTCAAGCCCCAGATGTACAAAAGACCTCAAAGGTAGCCTTTTCTCAATCACCAGGGGGTACCTGTGTGGCTCAGTGGTTTAAGACCAGATCATGATCTGGGGTCCTGGGATCGAGCCCCATGTGGGGGTTAGTGGAGAGTCTGCTTTTCCTCCCTCTGCCCGTCCCCCTGCTGGTGCTTGCTCTCTCTCTCTCTCTCTCAAATAAATAAATTAAGTAATTAATTTAAAAAAATCTATAAAAAAGGGTGATGGGCACTAAGGAGGGCTCTTGATGGGATGAGTGCTGGGTGTTATACTATATGTTGGCAGATTGAATTTAAATTAAAAAAAATTTTAATAAAGAGGACACAAACTTCAAAAGAAAAAAAAAGATAATTGCCAGGATATCTTGAAAAGATATCAATTTCATCAAATAAACTTTTATTTTATTTTATTTTATTTTATTTTATTTTATTTTATTATTTTATTTTTTTTCAAATAAACTTTTAAAACTCACCAGGTTCTGGAGTGTACTCCAAATTGATGTTTTAAAATAAATTATATAATTGTTCTATGTAAATTGTGATTACAGTGCTTTGTATTTTTGCATGCTCAAAGTGTTAATTTATTAAAAGTAAACATTTAAAACAGGCCACAATTTCTATAAGCCTATTTTGGTGTTTCCCATCTTTTTAATATACTGAGAAAGTCTTTTTGTGTGTGTGGGCTTAAAGTAAATTGTGTAATTTAACAAAGATTCAGTAATTTTCCAAAGACTATGAGGATCTTTTATAGGAAGACATCCTAGTGCAGGTTGGTCTAGAATACAAATAATAACAAGAAAGAATTTCCTCAGAAGTGAGCAATGAGAAATTCTTGAATGAAAAACAAGCAGGGTTACTAAAGGACCCATCTGAACCAGAGCCTCTGTCAGAAAGGGCTCTGTCAAAAAGCCAGAAATGGTTGACCAAATGGCCACCACAGCAATGATAAAAGTAGTTGCTGATGACATTGGTAATAAGAACAATTGTCTAGGGCAGCCCCGGTGGCGCAGCGATTTAGCACCGCCTGCAGCCCGGGGTGTGATCCTGGAAGACCCCGGGGTCGAGTCCCATGTCAGGCTCCCTGCATGGAGCCTGCTTCTCCCTCTGCCTGTGTCTCTGCCTCTCTCTCGCTCTCTCTGAATAAATAAATAAATAAATAAATAAATAAATAAATAAATAAATCTTTCAAAAAAAAAAAAGAACAATTGTCTATGAGTCTGGCTGTAGAGCATATGACTCTTGATCTCAGAGTCATTGTGAGTCTGAGCTCCACTTTGGGCATGAGGGCTACTAAAAATAATAATAATAATAATAATAATAATAATAATAATAACAACTGTCAGCCAGTCCTATGAACCAGATATAAGCCCCATCTGGAAATCCTACTTTCTGAAGACTAAGACACACTAACCAACGGGTAGAGGAGTGAGCCATTTTCTACTATGCGTATGCAATTTTTATTACCAGGAATGTTTTATGCGTATTAAGAGTCAGCTGTATTTGTTCTCAAGCCAGTTTATGCTACTTGTCCTTGTTATCAAATATTTAATTAACTACTAGATAGTATGACAAAATATGATGGTAAGAACCAAGTTACTCTTGCTATGAATACCGAATTGAATGCATTGGGAAGAATTTATTGGGCACCTACTATGAACAATGCCATCCACTAAGCAGGTTGTATGCATTATTTCCTTTCTTCCTTGTGGTAGCCCTGCTAAAAGTTAGGTATTATCTTTACTGTAATGATAGCCAAAACGAAGTTCAGAGAACTTACATAATTACTCAATGTTACATATCTAATAAATGATGGGACCAAAGTATGAACCCAAGCTGATAGACTCTAAAGCCCGTATGCCTCCCGCCACACTGCAATGACCGGTCAACCTCCCGTCCCTGGGTGACATTGCTCAGGCTTCAGGAATAGGGCTGAAAAAGACACAAGTCTTCACCTTGTATAGCTCAGAATCCCTTGGGCAGGCAAGAAAGTAAACAGATCACTGCCATGAAGGGTAGGTCCAACAATGACAGGACCTGGAACTCACTGGGAATGCTGATATGGGACATCTGACCCAAGCTGGGGAGAAGGAACTGGGGAAAGCTTCTGGAAGGGGTAACAGTTGAGTCTTACAGCATGAGCAGACAATTATCAGGCCTGCCGGCTACAGATTTTGCCCCAGATCCCAGCAGCCCATTTTGCCCCAGACCCCGGCAGCCCATTTTATCAGAGCCTTTTCATGGTGAAACTTAGTCCTTACAACCCAGCTTGGCCAGGTGCTTTGGAGGCCTAATGGAATGATAGAGAGGACATGGGGGAGCTGAGGTGGGCCTGCCCCCTCCCTGCCTGTGGGTCTGGATGACATTGCTGCCCTCGAGGCCTCTCCAAATACCACTGTAATTTTCTGCAACGTAAATAGGGCTCTGTTGAAAAGCTGGAAATTGCTGACCTTGTCCCGTTCATCAGTTTAAAGGCATTGAATGAAGGCGGGTAGGAAAGGGGGTGGGTGGAGGCTCCAGGGACTCTTCCAGGCTCATTTGAAGTGAGAAATGCTAAGCCTGCCATATTTAATGGCAGGTCTGGGAGTGTAGTTGAAAGCATAGGAGCGGCACTTCCCCTTGACTCTCATGTACCCTGTAACACTGCCTCCGGGCCTTGCTAAGTGGTGGCTCCATCTCTCACCATGGACGGGGGCCAAGGGACCAGCAAAGATTCTCAGACAGCCCCTTACCTGCCAAGCCTGAGGATTTCTTTCTCTCTTTCTTTCACTTTTTTTTAAAAAAAGAAATTGGCTTTTCTTCTTGTGGGGTCTCTGAGGTTCTTTGGAGACTATGAAAAGCTTTAGAAACTGTTCAAAACATACTCTGATGAGAAAATGGGGGAGGAAGGGATGGTCTCTAATGTAACCTAAAGTCACAATTTAGGGGCTCCCAGATCCCATCCTCCTTATTTTCAGAGGAAAATCTTTTGTACAGAAGAAATCTTGGTGACTGGTCAAGATGGCTAATTGAAAAGTTATCCCCTCATATGATATTCTTGGATTAAAAGCTTTCTTGGTTTCCTGGGATGGTGGTATGTATGGATGTCAATTGGATCCTTTGATGATGTTTGAGCTCAGTTCCGGGTCTTCTGGGAAGTGCAGAGTGCCTCACCCAGTTCTCTGGGACCTGGCAACAGCTGGGGGTCTGGATCTGACAGTAAAAATGTTTTCTTCTCTGGTTACTGACATCTGATCACAGTCGTGGCCCATCAATTACTAAATAAATAAATAAATAAAGTAAAGGCCTCAGAATCAACACTCTGAAAAAAGCCTTCCCCTTGCCTTTTCAGGATGTCTAATTAATGATGTGAATGGGCAATTTGCTATAGACCTCTCTGATTAATTTATCAAACGCAAAAGCCTTTGTTGTTTGCCTTTCAGTCCAATTAGTTAAGTGTTAGATGTGACAGACAAGGCAGTGTCTCTGGGAAGGCCCTTGCCACTCCCTACCTTGGTCCTCCTCCACCTCACTCCAGGGTGCCATTCCCCTCCCCATTTCTCCTGAGTGTTTGCACAAGGTTGGTTCCTAACAGCCCAGCCCATGAGTGGTCCAGGGCAGCTCAGGATAAAGCCAAAACCCATTAGTTGTACCAAAAGGGCCACAGTCACTGAGTACTCACTGCCAGTATTCCCCAGCCCACCACTTGATTAGACTCAATTTAAGTCTTCAGAACAGATCAACCTTTGTTGTCCTTAAATTAATAATAAGCAGGAGCTCACATGGCCCTGGCATGTCATCATTTGTGAAGTGGCTTTCACACTTGTTGTGATGAAAAGTTTAGGATGGTAATTATAATCTCCACTTAGCAGAGGAGAAAGTGGATGTTTGGAGGGGTGGGTGTGAATTGTCCAATTCACTGCATCATGTATCCAACTGGCACAATTTTGGTGCATAACATACTACATTAACACTCAGTGAAAAAAAAAACACTCAGTGGTATAGCTCATTCATGTAAGCATTAGTTGTGAGTCTGCTGATGTAGACTCGGTTTGGCTGGTGCAGTTTGGTTCTGTTCCTTGAGTCCCTTATCCTCTTCCTGGGACAGAGGTCGGTTCTATGCTCTTGTTATGGTGACAGTGGAGTCATAAAAACCTAGACTTGGAACTGGCACACAATTACTTATGTCCTGCTCTGTTAGCTCAAAGAAATCATATGGCTAAACCAAGTCAAAGATTGGGAAAATATACCTTATTCCTTGTAGTGGAGGTAGACAAGAGGCACAGATCAAGAAGGAATGAAGAGTTGTGGCCAACAGTGCAATTCACTATAGTGAGATGGGAGGAAGAAACAGCCAAAAATCTAACTGTGGTTTTACTCCAAGACCTATACATCTCTCATGGTACAACTATTTTGGGGGCAATAGCAGTATGGTGAGGCAGTTTCTAAAAATGAGGATAAAGCAGTATATAATAACAAAAGAGACAATGTCTCTGATATTATGGCTCTTAATTTCTAGTGAAGAGAAACAGAAAAGTATCTAAGTGAGAAAAAAAATCTGAAAGAGATATGGATTGTGTAGACAAGGAGTTGGACAGCATCTATAAAGGACCAGATAGTATGGGCCACCTGGGTGGCTCAGCAGTTGAGCCTCTGCGTTTGAGCAGGGCATGATCTCAGAGTCCTGGAATTGAGTCCTGCACTGGGCTCTCTGCATGGAGTCTACTTCTCCTCCCTCTTCCCATGTCTCTGCCTCTCTCTGTGTATCTCTCATTAATAAATAAATAAAAATATTTTTTATAAAAAGGATCAGATAGTAAATTTTTGGCACCTCCAAACCTAATCTCTGTTGCGATTATTCATCTCACAGATGCAGCACAAAAGCAGCTAAAGTTTGAATAGGTATGGTTATTTTACAGCAAAACTTTACTTACAAAGAGAAGTAGGGGCAAGATTTGGCCTACAGGCTGAAATTTGCCAACCCCTAATGCACAGAAGTAAAACAACACCAGGATTCAATGAGCGGAGTGGTTACTTTAAGTTGGGTGATCACAGTGATCTTTCTGGAGCTATGATGTTTAGACTGGGGTCTAAATAACAACTGAGAGTCAGTCAGGTGGAAGTCATGTATAAGAAGGACCAAGCAAAGGGAAGAGCCAGCACAGAGGCCTCCCAGTCAGAAGGACCAACAGAAGACCAGTGTGGTTGGAACTGGGGGAGGGGAGTGCGAGGAGATAATATTCATATTAATAAATCTGGGTTTTATTCTACATGTAGTACATGTAGAAGTACAAAAGAAAAAGATGGAACTGAGCATGTGTTAAAAATGAAAAGACAGATTTTATATGAGCTACTGCAATAGGGAAGAGAGACTTTTGTATAGAGCTGAACTCAACTCCAAATACAGCAGAGATTGCTGGGGACTTATAGCCAAGGAATTGAATGCAGAGGTCAGTGGGTGGAAACTACTATGGAGATCTTGAGTAGACACCAGGGGTAACAGGATTATTGCTAACTGTGGCTCAGAGACTTAAATATCAAGGGGGGCAGGTGAGGAATTCAGTCATATACCAGGGTGGAAGGAATGTTCACTAAACCCACTTAGAAGGACTTTTTGCTGTAACTGAGTTGGGCAGGCCGTGCAGGGCAGTGGGCCAAGGCCGAGGTCAGTCAAGAGAGGGCACAGAAGAGGATGGCTGAAGTTTGGCCAAGGAAGGAATCTTTGTTAGAAGTCACTGTAGGGTTTTGAGCAGAGGAGTGATGTGATCTCATCTCCAGTATATCAGATTGGCTGCTATTTCCGAAAGTGATTTCAAGGAGACAAGAGTAGAAACAAGGAGACCAGTTAGAAGACCACTTCCCTAGCCCAGGTGAGTGGTGCTGGTGACTCAGACAAGAGATTTCCTAGTGAAAATGAGCAGAAGTGTATGGAATAGGAGGTGAGGGAAGGAGGGGGTTAATAGAACCTTCCAATTAGTCAGACAGGAAAGGTGAAAAAAAGAGACAAATACAGTGTCTCCCCTAGAATTCAGATGGAGCACATAGTAGGAGGGCTGTGGTACTCACTAAGAAGGGGAAGACTGGAGTGCCAGCAGCTTTGGGGATCAGGAGTGAATAGGATTCTATGTAGTTCAGGTAAGCGTGAGATGAAAAGTAGACATCTACAGAGGATGTGAAGTAGACAATGGCTCTATGAGTAGAGCTCCATGAGGAAATTCTTTCTAGAGATGCAAGTTTGAAAAGCCGTCTGTGTATAGAGAGCATTTAAAGTCATAGGAATTTTTGAGATTGGTTAGGAAGAGAGCATCTATGAGAAAGAGAAGTCTACCAAAGATTGAGCCCTGAGATGTCCTGACATTTAGAGGTTGGGAGGAGAAGAGGAAGCGAAGAAGGAAGACTGAGAACTGGTCAGTGATGTGGACAGAAAACCAGGAGAACAAGGTGCTTTTCACAAAACTATAGGAAAAGAGGGGTACCCCCCTGTATTTCCTGTTGTTGAAAAATCCAAAAAGATGCAGCTAGAGTGGTCCTTTCAGCCTCCAGCCACCCACTTCCGGTGAGCAATGAGAAAATCATTAGTATTTAAAGCATCCCACATATGATAAAGGCGGAACCAAATCTGTGTTAAAAAGGATGAATTATTTAGTGAAAGATGTTGAGAAAACTGGCTCATTTTATATGATAAAATGAAATTAGATTCCTACGTCATATCATACAGAAAAGTTTTGTTTTCATAAAACCTAAACATGACAGGCAAGACTATAAATATATTAGAAAAATTTAGGACACCATCTTCCAGATTTTGAAATGGAGAATGATTTCTTTAAAAATCATTGAAAGGAAAAGGAAAAAAAGTAAGTGAATTTGATTACATCAAGTAAAAGTTTCCTCTTTAATTAATTAAACCATTGCCAAAGTTAAAAAAAAATAGCAGAAGACTGAAAGACTGTATTTTTAAAGCACATAATTGACAAATTATTTTATTTTTAATGCCTAAATTCTGAAAATCAGCAAAAAATGTCAGGCACCCCAGACTTTTTTTTTTCCCGAATATTGGAAAAAGAATATAAATAGGTAATTTAAAATATAGCATGCTGAAAGGCCAGTGAGTATATTGAGTATATGATGGGTAGATTGAGTTAATCAGATAAATGCAAATTGAAATAGTAATAAGCTGTTCCTTTATATACCTACTCAGCATAAAAAGCACCACAATGGAAACCTGCAGAGTGTTCAAAGCTAGTCCTGAGGAGAGGGTGATTGGTTCCATGTGATAAGAGCAGGAAAAGCCTGCCAGGAAGCGACATCTGAGCTAAGCTTTGCAGGGTGTATGGAAATCCAGCAGGCAGAGAGGGATGAACAGAATCAGGACATGGATCAGAGAAACAGAGTTGTGAATGTGCCAGTAGAAACGATTGTTAATGAAGCCTCTGACAGTAAGTGCCAGTCATCAATAACTCCCCCCCCAGCGCACTCAGGGACCTGTTAGAAGGCTAGGTGTCCAAGGATGACTCCTGGAAAGAGCTAAAGGGGGGAAGAAAACCCTAAAGGCAGATCTCCAGGGACTAGAGATGGTATTCTGAGTCTTCCAGCTGGTAATCTTGAAACCACTCCATCCATGTTCCACCTTCTAGGAGAACAGGCAGGAAGATGCTCCAGAGGGTGACTGGAGGGATGCTTGAAAGGTACCCCAACGTCTCCAAAATCCTGACAAGGTGTCTAAAGCTTCTTTGCACCATTGTTTAATGTTAAGGCCCTGGAGCCTTCAGTTAAATATGAACAATATCTAAGAAGAATAAAGCGAGGGCCTCTTTTGAATTGTGATGAAAGGAGAAAGTCTGAATTTGACAGGATCTGTATCCATGGGGCTGGGGAAGGTTCTCCAGAGCAAGATCCAAAGCTGCTATAGACATTGGGAAGGCAGCAAGAAAAAACTGTTACAGGGAGTGGAGGGGCTTCTGAAGTGTTCTCACTGAGGGACCTTGAGCAAGTGATCTCTACCAACTTCAGATTCCTTCTTTATTCATTCTGTATCTACTTGTGTGTCATGCATTTATTGGACACCTTTTGTGTTCAGGCAGTTTGTGAGACCCCTTGACCCCACCCACACAGGACTTGTGGTCTAGAGAGGAAAGTAAGGTGAGGGTCACTCCATGACCACAATGAACATATACTTGCCACGGGGATGCGTGGCTGGGTCAGGGAGGTCTGACTCTCTCTGGGAGACCCTCATGAGGAGGTGACAACTGAGCTGAGATCTGCAGAACAGGAAGGGCTTACCCCGGTGAGAATGGTGGGGAAGAGCCTCCACGTCTGTACCAGTGTGGGCAAAGCTGCTGTGGCTGGAGGGAGCCTGGTGCTTAGTAGGGATAGAAAGGAGGTCAGGATGGCTCAAGCGGAGGGAGTAAAGGATTGTGAGAGAGGTACAGAAGAAAGACAGAGCCAGGCCCTGGCGCTCAGGCCCTGGCTTCAGCAAAGACATCTGCCCTTCTTTCGGTTCTTTGAACAAGCCTAACTCATTCTCAACTTTGGGCCATTGCAGGAGCTATTGCCGTGGCTTGCAATTTTCTTCTCCCATATTTTTACTTGGCTGACTCCTCTTGTCATAACCATTTTTACACAAATGTTCCTTTCTCAGAGAGCTCACTCCCAGAATTGTTGCCGGTTGTTGTCTATGTTGTGCACTGCACAACCCCAGGGCATCGCAGGCCATACTAAACATATTTGCATTTATCTCGAGCACAAGAAGCCACTCCAGGAGCAGAGAGGTGACATAAATGGAGGTGCATCTTGAAATGATCGTTCTGATGCTCTGTGGAGACCAGCGAAGAGGGTTCAATCCAGTGAAAGAAGCACTGGTGGCTTCAACTGAGAAGGCGGCTGAGAAACTAGAATGAAGAGAATGTGAGGAACACCTCTGAGATAAAATTGTCAGGACTTGGATATGGGTTGGGAAGGAGTTGGGAGGCATCAAGAAGGATGCACAGATTCTGGCTTGACCAACCAGGTGGCTGGGAGGGAGGTGTCATTGTCTGAGCAGAATGCCCTGGAAGAAGTCTAGTCATCCGTAAGGTAGGGTCACCCATGCCAGTCCTTGCCCATCACAGAATTGCTGCCAACCCTCAGTGAGACAGCACATGACCATGCTTTGTGAGTCATGGGGTGCCGCAGACCTGCCGTAAATTATCATTATTGTCCCACCTCCTGTCCTTAACGGCTCAGCAGAGCCCTGCCACCAATTCTTTTAAGGAAACCTAAGTTCTCACTGAGAAGCAAAGAACACAAATTCATCCCATCTTGGCAAACAATTAGAAAAATCAGGCATAATAAAAACCTTGGGACAAAAAAAATGTCTTTTGCCAAAACTACAGCCCACTCAGAAACTTTGAGTTCCAAGTTTCCAACTTAGCTGAAATCTCTTCCATTTCTAATTCTTATAGTTGGCAAATGGTAAAATAGTGAGCGGGGGAAGTGTCCCTTATTATTATTAGACTTTTTGGACCTTTTTGCTCTTGCAAAACAATATTTTGAACAACAGCCAAGTGATTCAGAAGTGTAAAGACAACCGGCTTAGCGTTAATGTTGGTGCAGCATGAGATGTGCACCGTGGACTTTACCTCCTCCCCAAGGAGACCTCTCCCCATCTTTCCAGCCTTTGAGTAAAATGCAGCATTGGGATCGCGGCATCTGAGGAAACTCAAGAGCACCGAGGCTGCCACTAGGTTATAAGCCTCAAATTCCCAGCTAGGTTTATTCCTTGCATGGAAGAGTTCCCCAGTGTACCCTGCAAGTCCTCTTGTACTTAATGTTTCTGAGACCAAAATCCATACTCTGTGGCATTGCACCATGGCCTAATCAGGATGTGACCCCGTTTTGCCCTCTGGTGTCCTCACTCAATGCTTCCCACAGTTGCAGATGTACTGTCTCCTGACCCTGTAGAAATACTCCCCACCAACTCGTGCACTGCCAGATTCCTTGGCTTTTGGCTAACTTTATCCCCCTCTTCTGGCTTCAGCAAAGGCATCTGCCCTTCTTTTAGTTCTTTGAACAAGCCTAACTCATTCTCAACTTTGGGCCATTGCAGGAGCTATTGCCTTGGCTTGCAATTTTCTTCTTCCATATTTTTACTTGGCTGACTCCTCTTGTCATAACCATTTTTACACAAATGTTCCTTTCTCAGACAGCTCACTCCCAGGATTGTTGCCGATTGTTGTCTATGTTGTGCACTGCACAACCTCAGGGAGCACCGTTCCCAGCACAGTTCATGTTAATGGCATCTACTAGAGTTGGATAGGCACAATCAGCACAGCCATCCTAGGTGGCCCTTGTCTTCTCTGACATACAATCTAATAACCCTCCAACTCAATATGAGTCCTTTTATGTATATTTTTGACCCTTTAAACATTTTATTCATTGTACTTACCACTATTCAGAATAATTTCATGTAATTATTTACTTTTATTGTGCTCACACTAGAATATAAACTCCACAAGATCATAGGTCCTGACTTTCTGATATGCCTATGGTAGCCCCTGTGTCTGAGACGATGCCTGGGGCATCACAACTGCTCAGTAGATATGTCTTAACATCAAGGGCCAAAGTGTAAAGAGGTAGCAGGGGCAGCAACCAGGAAGTGAAGAGTCACAGGACCAGCAAGGGATCTCTCTCCCTCTCTCTCTCTCTCTCTCTCTCTTCTTTGTCTCTGGGTCTCCCCATCTGTCCAGTTAAGTTGGCTGTCTGCAGCTGAACTTCTTGGCTTTGTGGTCCACTTGTCACATCATGACGGCTGCTTCCACACTTCTGGATCCAGCCATGGGAGGGAAACACTCAAATCTCTCTTGAGCCTGATCCCAAATTTCAGGACACAGAATGTGATTGTTTCTGTGTGAGCCACATGTCCATCATTGGTCCAACTGGCTATGATTTAAGGGTGTGGGGGGCATATGATTAAACACAGCTGCCAGTGAGGGGCAACCCAGGGAATCTCCTAGAAGAGAGGAACCTTTGTGATGTGGACAGACTCTGATGAGGACAGACTCTGACAGACTCTGACATAAGGGAGCAGTGGAGCTTCAGGTTCAGGTAAGAGCTGAGGAGTCCAAATGCTCAGTGGAAGAGGTCACATGATAGGATTCAGATTCAGGTAGGTGTTGGTAATCAGCCGTGTGATGTTAGACAAGCATTTAACTTTAGTTTCCTTTTTATCTGGGAAATGAAGGCATTGGATTCAATTACTTCTATGCTTTCCAGTCCTACCATTTTACGCCTTGTAACCAGCTAACCATTCAGGCTAACCTGCTCTCCCCCTGGGTTAACTTGTTTTCAGTTCCATTTGCTAGTCCTGATCTCTACTGAGTCCCACTGGCGATGGCAATGCATCCAGGGAAACGTCAGCTTTCATACCATCCACCAGAGGCCAGAAAATGCTGAGAAATACTGGAACTAGGGACAAAAAATAAATCATGCTAAGGTCCACAAAAACAAGATTACTGTTTCCTGGGACATAATAAAGACCACAATGGAAGACCAATATAAGATGTTCAGACCTCTAGACCCAAATAAGGTGAATATGCTTGAGGGAAAAGAGGAAAGAAAGTGTCAGAAATGGTAAACCCGGCTGAAGGAATGATCAAGATTCTTGAGTGGAGATTGTGACTTTCCCAGATGGAGATACTCGACAAATGCATTGATGTAATCCATTCCCCCAAGTTAGGAAGCCCCGGCCTTTAGAGGATGTGTTCTAAATCCTCCAGACATCCCCAACCATTACCCCATTAGTACCTTTGTGCATGTGAGTGTGCTTTGAGACATTTTTTTCAGCTGAAAGATCATTAAACACAGAGAGCTTTGTGCAGTCTCAAGATCTGAGGCGGCTCTGGGGCTCGAGTGGTAAAGGCTGTGATCAGCCACTGCTGAGGTGTCTGGAATCAGACACAAAATTAATTGAACAGTGGAGAATTCATAGAGAATGCGGAAGAGGCACAAAACAGGTGACATACTGGAGAAATTCTACTTCTTTGGTGAAAATTTCCATTTGTTTGGGGCCCTAAGGACAGAGACTTATCACGTATGCTTCATGTTTTGTCCCTAACAGCAGCTGGCCTGATGCCAGGCACAAATGGAACCGTGCCTACGTCTGCGGGTGGAGTGTCCACGTGGGGACAGTGAAGCATAACGTGTCCACAGAAGATCTCAGCTCTGCAGAGCCTTCCTTTGTCACTTTTTTGGCTTTATGATGTCCCCTGAACCTTTTGGCAAACTGAGATTCTCTAAGGGTTCTCTCACACTGAGAACAATTCACATGTGCTGTTAAAGTCTCCATATCTGGGATAACAAGCCGCCAAAGAAGCTTCTTTTAACAACATTGGCCTTAGAAACTTTCTCAGTTCTCCCTGGAACTGCTTTAATAGATCTTGTTAATCTTTAGGATAAAGTCCAAATATCTTAGCATGGTGGCCAGTCAGTGCCCATCACGCTCTGGCCTTTGGCAAACTTCTCCAGTTCAACTCATGATACTGTTCCATTTCATACCTTGAAGTTCCCTGCACCTGCCACACTTCTAGCATCCAAATCTTGCTCATTCTACCCCTCCTCCTTTCCAGAAATGCTCCCTCTCCTCCTATACCTGCCCCCACGACTTGCTAATTCCTTTAGGATTCAGCCCAGATGCATGTTTCTCTCTGTCCTGTCACAAATTCTTCATTTAGACTTCATCCCGGCATTCATCATTCTGTGCTATGATTCATCCTTTCCTTTCCTTCTATTCTCTGTTAGGAGCTTCTTGAGGATTGGACTGCTATTTTATTCATCACTACCCTCTCACTTCATATGACCATGCCTTCTATATTCTTGGTATTCAATTGTCTGTTGAATGAATGAATGAATACACGAATGAGGTGATGGGATAAAGATCAATCCAGAAAGATGATGTAAGAGTCTTTAGGTTAAGGACCCCATTCTCTTAACTTCTTCCTTGATAGTTTCCACTGAATCACTCGGATTGAAGCCACACTCCATTCCTGAAATCCAACGCCATTATCACAGTTTATCCAGGGAAAGAATCAGAAGCACCTTGAAAGCACAGTGTGGGAGAGCCTCAGGCCACGGAGAAGCCTCCTGTGCAAGCGGAGGTCATTCTACTACAGCTTCTTTCTTGACCCTGGACTCGGGCTTCACACTGACGATACGGGAAGGAATTCAAAACTAATGAAAGAAGTAGCTGATCTTGTACCACCTGTCAGGGCTTACCATTAATAATACACAAATAAACAACTTCACGCACTGAAGCTCTTCTCGTTCTGGGAGTTTGGGGTTGGGGAGTGTCCCATCCCAGCCTACGTGAATGTCATTTCTCTTACAGTTTGAAGTCCAAGTCAGGCACTGGACATCTGGGGATCTCACGGCTCATGACGGAAGGGGTGTAAGTGGTGAGTATGCAGAAGAATAGAGGGGCGGACAGAAGGATGGAGCTTGCGTGTATGGAGAGGTGGGAGGAAGAGTGAGAGGGAGGAAGGACAATGAGCTAGAAGAGTTGATTGAATTTAGTATTTCATTCTATACTGGGGACAGAGGAGGCAGGAAAACATCAACTATAATGAATGGCTTTCAGCCTGGGAGACCAGCAGAATGGTGGTAAACACTGGTGGAGGGAGAAGTGCTTTAAGAACACTTCTCCACTTAGGAACAGATGAGAGGTGATTTTCTCTTCCTTCGCTGCGGGATTTATTCTGATTGTGGAGATGAAGGAGGGTTTCATCAGAGAAGGCTACCATATGCTCCAGTAGGATCTTCAAATTTGCTTTCCACAGTATTTAACTCCAACAAAGAGCCAAAGAACCGAATTAGTAGTGTGTGTACACATGGTGTGGGAGTATATAAACCGAAAATATCTCAGGTGATCAGAAAAACAAGAGGTCTGTATTTCACCTACTAACACTTCTTGGTTACTAGACCATGACCATCGAGGGGAGCAGATACTCATCGAAGAATGGGTAAGATTAACAGGGAAAACTTCTTTATGTTCACTAATCCATAGCTGTTGTTACACATAGAACCAGTGACGTAAATAAAACATGTGCAGAGAACAGTGAAGGAAAGCATTGATTTTGAGCCTGGAGGAGAGGTAAGCCGGAGAGGAATTTGAGGGCAGGCCTCACTCGCTCCGTCATCCTTCCCCTCAGCCACCTACCACATTTGGCAGGACTCCAGCTCTGGCTAAGAAGCGTTGTAGGATTCATGAGACCGGAGTGTGAACATTATGAAGGCATACAGCGTTTGTATTCCATCAGAATTCACACTCATACCCACGGGGAATAAATCCATCCCTGCCAACCTCCGAAGAGAGTAGCTTAAGGGCATGTTAATATGAAGCATAAATTGGGGGCTGAAACAGTGCCAAGGGGAAAATTATCTGTAATAAGAGCCATTTGTCAGGGAAGGTGGGCCAGAGTACAGAGATACTGCAGACCCGATGGCCGGTGCTCTGAGGACCCAGCAGGTGGGCTCTTCGGGGCAGGCTGCTGGCTGTCACTTCCTGAGCGGCCACTGCTTGTAGGGTGGGGACATCTTGTGGGTCACTAGAGACCTCTCCTCTCATCTGCTCCCCTGCCTACAAGCCCAGCAAGCTGCTCATTTATCCCTCAAGGATGAGGAAAGACATCTTTCCTCCCCCTTCTCCCCTTGTTTTCTGGAGGAAACAGCAGAAAAGAGCCAACAAGGGGACCCTTTTGACAGACACCAAGAGTATTAGCTTTGCTTCTTGGACTGTCATGAATAGTTTGTGGGCAAAACTGTCTGCAACCTGGAAAAATGAAGGAACCTTAATTAATGCGTTGACATTCAGACTCCAGGCCCGGGGAGAGAGGGCGGGGGTTTGGAATCAAGAGCAAGGTGTCCAGAGACAGAAGGAGGCAGGAGGAGGCTGTCCTGGAGAGGAGAAACCCGAGAGGGGACCCAGAGAGCACAGGAGTGCTCCTCTGAGGTGTGCAGAGGGACGAGGTAAGGTGCCAGGGGTGGACGCTCAGACTGGGAGCCAGAGCCTCGCTGGGATCAGATCCCAGCCAGGCCGCTCACTACCTGCGCTGTGTTGGTGATGGTGGGAAGGTGGGCAGATTTATTTAACCTCTGAGCCTCAGTGTCTTCATTTGTAAGAGACACCCCCTTCCTGGTGCCAGTCAGCACGGGGAAGGGAGCCAGGCCTCCAGAAGGGGCACGGGGAAGTCAGGGCTGAGTTCCAGGGAGGCAGCGGCGGGGGCAGCCCTGAAGCTCCGGAGGAGGACTCAGCTCAGCGTGCAACTGTCTGCCTTTCTCCCCAGTCCCTTTGGCCCGGCCTGTCTGGTGCTGCTGCAAGCTGACTCACCCCTCACCTCCAGGGAGAGCCTCAGAGACTGTTTTCAAGGGTAAAAGGCAGCAATTCTGTTTCAGAGTTTGCAGTTTTTTGGTATTTTTGTTTTTGTTTTTGTTTTGCTTTGTTTTCTGACACACCAGACAGGCTCCCTGCCCGGGGTCTTGAAACAACGTGCTGTCAGCTGGTAGGCATTTTCTGTGCTGTCTTTTCTCTTTTTTCTACCTCTGATAGGTCACCTCAGACCTCCTAAAAGTGAGTCCAGGAATTTCTCTGTGACAAGCCCCTCTGCAGCCTGTCTGAACTCACCCCAGGCAATAATCAGATGGAATGGCTGGACTCTGAGGCCCCGAAGGTGGAGGACTCAGTAGAGAGCTAGACCTCCCCACCCCCAGGATTTTATATCCTTATGGCCATCATCCCAGCAAAGGGCAAGCGTGCAGATGAGGAGAACTGTACAGAGTGGAGGTTCCCCCCAGGAGGCTTGAGATTCGAGACCCTCTCCATCTGCACTAACCATGCTAACCCTCTGTTACGTTGGCATCTTGGTCGAACACGTGATGTGTGCCAGGCATAGGTTACACTCTGGAGCCATGAATGTGAATAAACTGGTTTTCTTTCAGAGATTTAGACTTTGATTGAAAAAATATGTGCCAGCACAACACAGCATTTTTCATCAATGGCAGGACTACCCACCCGGATGCACAAACAAGAAATCTAGTTGTCATCTTTGATATCTTCCTGTTTGGAGGGAAAGCTGTCAACCCATGATGAACCATGTGTGGAGGGGCTGTCCACGTGGAAGACAGGGAATGCTACACCCCTTGTTGATGTGGCTGAAAGACTGTTATTAAAACGTACTCAAGGGAAGCCCATTTGCACATGAAAAATCACTCCCAGGTTGTTTGGTTTTAAAATAGAATATTGAGTTCATTAATTTTATAAAACAAAGTTGTTCTTTCTCAAGCTTTTAAGTTGAGCTTCTAAATCTTATTCTGTTTGTAAAAGTCTAGGAAAAATTAATCACTTGTAAGATTTTTTTTTTTAAGATTTTATTTTTTTCGTTAAAGACCACAGAGAGAGGCAGAGACACAGGCAGAAGGAGAAGCAGGATCCCTGTAAGGAGCCTGATGCAGAATTTGATCTTAGGACCCAGGATCACGACCTGAGCCAGAGGCAAACCTTCAACCACTGAGCCAGCCAGGTGCCCCAAGGAGATCTTCATTAATATTTTGTATCATTAAAAAATATCTAGTATCATTTATAAACTTTAGGATTTCCGACTACCTTTGTAATTTTGATACATTCTATTTTCCGCACTTTCACTATCTGATTAACAAACAAAATTTCCCAAGTACTTAAGTCTTGTAAATCTAATAGATTACATTAAACTCATAAACATGATGATTCTTATATCATAAATGTTCAAGAACTATATATAAATCAAGTAAAAATTCAACTTGAAACAGCAAGTCTAAATCAGTTGCTAAATTACTCGTGTTAATTGTGATCATAAAGTTTAACTACCATCCCGATTGACCAAACTCTCCTGAACGCAAAAATTTCTTTATGAATCATACATTGCTTTTGTAATAATAATAAATTAATAAAAAACTATACATAATGATTTCATTTTTGGGTAAAAATGTATCTGAACAATTATACAACTATATACATGTTAATGTTAACAAGTACTAAATCTGGGTGGTGGGATTTTGGCTGATTTTTATTTTCCTGTTCAAAATTTCTTCATTTTTTAGTGGATATGTATCACATTTTAATCCAAAAAAAGAACATAATTTTAAAAAACATTTTTTAATGTTTTTTGAAAAACATTGGCCTATCTTAGGATAGATCACAAGCTGGAGTGTTCCCCAGATTCCTAGACCTTTGTGTGAAGTTTTCTCAGGCCATCTGGAGCCCAGACCCATTCAATCTCTGCAATAGGCCTCATAGGGTGTGCATTTCTTGAATCTATTTGTGCAAAGAACCTTCTTTTATCAGGTTCTGAGATTTACTATTATTATTTGTTAATAAAAGAGAAGAAATGCATATCAACAGCCATACTCCATAGTACGAGCCTTTGGAATCATCGTGCAGATCCAAGTTTAACTGAAAAGTAGCATCAAGCTGTTATCCCAGAGCCTGATGGACAAGTCACTGTGGCCCAGTAACTGCTTGCCTGACTCACTGGGTTGCTAAAGGACTAGTGAGTAAATGAATACATCTACGGATGAAAGAATGCATGTGGGACTAGCTCTGAATGTCTGAATAAATGAGCAAATGAATGAGCAAAATAACTAATTCATGACTTAATGACTGGCTGACTTGACTGACAGAAGCAAAGATGAACTGGATGAGTGAGTGAGAGTCAAATGACTGCCTGAGACCCATGGGCACGAAAGAAGGAATTGGTTGAATAAATAAGACGGAGTGGATGGAGGACACAAAGCCTGAGTAAATGTTTGACTGAAAGTCTGACTAGGTGAATGAGAAAACCAACAGTGGGAGTGAATTTAGAGATCCACGGACCTACTGGATGTGTATACTGAATTAGTGGTTTGAACGGTGACCTTCAGAGATGACACAATGGTTAAGTGACTGTAAGGGAGAGGCTGAATGAAAGAACGAGTGGCTGGGTCTGCAGGAGAGAGGGCCTCACTGGAATTCTTTTGTCTTTGAACTTGTCTAGCCTCCATCCCAGTGCTCCAACATCCACCCTGCATTCCCAAACACCTCGTTAGACCTCCTCGGTGCAATTGTGTAGGACCCCTTGGTTCCCTTCTTGAGTGCTCTCTCTTCATTTCATTTTGTGGAGGAAACCTGACACCTGGATTGTAGTCTGCTCTTATTCTTAGGATTTTTCAACCCATCTTGCCTTTTCGGCTTGCTCCCTGTGGGATCTAAGAACATTGAACCAGACTTGAGTCTCAGGTCTTTGTTCCTGGGCACCTTGGGAAGGATCCAGGTCTTGGGAATGCAAATTTCTCAGCCTCTGGATAAAGCCACTCAGACTCCAGGTTTTAAGGTCTCTGCTGAGTGAGAGGTTCTACTGTAGCAGGAGCTCTGTTGGGAGACCTGGAGCACCTGAATCTCATGCATGGGTCCTGACGACCTGGCACACGTCTGTTCTCAAGCCGGGGTCGGGGGGATGCTGGGGAATGGTATGCACTTGCACAGTTTCCTGGTATATGTTCTACTGAGGAAGAATGGTAAGCCTGCTTACCATTTATTTTATTGTTGACTCCCCTGATTTTGCCCTTATTTCTCCATCTTATCTGAACTCTGCTAATCCTTGAAAGAGTTCTGTTGAAATAAAGTCCTCCCCAGTGACCCATTCAGACGAAGGATCTGGGAATGCAGCCTCCCACTCCTCCTCTTCTGCCAGCTGAAGCTATTTCCAAGGACAGGAAGACTTCACTAAAGAATGTTGTAGGTGTTCTGGAAGGGTTTGTTAATTGGGAGCTCACTCTAGGCCTCTTGTTCATCAGCTTCAAATCACACAGTGGATATGTTGACTATATTTGTTAAAGGAGCATTTCAGAAGAGTGTTCTTAAAGGAAAGCTCAGAGTTTACCCTTGAATTTCAGAGTGAAGATCTGCCAAAATCCATGGCACAAAGGCTGGAAATAGATGCAGTGTTTATCTGTCAGCGGCTTCTCTTGGTGTGTTATTAGCTGTTGGAATAAAGTTAGAACATCACCTGCAGCGCCAACCAAGAACGAAGGTGGGGCTGCCATGACCGTGGAGATAGGACCTGATAACTGTGTGAGAAATTTTCCTGTTTGGTTCAAAGCTAATAAAGCAGAAGACATTCTGATTAGAGGTCCAGCTTTCCCTGAGGATTTGTAGAGCAGGCTTGACGTCTCAAGGTCCTTCACCTGTGTGAATGCTCACTCTGACTTGGGAGCAGAGCAGAAAGGATTAAGCCAAGTTCATTCCTCTCCCTGTCTAGGGTGTCCTCCTGCTTCTCATCCTTTTAATTTGCATCATCTGCTGAATTGTAGTTACACATGTATTTTATTTACTCTATATAGTGTCTGGTCTATGGTTGGTATTTGATAAATATGTGTTGATTAAATCAATAAATGACAAACTCAACTTGTCCTTTAAGGCTGGGTTCAAATTCTGCATCACCATGTAATCATTCCTTGAATTTGCTTAGAACGTGGCACAGAAGGAACATCAAGAGCTTGGAGACAGGCCAACTTGGTTTCACAGCCCACTTCTTCCACTAATTAGTTGTGTGTTTAACTTCCCTCAACCCGTTTCTTCTTCATCATTATTGCTGTAATCATGATCGCCATCATCACAATAATGAATACTCGTGAGTGTTTACCACCGGCCAATTAAGCACATGGAAGGCATCATCATTTTAATCTTCACAAAACCCCATTATGTAAGGTCTAGTACCTTCACTGGACAGATGAGGAAACTGAGGCATACAGGAGCTTTGTGGTGGGAGCAGCTACCTCTTTATAAAACTCCCTGCTTCCCAGGCACTGCACTAAGCATTTTGAAGGCACTTGACCATAGGAAGACCAATGTGCCCCAGTTTGCCTACAACTGCCCTGGTTTTAGGGCTGAAAGATCCATGTTGTGGGAAAACCCTCGGTCCTAGGAAAACCAGGGTAGTTGATCATTCTATTGTCATAACAAAGTACAAGAAAGGCATTATTCCTCCAACGTACGGATGAAGAAATGAGGCACAGGTAGGTTAAGTACCTCTCCCAAGTCTGTACCTCTAGCAAATGGTAAAACCAGGTTATTTCAGTTCTCTTGAGTCTCAGTTTCTGTATCTCATTGATTAACTGCTACATGGAAGGAAGAAATGGGGGAATTATCTCCTCCTGGCTGCATTGTTGGGATATTAGACACTTTCTAACATGCAACAAGAACATAGTATATTACTTACTTTTCTACCTCTTGTCACTCGCAGCTGCTACCTTATCCTTATCTCTCTCTTTACAGGCAAAAGCCCCAAAGAATCACATCAGGTGTATTCATCTCATGACCTCCCATTTTCTCCCAACCCGTCCCAGTCTGGCTTCTGCTTTCATCATTGTCTGAGGAAGAACTGTGGACTAAGGTCATCAGACGAGCTATGGATTGTTCTATCCACTGGTCTCTGCATAATTCTTTCTACCCCTCTAGAATATAAGAAACAGTCTATGTTTTTCTTTTTCTTTTTTAAATATTTATTTATGAGAGAGAGAAAGAGAGAGCAAGCACATGAGGGGGGAGAGGCATAGAGAGGGAGAGACAGAGAGAGAGAGAGAGAGAGAACCCTTAGGTAGATTCCCTTACTGAGCATGGAGCCCAAGATCACGACCTGAGCAGAACCAAGAGTCAGATGCTTAACTACTGAGCCCCCCAGCTGCCCCTATCTATGTTTTTAAAATTAAAACAAATTGAAATGAATTGAATAAATCCTAAGGCATTTGACACATCTGACCTCTTCTTCTTGAACTTCTTTTCTGCCTTGGGTCCCATGTCTCTCTGTTCTCCCACATGTCTGAAGGCTCCGACTCTGACTTCACTGCACCTCTGTATCTTTCTTCTGAACTACTGCTGTCCTTCAGAGTTATTCCCTTTGGCTGCCTGGGCCCCCACCATGTGGCCCCTTTACTTCCCAGGTTCACCTGCCATATTTCTCCTGGTAAAATTCCAACACCTCTCTCCTAAGATTCACACACACACACACACACACACACACACACACACATACACACACACACATACACACACCCAACTGTATTAGCAAAGGTTGTGCTAGGTTGTGCTGCGGTAACAAATATGCTGTCAACTATGAGTTCACATGTCATTTATTTCTCCTTAATGATGTGTGTCCAACACAAGGTGGTAAAAGCTCCACAGAGCCACCCAGAGGTGGATGCTGCATCTGAACACACTGACCTACTCTCCTTGATGGCAGGGAAATAAAGAGCTGGATGGTTGTATAATGGCTCTCATGTGTTTTGGCTCAAAGCAACACAAATCACTTCTGGACCCAGACCTAAGCCACAATGAGTCATGTGAGTCAGCCTGCTGTGAAGTCCCGGTGAGCTAGGGAAGCTGAAAGGACTCCATTTTAGAAAGGTTCTGGTTTTCTGCTAGGTCTCATTTCTGAATAAGCTAAAGAAGCTATGTTCCTACTTCACAAGGGGAGCAAGAAAGTTAATAATCCTATGAGTTTTATCCTAGGCCCCAAACACCTGAGAACACCTAAGAAGAGCCAGATCCCAGACATGTTCCAGGGCATTAACTTCAAACAAACCTCAGTAGATCTTGGCATCAACACCCCTAATTTATGGAATAAAACATGTTGTTCATCTGACACTTTCCTCTGATTGGATCCTACCCTGGATTCCTAAAGGAACATGTACCCTAGGTGCCTTTCCAATATAAAGCCTTAACCCCAAGCAATGATGAGACTCATTCTTCTCCCTTCTCGGAGTCTCCCAAATACTCCATCCACTATTCTGTATCATTCACACTATGCAGTAAACTCTATGTTCACGTTCTCTGGCTCATGCTTGATTTCTATCCTGCATAAAGCCAGGGACCCTCTTGGCTGGTCCTGTGGGACCCTCCTTGGGTTCTCACACCCAGCCTGCCTGCATCACTGGGAGAAAGGAGACATGTGGTGAGCAGTAAGTGTCTCTGCCACACCAACAGTCCCTGAATACCTCCATGTAGACTTTACTAGCACAGTTCAAGTTCATCAGGTTGCCCACAGAAGTCAATACCTCCCTTCACAAAACTGTTCCATCCTCTATTTTCCTATTCTTAGTAAAAGGACCAACATCCATACTATATCCTGAGCTGTCAGCATGTCTGATATTTACCTCCAGCACCCCCATTCCCACCCACCGTCCCATTTGCCACTTGCGAAAACTTGCTGACTTCACCTCCATGACTTCTCTTGTCCTTGGCTTCTTTGACTCTGAGGCTACTTGCCCATTCTCCACCTACTGCTCTAGATCAGGTTCTTAGGCATTTTTCTGGATTTTGGTTTTGGCTTCTGAAATGCCTCCTATTACTCCAGAGTATCTCTTGCGTTCATACACTTTCTAATCTATCCTTCTGAAGGCTGCCAGAGGAGCTCAGCTTGGTTTTTCTCAAGTGTTAATCCATCACACCATGTGCTTGCTTAAATACCTTTCCTGTCTACAGGCTTCCCAAACTCACTTCCTCTAACACCTAACTTCTTTTTCCTCAAATGAAAGTTTCCTCACACCCAGGTACAGGAATTCCATCCTTCTTGTTGCTTAGAGTCCAGGAGACTTGGGCTCTGAGCCCAAGTTTAGGCTTCAAGAGTTTTTCTTGAAGTCATCTTGATTCCTCTCTTTTTCTCAATTCCATATCCTATCGGCTAATAAGTCTTGTTGGCTCTGCCTTCAAAATATGTCCAGAATCTGGCCATTTCCCACTAGGTCTTCTGCTTCCACTTTGGTACAGTCTCCCAACATATTTCAGCCGGCTTAATGCAAGAGGCTTCTAATTAGTGCCACTCCTTCCTATTTTCCCCCTTTGGTCTATTTCCTACATATCGGCAAAAGAGATCCTTTCCTAAGTAAACCAGGCTTACCACTCAGGGTTAAAAAACCTCTAGTATCTCCACATTTCACTCAGGCTAAAAGCCAAAGACTTGGGGATCCTAAGGCCCTCTGCCATCTGGCCATCTTGGGGGATGTCTTCTTCCAGGACCATCCCATCCTCTTCCACGAATACACCAGCATCCTCTGCTCTAGGTCTTTGCTATTCCCTCAGCTGGAACCCCAAACCACAGAGTCCACTGGATCTCATCCTTTGAGCCTATTATCACATGTCATTTCCCATTGACCAGCTCCCTGCTCAGCTGATGTAAAATCCTCATCTCTCTTCTTACCTCCTTTCTGCCTTACTTTTCTTTAAAAGATTTATTTATTTAGTTGAGAGAGAGAGAGAGAGAGAGAGAGAGAGAGAGAGAGAGATTGAGCGATCTCACAGTGGGGATGGTGCAGAGGGAGAGGTGGAGAGAGTCCCAAACATACTCCCTGCTGAGCCCGGAGCCCTGAGCAGAAATCAAGAGCTAGATGTTTAACCAACTATACCATCTAGGTGCCCCTCTACCTTACTTTTTATATGTGGAGCTTATCACTACCTAACACACTATACATTATTCCTATTTGTCTTGTTTAATGTATCTCCCCCAAAGAAGGTAAGCTACAAGGGAATAGGGATGTTTTTATTACCTTGTTCTCTGATGGAGCCCCAGTGCCTTGAAGAGTGTGCCTGAGATATAGTAGGTGTTTAATAAATATTTGTAAATTGACCCAAGATAATGGCCAAACTTCTAAATCTAGCCCCCACTTACTTTGCTTTCTCTCTGCTTGTCATACTGTCTTCTTTGTACCATGCCAACATCGCAGAAATTACTCTAGACAATGCCAATTCTACTTGCATAGATACCTTAAAAATGGGAATATTTTATATTCTTGGCCCATCTACCAGCCCACCAAATTAGCCAAGATTCATAACACATAATATCATATAAAATATAAGAATACTACAGGCAGTTTAACTTTGTTTCTAAGTTTACTTATTCAATGAATCCTTTCAGATGATTTCTATTAACATCCTTTGCAATCACAGTTCCAGTTTGTGGTTTTTCTACTGTGTAGCAATATTGAATCTCTTACAATTCCCAGAATGCATCAGACTGTTTGTTTTGATTCATTTTGTTGTTTTTTCACTCTTGAATTACCAAATGCCTCTCCCTCATCTCCTCCCTGCTCCTACACACACATATACACAACACATACACACATACACACAACACACACAGCACACAAATGTATACAACACATACATACAAACAACATACACACAAAACATACACAGATACACACAAAGAATAAACACATACACATAACACAGACATACACACAACATACACACATAAAAATAAAAGCATACACACAGCACATACATATACAACACACATATACACACAATTTATACACATACAAATAATATACACACATATACATAATACAACACACACATACACCCAATATACAATCATAAAAATAACAATACAACATGCACATACATGCAGCATACACATAGATGGAACACACAACACACATACACACAATACAGACACACAGAGTCCAAGGCAAAGAGTGACTTTCCTTTCCTACCTTGTTTAAACAGTCACATCCTCCATGAAGCCCACTCTGATCCCCTACTCTCCTAAAGTATTCTTTCATGATCCCGTCATGGCCTGGGCAGATATTTTTCAGAGCATCTGATTAGCTAATTCCAGATATGAAATCGTATATTTATTTTCCTAGTTAGTTTTAAGGTTCCCTTTTAGCATAGTCTATAACATTTCATCCCCATATGCCCAGCATGCAGCCCTCTACCTCACACATGGAAAATTGGCCTTCACCAATTGAATTTACGTCATAAGAAGCCATGAAAGCTGCTGCTTAGCTTTCTTTGAGCTCTTGCTTGTGGGGTACTCTCTTTTATCTATTATCTGTGAGAAGCCTAAAACACAGAGAAGCCACTTGCAGGTATTTGGTTGACAGTCACAAATGAACTCTGAGCCAACATCAAGTGCTAGCCATGGGAGTGAGTCACCCCAGGTGTCCAGCCCAGTTAGGCCTTCAACTGGCCATAGCCCCACTGACTGCTACCACATGAGAAATCCATGTGAGAACCATCTGGCCAAGCACAGTCAACCCACAGAAGCAAGAAGATAATAATAAATAATTCCATGAATCCACTAATTTGGGTAGTAATTTGTTGTGCAGTAATAGATAACTGAAATGGTGTCCCAATTCCACCTTGCCATGTAAATTGTATGCAAGGATGGTTTAAACTTCCCCTTTCTGGCCAACCTTGATGTTCCTACTGAGGGGGATTGGAATGTGAAGCATATCTCTTCCTATTCAAACATCTTGTAAGCTTCTACATCTGCCCATAGCACTCTTTAATCCAATTGCAGAATGGCTATGGTGCACATCTTGCTAGATTCCACACAAAAAGACTTTCCTCTCCTTTCTCCAAAAGTTTCATTCCATTAGAAGAGCGGGGTGTCCTTTTAGAAATCTCATTCTGTAAATATCATCTGCTTTTCAGCAGTGTTGAAATGTACTCTGTGAACCAGGGTCTGGTGTGTTTAAGTTGGTGGGGTACATTATTCTTTGGCTGTAGCCCACAAAACACAGCAATTTTCTTTCAATAAGCTCATTTTAAGACTCCTATATGGCCCATTCTTACTTGAAGAATCACCCCCAAATGCTCCAAACATTGCCTACTTTGTAGTCATTTGCGTGCCTTCCTTCTCTAAGTGTGTGAGTTCCCAGGGGCTGGAAATGTTGTATGTTCCTACACTGTGCTATTTACATTATTCTTTTGTCCTATGATGATAGTTGATTTTAATGCTCACTTGGTTTTCAATGATTTTATGGTTAATTCCCAGAGGTCCACCCAATTTTTCTAAATCCCATGTAATGTGTGGGGTAGACCACCCAGTACCACCTAACAACAAGCCTAATCTTCAGTGTAGGGAAAGGGGTCACTATAAGATTTAGGATCTGAATAATCAGCTCTGAGGCTTCCGGGATATGTCTCTGCAGGTAGTATGCCCATCTGAGTCTTAATTCCCTTAGCTGAAAATAGGCAAAATAGGTGTCCTGCTTCTCCATATCCATATCAAGAGAGATAAAGGCTATGAAAGTTTTGGTGACCTTGCTAGGTAACCGCTAAGTTACTCCTCTCCTGAGGTTCTAGGTTAGGGCTTCTCCTCAATGAAACTGGGAGGTAGAATGGGAAGTCAAAAGAACCTCAGGACACCTGGGTGGCTCAGTCAGTTAAGCATCTACCTTTGGCTCAGGTCGTGATCCAAGGTCCTGGAATTGAGACCCACATTGGGCTCCCCACCTCAGCTGGGATCCTGCTTCTCTCTCTTTCTACCTGCTGCTCCCCCTGCTGTTCTCTCTCTCTCCCCCAAATAAATAAATAAATAAGAATCTAAAAAAAAAGAAAAAGAAAAAGAAACTCAAACTCATTCTTATGCTCTTTTGCTTATGTCTTTACTTTTCTACTAAATTCAGAGCACCTGGAGGGAAGAGATACATTTGATTTCTGTTTAACTAACTTCCTCCACAGTGCCCACATCAAACCCAAACATTTTGTAAAAGAGGAAGTGTGATAAAATATGGGACAATTGGATATATGGAATCTTTGGGAATAAAAGGGTCACCTCAAGACAATTGCTCATTTTATCTGGATTCTACACACTTCAAGATTTGTCTGATGTGTCCACCAAGGACAGACAACCACCACCAGTTGAGGAAATCAATTATTAGGTTCAAAACATAAGAGTCCATCTATAAACAATCTATAAATGACCAATTATTAAAGAATGATTATTAATGTAGCCACTAAAAATGTGTGGCTCTTACCTAACAATAAAACTAACTCTCTGTTGCTTTTCCACACTGGTCCTGGTTCTGCGCATTGGAGACACTGTCACATTCTTATACTCCCAGATAAGAGGTGTTCAGACATTTAGAGTCAATGCCCACATCTCCCCACCACATCTTCTCTTTTGTGGCCCAAGCACCCCAGTCCCTTCTTTTGTTCCTCATGCAGTTGTTTCCAAGCTTGTTGCCATTGTGGATTCCCTTTTGTGAGGGTAGTTATATTTGTTCTGTAGGTCTTAGAGCACATATTCTTTTGCATTATTATTCAAGAAAAAACCAATTCTGTTGCATGGGTGAACTGAATCCAAGGAGAGCTCTTGGAAGCCATGACTTGTGGAGAACCACAAGATGGACATATATAAGCACTGGTGAGATTTTCTAGGTGTTTCTACCTCCCAAGAGAGGTACTATGTTTCATCTCTGGTCTGACCCAGAGGTCCATGTGAAAGGTCTACTTACAGCCAGAGCAACCTTAAGCTTACAGAGCTTCCATGAGCTCTGTAGAAACAAAGACCTAGAGCTCTTACTTGGATTATAGCACTGACTAGAAAACCAGAGGAAGGAGGGCAGGATTGGATGAAAGGAAGGAAAGAAGGAAGAAATGGAGGGAGGGAGAAAGGGAAGAAGGAAGGAGATACTATTTTTTCAGGGGTGTCTTCCACATTTTATTTTATTTTTTCGAGAAAGAATGTGCACACAAGCAGGGGGAGGAGTAGAGGGAGAGAGAGAGAATCTTAAGCAGTCTCTGTGCCCAGAGCACAGCTTAACATGGGGCTCGATCTCATGGCCCTGAGATCATGACTTGAGCCAAAATCAAGAGTTAGATGCTTAGCTGATGGAGCCATCCAGGTGCCCCAGGTGTCTTCCACAATGTAAAGCCTCACAGGATGATTCTGAAGTTGAAAGACCTTAAGTCTTTGTTCAGGTCTTTACTGATTGGCTATATTGTGCCAAGCATAGTCATCAAGGCTGGAGAGATAAAAAAAAAATGCAGTTCCTGCTTTACAATCTCAATATAGTATGAAAAATAGACAAGTAAATAACATTATGATAAATGAAACAGTAATTCACATGCTGGTGGGCATGAAGCAATTATATGATCCCAAACAGTGCCATGCCACTGTTGCCTTGGAGAAGGCTGAATGATATTACCTAAGAAATGAATCTCTTCTACCCCATCCCAGTTCTTAGTCAGTCATGGTCTCCAATAATAAAGACAACGCCAGTTTGGTTGGGGATTATGAGAAGTTGCAGACTTTGTGAGACTTGCAACCATCTCAAGTGTAGGTGATGAATATGGCCATATATCCTGGTTTCCCTAGGACAGACTTGGTTTACACTTGCTTTTCCAGTGTAATTCTTAATAGCACGCCTGCTCACTCTCAAATACATCCCAATATAGATGGTAAATTATGTGGTCACTCAAGTGACAAAACATCTTAATCCCAGCATCCTTTCAAGGAGGAAACTTCTCCAAACTTTATACAGCCCTAAATCTCATTTTACATTGAACATCTTTCCTAACTCCTCACTGGGTCCTTCCATCATTTTTGCAAATTACATTCAACCATCAAGAATGGAGGTAGAATTGAGGTGATTAGAAACTGAGTGTTTGATGTTTGTTTTTTTCAGGGATTGCATTCATAATTTTTCTCCTGTGGACATTTATCAATCTTTGATATGAGGCCCCTAAGAATTAGTGTTGGATTTGTGTGTCCCATACCTTGTAGCACCAAGGATTCTACTTGGACTCATTCTTGTCCTCTGAGTTACAAAAGGAGACAGCAAAACACCCCAAGACAACATGAAATGTAGGACATCATCAGACAAAACAAACCAGAGAGGAACATTTCAAACAAAACAAAAACCCCTCAGGCTGTTTCAGAAGATGCCATCCCCATAGAAAGGAGATAAAGAGGAATGTAAGGTGAATTGGTGAGGCAGATTTGAGACATCCAATTCCCTAGTCAAAGAAAGGCAGATATTACGGAAGTATCAACCATGATGAAGGTGTTAAATAAGGGGACAAAGAAGGACAGCAATGGCAGCTAAGGCAACTGTGTCCTCCCCATGTAGACCCATTTGGAGCATCCTCTTCCCACAGTCCTACCTGCCCTGTTTGTACTAGAAACCAATCTTAATTGGACAAAATGGCTTAGACCAAGGGTAGACAAGTGACCTCAGAGAAAGCAAGTCACAGCTGGGCTTAGTTGATCTCTCTCTCATTTTTCTCTCAATAATCTGAGGTGTGTGACACACCAACTTGAGTTGGAAAGTGTTGGTTGCTGGCATTGTGAGCTCATGTGGAGTCAGAGTGACTATTTCTGCTCTTTTCCTCTTCAACCAGGAAAGCCAGAGAAAAACACCATGATAATCGAGAGTAATAGAATAAATCAGATTTTTGGTTCCATTCCCTCATGAAACCGAGCTGTACCTTAAACCCTTGTGTGCCAGCTGAGTCCCTCCCTATTTTAAAAGAATTGTTTTTGGTTTTGTTATTTATGTGTTTCTGTTTCTCAAAAGAAATCTTGAATGAAAGAGAAGAAGGCAGATCAAACAAGGTTATCTTTTAGGCAAAATAGGTGAATGACCAACTGGGTTTCCTGTTGGTTATTTTGGTGCTGGGTGGCAAATCCCATGTGGCACGTAGCACAGCCTGCATAGGACAGCTTAGCATCCCTGTGCCTGTCTCTGCAACTGTGAAATGAGGATCATATAATTTGCCTCGTGCAGATTGTTGTGAGGCTTTGATGAGCCATGGAACAGGGCATAGTACACCTGCCCAGATGTAGACTTCCGTCCCCTCCTTGACGGTCAAAGAACACAGAACCCCTTATATACATATTAATGTATCTGTGTAGTTTTATTGGAAATCTGGGGAGTTGGGGCCGGACACGGGATGAAGAGTGATCATAGAAAAGAAGATCCCAGGGCTCCTTGGGGTCTTTTCTCCTCCACTGGCCTCATGATGTCTCAGCTTCATTTCACTCCTGGCTTCTTTCTCTCTTCACCTCTCCATTCATAACACATCAGGCTGAAGAAACTTTGGCCAGGGAACGGTTTTCTGTTTTCAGGGGAAAACCCTGGTCCTGGGGGAGAAACTGGAAGGACTCTCCTGTGTACTTCCTCAGAAGGGCTGCCAGAGAAAACACAAGACGCCAGTTAATCTGAATTTCAGATAAACAACATATTACGTTCTTTTAAGTATAAATACGTTCCCAAATTTCTTGGGGCACACCTACACTAAAAATACATTTGTTATTTACCTGTTGGAAATCTAATTTAACTAAATGCAAAAATTTAACTGGGCACGCTATCTGCTTATTTGCTCAATGTGGCAACCCCATCCTTCTATTTTGCTCTTCACATGTCATCTGTTTCTTGCCTCTTTATTTCTGTCTCCCCAGACCCTTGAGGGCAGTGACTGCATGTTTCTCACTTGTGTGTGCCCAGCATGTAAACAGTCCCCAGCACTCAGTAGGTGCTCAGCAGTGTGTTTGCTGGACAAAGAGAAGTATCATTTTCCACTAGCTCCCCCTGCACCTCAGGTGCCCCCCGTACAGCATATCAATCATGTTCCAAGTTCAAGGGTTTCATTTCATGTCTTTAGCACCCACACGGTGCTTTTGTGCAGAGAGCACTCTGCCCCTCCCATCCACGGCCTCATGTCATTCCAATGTCTCAGCAAGGTCTTGAAATCGTGAAAGGTCAGAGCCCTCCAATCTGTGCTGATTTGGGTCACCATTTCCTTGAGACTTCCTTCGCCTCTTCTTTGATTAAAGCTGTGTTTGCCTCACCTCCCGCTTTTTTAGCAATTACACTAATTAAGCTAATTTTTCTTTGTTCTCTCTTTGCAATTTGCATAAATGGCAAATTTATATATAGTGTCCCTAATTCTCCTGTAACTGCTTTGTAATTAACAGGATGCTCAGGCTAAATATAAATAAGTGCAGAAGGAAACACAGCCTTCTGCTGAAGTACCGATAAAGACTGGGAGAAAAGCAAAGCGGGGAGAAAACAATCCTGAGCCCTGTTCTAAGCTCATTATGCCTGATTGGGTCACAGTTGGAGGAGATTCGCTAAAGGTCAGCTGCTGCCAGTATGTCTGAGTGCCCCGCCTCCCACAGCAATTTCGACAGATTTTGGGCCATTTGCTTGCAATAATAATACTATATAATTTTTCAAGGGGGCGGAGTGGCATGGCATGAGGGAGATGGTGGTATGGTGATCAGGGGTGCTTGGTTTCAGGCCCTGCTCTACTTCCAACCAGCAGGGTCACCTTGAGTTAAGGAACACCCAAACCAAATGCCTGGGTTCCAGATGCTTTCCAGGGACCGCACACTAGAACATTCAGGAACCCCATCATCCCATCATTTCCCAGATGTGAAAATACCCCAGTGATGGAGATGTGCTGAAAAGATAGTATTAAATAAGCCATGAAGACTTCCTGCTACAGATGCCTGCTAACATATTGAGACAGAGTTTATATAATAGTCCTGCATGAATCAGTTTGGTATAGCGATTGAAGAAGTGGTCCTTGGATCCTGGTCTTAATTCCACCTGTAGCTCATGACCTTGGGAAAAAAAAATCTCTTCATGTGTTAAATCCAAGTTTCCTTTTCTTCAGAGTGGGATACCACAGACTCGTGAGGTCATTGGCAAGATTAGAGAGCAGCATTAAAGCACTCGGCATGGTCCCCGACAACTGCAAGTCCCAATACAATTTGACATTCACATTTGTCGGGTCACACGACTCAGTCTGCAATGGTTTCAGGTGAACCTCTTTGGTTTCAGAAGTATGTGGGCTCAAGACCTAGAATTGTGGGTGATCCAACTAAGAAACTGTGGGAAGACCTGTTTAAGAAGAGAATCGTCTTTCCCCTAAGTCTTGGAATTGTGATCATAGGCATTGTAGCAATAATGTCAATGCCTCATGTACGTGTATTTCCAGAAAAGTCTAGAGAGAGTCCCCTCTGTAACGAGCATTGCCCCAAGCACTGGGCATACAGAGATGAATGAATTTCAGTTTTCAAAGTGGGGAGATAGGTAAACAACCAATTCCAAAAGGATTAGTAGGAGCAATACTCATCTCAAGGGCTCAGGGGAGGTGGGGTCCCTGTGTGGGCCAGAGGCCTCCAAAGAAGGCTATGTTCTCACCAGGTGTTCACACCATTTCAATGTGCAAAGATGAATTAGAAGTTTCTTTCCTAAGTTTTTAGTGTATGTCTTAAATGTTTTTATATTGTTCTGTTGTCCATTATATATTAGAATATGCATATTATTTATAAGTAGGTAATATATATGCACTCTTGTGCATATATATATGTCCCATATATATATATAGGACAAAAGGTGTTCCCTAAGAGTAGAGTGAAATCAAAGGAAACAAAGGAAAATTAAAAATAGAGAAAGGAAAGTGAAGTGAGAAAGGCTTCCTGGTGGAGAAATGTGGAAACCGTAGCTCCGTGAAGGCAGAGGCTGCTTCTCTCCTGTCGCTTTTCATGTCCCCAGGATGTGAAAGAATGTGTGGCAAGGAGGGGGCACTCAGCATCTGCTGAATTAGGAAATGAGGTAAGAGGGCAGGACAACAGAGGAGATGCCCCCTGAACTGTCCCAGTGCTGTGATCTGAATGTTTGTGTCCTCCTACCCTAAATTCATACTTTGAAGCCCTAACCCCAAGGTAACGGTATTTGGAAGTGGGGCCTTTGAGAGGTAATTATATTTAGATGAGGTCATGAGGGTGGGGCCCATGATGAGGTTAGTGTCCTTCTAAGAGGAAGAGACACCAGAGCTCTCTCTCACACACACACTGACAAAGACCATGCGAGGACACGATGAGAAGGTGGCCATCTGCAACCCATGAAGAGGGTCCTCACCAGAACCCGGCCACTCTGGCACCCTGATCTCAGGCTTCCAGCCTCCAGATCTGAGAAAAAATAAATGTCTGTATGTAAACCACATAGTCTGTGGTTTTTTATTATGATACCCTGAGTTAACTAAGATACCCTGGTCACATGACCTCCAAGTAGCCATGACTTATGTGATTTCTTAAATCAGCAAAGGGGGAAACAGGACCCAGGAGGGAGGAAGGTCAGGGACTAAGGTGTGCAGGCTGGAGACAGCTTTGTGTTTGGGAGACCACAGCAGCTTGCCCTAAAGTGGGAGGCACAAATGAGGTTGAAGGTGCAGACAGGGTGAAGCAATGGAGATCCCTGGGTCAGGCTGAGGAGTTTGGGAGTGACACTCGTGGCTTTGGGTTGGTCTCTGTCCAGCAGCTGTGGAGAGTACAAAACATTCGCACTAACAAATGGCCTTTGCACCCTGAATTTCACTAGAACTGGTTTCATTTCCTTCAAGGTATGTGACTGGAGGCTGGTCTGAGACAGCCAGTTGCTATCTGGCAGGCAGGAAGATGATTATGCTGGGGGACTACTAGACCACCCCTAGATCTGATGATTCCCTGGAAGACTCCTTCACTCATAAGACTCAGCATATAGTCCTACTCGCAGCGATGATTCATTACAATGAAAGAATAGGAAGGAGGATCAGCAAAGGGAAGAGGTGCAGGGGGCAAAGTTGAGGAGAAACCGGTCACAAGCTTTCAAGAGTCATCTCCCCATGGAACCACACAAAACAAGCATGATTTCTCCTGCAATGAGTCGTGACAACATTGTCTACCAGGGAGGCTTATTGGAGATTTAGTGCCCAAAATTTTTATTGGGGGCTGTTACACAGTCATCTTCTGTCTGGTGCCAAAATTCCAGACTCCCTGAAGGAAAGCAGGTGTTCAACATAAACCACATTGTTGGTGCAAACAGTTTGGGTTCTGTGAGTCACCCTTATCAGTTAGGGGATAGGAAGAACCCTCTTGAAACCCAAGTTTCAAGACACCGGCCAAGGGTGGTGTCTTAGAGGCAGCAGAGATATCAGGTTCAGGAATGTTGCAGTAACTCTTCTTGGCAGAGTAGCCTTTGATGTTATTATAAAGATGTACCCAGTGTATAAAAATAGAAAAGAGGGATCCCTGGGTGGCTCAGCGATTTAGTGCCTGCCTTCAGCGCAGGGCGTGATCCTGGAGTCCCGGGATCGAGTCCCATGTCAGGCTTCTGCATGGAGCCTGCTTCTCCCTCTGCCTGTCTCTCTGCCTTTCTCTCTCTCTCTCTCTCTCTCTCTCTCTGTCTTTCATGAATAAATAAATAAAATCTTAAAAAAAATAGAAAAGAGAACATACAAATGGGGTGACAAGAGCCACTCTGTCTTGGCTTAGGATCCCAACCTGGATTTTCTAAAAATCATAATAATGTTTTTATTATTTTTTTCCTTATTAGATAATGTGTTTTATTTTGTTTTATTCCTTAGTGAAATGGGTCCACGATCTATTAATGAGAGTTAAATGGGATGACATATGTCAAGTGCTGGTTTGTTCTGGCCTCTGTACCCAGTGTGGTGTTTGGCACAGGGCAGACTTCCAATAAATGTTTATTGATTGGCTCAGATCACTTCAAGCAGATGATCAGTCAGTAGGATGACTTTCAAAAAACTAGAATCGAGGCTGGAATTGGTGGGTAGAAATTGTTCTCCATGTGTGGATGTTTGCAAGATCACCAAGAATCCCAGAGATACTTCTTCACTTTTCCTGTCTGATGGGATCCAAAGAACTCTTCTTGTTCCAATATTACATCACTGGAAAAGTATTTGATTATATATTTTTTTAAAAAGTCCAACAAGGGTTTTTTTCATTTTTGGTTGGGAGAAATATTTCCAATAATTTGGGGTTTGGGGAAATTTTTTTACTAAGTTGTTTTGTGTGAGAAATATTTTAATGGTGTCAAGAGAGAAATGCCTTTTGTGTTGAATGTAGCTCATTATAGGCTCCTCAAAGGAAGTCTTTGTTAGCATTCCCAGTAGCTGATGAGTGCTACTTTGGCCTGATAGGAGAAAAGAATGTGGATTTTGTCTGAATTCCAGACCTACTTCAAATCCTGGTCATCTTCTGTGTGAGACCTTAGAAGGCCAGTTAAACTCTCTCTGAGTTTCAGCTCTTTCTTTTATAAATGATAACAGAAATACTTCCTGCTTAGTTTTGTTAAGAAGGTAAGATAGGATTTATGCAAAGCTTCTATGGAGTCAGTGACACTAAATGCTACCTCTCTTGCTGGAGGCAAAAATTTGATTATTTAGAATCCCAATATAAGCAATAGTTTTCCCCAAAGACCAACTAATTCAAAAGACACACACACCCCTGCTAAAGGAAATATCTTTTTATATTTGGTTCAAAAATCATAATCATTGCCTTTTCCCTGTTAAAAATGAAGTACTCACAACTGTATGAGACAGTTTTGCTGAGTAACAAACAGCCACTGACTTCCAGCAGCTTACAGCAGACATTCATTTCTACATTGTATCACACATCAGAAGCTGTGGTTTAACTGTGACTGCTCAGCTCTGCTCCATGCATCTTCTTATTTGGGGATATGGGCTCAGAGAAGCAACCCCTTTGATGGAAGTGTCCATCCCTGAGACAGAGGTCAAGAGCAGGAAGGTCAAGCCCAAATAAGCAATTGAATGACAAGCTCCTGCTCCGAAGCGGCACAGCTACTTCTCTATTCCATTGGCGGAAGTCCAAATCAACAGAGCAGGGGAGCACAGTCCTCCCATGTGGGAGGGAAGAGTGAATATTCTTGACCATTAATGTGATCTACTGCATATCTACTGTTCATACTCTTCAAAAATATCCCCTTATGCCTCCCTCTCCTGATGTTTATAAAATCTTTTGAGTGCATAAAATTTGATCATTTTTGTGGTATGAATTCAGAGTAGGCTCTGGGGCCTTGAATGCTGGCGCTGTCGGGTATAGGAACATTTCCCAAAGTGTTCAGTGGAATGTTATTAGTGTTTCCTAAGCTTATTATCTGCAAGAGTCCCACCATCCCTTTTTATCTGATCATCTCTTAGTTGGAACCCACTTTGGGAAATCATAATGAACAGCACAGAAGTTAAGAACTCGTGAGGCATAGAAATCCCCCCATTGAATCAGTAGAGAGCCAAGTGGCTGGGGCCAGGGGCGCATTTACAGAGATGAATTTAAGGAATTTCTTCTGAGCACAACTCAGAGTCAGCAATTTAAGAAAGTCAGGTGGGAAAGGACAAAGCCTGAGGAGTGGAGAGGCCAGACCCAACGTCAGCTTTGTGTCTGGCTCAGAGTATAGCTAACACATATTTGTTGAATGATTAAATGAACAAAGCCCAGGACCAATGGCAGAAACTAGTGTAGGACAGCTTTGGCAAAGGCCAACAATGAACAGGAGGGGCACAGCTGAGAGATGAAAGTGTCAGGACCCTGTTCCTCAGACTCCCCTCCCACCCCAGCTATGGTTTAACCAGGTGTGACCAGATAGCTTCTTGCCCCAGGCACCTGCCAGGGGTGTCCCTTTCCTTATTCTCTGGACTTCTCTGCCCCCACGATAGAAGCTCTGGGCTCTCAGGCATGTGCTCCTTCTGAGATGCTTTCTACAGGTTTCTCAAATCCCAAGTTGGAGTGACCAGTTGTCCTTAATGGCCCCACTGATAACATGGATGTGCTTGACTTCTCTCATCTAGAACACAGCTTTGCATGGGCTGCTTTTCCTCCCCGTCCCCCTCTGTTTCTAGCTTGTGTCCCTGCTCACATTTACGCACGAGCCACTTACTCATCAGTCTGAGGATCTGTTTTCAAGGAAGGCCAGGCTCAGACACGAGACAACCAGTGACTGAGCCCACTGTCTAGGAAAAGTGGGGACAGGCCTTACACAGACAAAGGCAGGAAGGCACGGTGATCAAGAACACAGGCTGTGGCCTCGACTGCCTAGGTTTATATCCCTACAGAGTTGTTGAGGGTGTTGAACATATTAATAGTATAAAGCACCCAGATCAAGGTGCACACAGAGTGCTTTGTGAGCATTTAGCTGGGTCTAGCTGGGGTAAGGGGCCAAATGTAGGTGAGCCAGTAAGATGAAAATTAGTATCCATATCTTATCCACATGGAGGCTGTGAGTCAGAGGTGAAGCAGCTATGTCAGAGAGGTGGTCAGCTGGCCAGGGGCCAGTCCAGGAAGCATCAAATGTGCTTCTAGGACTCCCTGCCTGACTTGCTATGGGTTTCCTGGTCTCTGGGGTCCTGACCTTAGGGGACTTGTCCTTGGCCTCTGCTCCAGAACATGTGCCACGAGCTTTGTGCATTTCTCATGGCTCATCTGGGAATGCCCAGCACGGCCTTGCCAGCCATCCCACCAGGGGACAGTGTGGAGGCCACAATGCAGATTCTGAGCTGTGGCTTTCTGCTCTGGCTTTTGCCTAACCCACTCCCTGTTTGGTGGGGACTCTTCCTATAAACTCTTGCTGTTACCTCTCCAAACTGTGGTCTCTGGTACGCAGTGCACTGGCAGCATGATAGCCGGCCTTCTGGGCCACAGGGGCTGAGTCCTAACTGCGAGCTCCTGGCTGTAAACCCGTAACTCTCTGGGTCGGGCTCTTAACTCACCTGTGGAAGAGTATCCTATGACTTGTAGAGAGGATCCATTGTGAGTTTAGAAGTGGCCTGTCTAGTTCCTAGCATGGCACCTCCAGGGACATAATGGAAGATCAGCATGTTGGCTCTGTGCCCTCCTTCCCCACCTGGTACACAAATTTCCCCGAATACCTGAGGGATCCATGACTTCACCTCATGACTCCCCACACACATGACAGAGACCAGTTCCTCATTGCTTGCCTGGCTGGGGCTTACTACAGTCATGTTTGCCTTAAGATGCCCAGCTGGGATTGGCCCTGGAGCCTCCTCGCAGGCATCCCAGAACCCCTACCGCTGTTCCTCCCCTGACTAAAGCCCCGTGTCCAGCAAAAACACTTCTTTCAGTTCAATAGGACAATGCCAGTGGAGTGCCCGTCAGTGCCCATGATACCAGGACGACAGTAGATGGCCCAAGGTTCACTGGATGGACAGAAACACCCGTGGATGGGAAAATCTATTGACCAACCCCTTTGCATGAGGATGGGAGTGGAGATCTTGACATTGGGAGGAAGCAGGTGAACCTGACGGTGGGATGGCTGCCCTGGCCAACTCGGGAGGGGCTGAGGAACTGGAATAAGCAATACTGAGGGAGTGAGGGCTGGGGGCTGGACCCCAGAGAGAACCCATCTGAGACATCTCGGTGGGGAAGAGGCTGAAGGAGATTTGAGGAGAGGAATGCCGAAATTCTATTTCTAGATTGTCTGTGACTCTGCAGAATAAACCCTCCTTGGATCTGAATTGTTAGCAAACACGGGCCGAGAGCCCACCTTCCAGGGCATGAAGGAATGGGGGGAGTATGCACAGGGAACTGTGAGAAATTCAGCCAAGAGGCTGAAGCAGAACCACGGTACCAGGAATTCAGAGACCGTACATCTCCCGCCTTGGCCAAGGAAACCAGACAGCGAGAGGGATGCTGGTCCTGGGTCAGAACAAGGACACAGCAGCTCCTTCCTGGCGGGAAGGACAGGACATTCACCCTGGGAAGGACAGGACCCTCCCAGAAGTGTGGGCAGGGGGCAGTAGGCTAGAGCAGGGGCTGGGGATTACCAGGCTAGGCCAGATGGGCAGAGGGCGGGGAGAGTTAGCAGATCACAGGCAGGGACAGCCTTAGAGAGGACCACCCAGCAGGAGTGTGACTTTTGATGTTGATGCAGGGACACCCATCTCCTGGCAGCCCCGCAGCAGACGGAGGTGAGCGTGCTGGCATCTCTCTAGCACCCCCTGCTGCCCTGTGTGTCCTACCTCTGCTTGGGGCATCTGGCCTCTAACAGGAGCCACCCAGTGGCCTGCAGCAAGGGAGCCACCAAGTGCAAGACCTTGGCCATCCCAAGGGAAACTCCCCATCAATAGGCAGGAGAATTCCCAGATCCGTGCTGCAGTTTTGCTGTGAACTCTCAGTGGGTCAACATGAAGTTCGTTCTGCAAGGTTCTTCAGAAGATCCCACACACACACCCCAGGGAGAGGGCTTCAGCTGTCCACACACCCTCCCCGTGACCTTTCTGTGCTCCCCACTGCTCCCACTCTTCCCACGTGCTTCCCGAGAACACCTTCCCCATGAGCTACCTTCCTCGGGGACCCTGTCCCGGACCCCTGGGACAACCCCAGCTAGGATGCCTGGAGAGTGGTCTGGAAGGACACCCGGGATCTAAATAGCAACATGCAAGGGGGACAGATCCACCTGGAAACCAGACTGAAAATCTCGTGGGGCCTGAAGGAGAGACTCTCCCCACTCTTCTCTGTGGGCCAGGAGCTGATGGCCTCCCACTTGCAATTCGCCGCTCCCTTTGCTGCTTTGGAAGGTTCTGGTATGAGGGAAAATATCCTCTCTGGGGAGCCCTTGCCCTTCATGCTTTGCCCAACACCTCCTCAGCAAGGGACCCACAAGCTCCCTGCAACCAACTGAGATTCAAAGAGGAAACGCTCCCAAAAGAAGAGTTGGAGCAAAGACTGTTTACCGTGGCTCTGTGGCACCCTTGTCATCTTCCCTGGAGGAATTTCTGCGGGCCTGGGGCAGGCTCCTCCCCCCTCCGTGGGAATGGGGGAAGGATTGCCACCGCAGGTTGGAAGCTGTCTGCTGAGCCTCAGGGCAGTGGCCCCCAATGGTTCTTCAATATTCATCTCTAAGTAACATGGATTCTGATTTGGACACATTCGATCTTAGAGAGAGGAGGGCTTAGAAGATGGAAGGGGACTGTGGTCCAGATCTCTCATTTGTGGTGGGAAAATGAGGTCAGAATAAGGAGATGACCATCCCTGGGTCACCATACGCCAACAGCAGACCACCCGGGTAGTCCCTGTCAATCCTTACAGCAAAAGAGCAGGGTGGCAGCTAAGTTTTCAAGCGTTGGCCTGAGTTTTGTTTTGTTTTGTTTTGTTTTGTTTTGTTTTTCTCTAGAGACCTCAGACGTCCTCCTGGATTCTCATATCCTCAAGGGCAGAGATCCTGATGGCCAGTCTCCCCTGAAATATGACAGTAAGTCATAAACTTCACATGTCTTCCTGAGTCCCACTCATAAACCTGGCTCTGAGGTGCACCTGGGTGGTTAAATGTGTGAAAAACAAACAAAGCAAATGCAAAAAAAGTGGACTCTGCCCTTAAGATCTGGCACAGAACACAGGCCGGGTCCCTTCCCCGCCTCACCATCAGGTGTCAGGTGGGCATCCTACCTGCACTCTCGTGCTAGCCTCCTGTCCCCATCCCCACTCAGCCCTCCCCGGAGAGGAGAGCTCACAGACTGCATAGCTGTCTCATTAACTCCGCCCCTCAAAACTCTGTGCAGTAGCCACTGGTATCACCCCACTTTACAGGTGACGGTGTGTCAGCTTCCATACACCCCGAACCACATCTCAGGAGTCTCCTCTCCGTTCCCCATGGCTGACATCAAATAATGGTATCAGTGAGCTCATTCCAGGTGTAAAAGCCCAGCTATGCCCTATTTTACCCATCTCAGGTGATATTCGCCTTCCATCAGGGGAACCTGGACAGGTAGTGCCTCAACCCATTGCTTTCCGGCCCTGGCTATGCACTGGAATTGCTTTTGTGACAAAGTTAGAGAAAAAAATAATAGGTTCCGCTCCAGAGACTCTGGTTTGGTCGGTCTGGGTGGGCTCTATGAGATGCACTTTTTAAAAAGCTTCATTAGCTTTCTGAGGTGCACTAACGGTTGTGAGGAGCGTAGGCTTCAAAGGGCTCAGGCACTGGAGCAGGCCACGTTGAAAAGTTTTGAAGTAGCTGGGACTCGGAGATGCTGAGAGCTACCGTACTGCCCAGGTGCCATGGCAGGGGCACTAATATTCAAAACAGGTGCTAATTGTTAAACTCTCACCAGGGCCAGGTGCTGGGTTGGGCTCACAGGATGTCTAACCCTCCCAGTGACTAGTCAGGCAGTTTTTTCTCCATTTTATGAAAAGGAATGGAGGTTCAGAAAACTCCCCAGCTGCCTGCCAAAGCCTGCTCTCACCACAACACCACCCATTGCCTCCGTATCACCTCCCACGTCCCTCACTCGGGCTTCAGCAGGTGGTTTGCACCCAGAGAATCTAGCGTGGTCTTCACAGCCCTTGCTCTGCCCCTGCCCCTCCCAAAGGCAAAGCTGCATACAAATGAGCGCAGAGCTGGAGGACAGACAGGTACATCTGTGGAAACTCCTTGGCTCCTACCAAGAAGACTTATGTAAATGCCATTTTCTTGGTTTGGAAACCCTTTGAGTTTTTCTCCAACATGAACATCTTTCTTTCTACGAAATTACTCAAAATCCATCTCCTTAATCTGTTCTTCCCAGACCCCTGAATCCTCATCCTTAGACCTCACCTTCATTCATCAGCCTGTATTGAACATCAGACAAGCCTGGTTTAATGATTTATAACGTATTTACCAGGTGCAAAAAGCGTGCACATATTTTAGTTCTAGAACCTTTACAATAACTCTCCAGGATGGTATTATTACTCCCATATTTCCGAGGTCCAGAGTTGCTAAATTATGACTTGGTCAAAATCTTATAGTTAGTAATGCTGAGGAGGAGGGTTGCAGCCCAGCATTGCCTCTCCCCAAATACTGTCCATGAGCCACGCTAAAGACTTGCCAAAAATACAAGGATAAGTGTAAGACTGCTGTTGTGTACCCCAAGAAAAGTGAATATCATGAGGGTACTTCCATATTTAATCAGATTTCCTGGCTGTCCACAGGGAGTAAGTCCATTTTTCCATCAGGGGACACCTAATGGATGTCCACTAAATGCTTGGCACTATTCTAGGTACTAAAACATTAAGACCAATATGACCTGATCCCTGGGGTTGACACAGAGAGAGTATGTCACCAAGGATGAGGTGACAGAGACAGGTACGTGCTATCACGGGAGCAAGAAGGGGTCAGCTTCAAGGGATCAATGGAGGCTTGCAGACAACATGCCCCTGGGGGATTCTTAAAGGGGTTAGGGACTGACTAGCAGAGTGTGAGCAAGAGTCCACATAGAAGGGACAACACAGGTAACGGTTTGGAGCCAAGAAGTAGGGTCATCATTTTAGTGGGTGTGTTTGCGTGCACATGTGCATAGGTGTGCGTGTGTGAGCATGCATGTGTAAACATGTACGTGCATGTGTGGGAGAGCAACAAATCATCCCTTGTGGCCTGAGGACTGAGTATGAGGTAGTGAGGAGCTGAGTCTTCTTTCTAGCACTTGCTATGTTCTTTGGACTTTATCCAGGTTGTGATGGGAGTTACGATACGAGGGAGAGACAGACATCTCATTGTATTATTCTTTATTGTAGAATATTTAAAACATTCAAAAAATTATAGATAGCATCATTGTTGTCCCAAAGAAACATGTAGCCATCACCCGGAATGGACAGTGGTTAACGTCTGTTCTGTTTGCCTTAGGGCTTTTTAAAAAAAATGTGAAAGCATCCGAGGTAGAAATGAGGTCCTGTTCTTACTGCTTCCCATCCCTGCGCCTCCTCGGGGTGGGGACAGGCTGTCATCAGGCTGCACGTGGGCAGGAAGTTTTGTGTGCTGGCCTCAAACGTTGCACACGTTTTCATATGCACTGCCTTGTGTGTTTTTGCAAGTTCCATAAATGGTAATATTCTGCATGTTGCATTTTACCACAAATATAAATATGATTGTATTCATTGATATTTTCTATAATAAGCTATGGTAGGTTTTTGTGATCTTACTGAAGAAATCTTGCACAACCCATGGATCACAACATGTTATTATTTTTAGAAATTTTAAATTTTGCTTTAATTCATCTTAAATTTACTTTTGTTAATGACGTGAGATGTTGAGATCTAATTTTATTGTTTTTCACGTATTAATCAATTGCTCTGTACCATCGATCGGACTTTTCTTGTCCACGGATTTGTAATTCTAATTTAGTTCTAAAGTTGCAGCATATGGGGGCAGCTGCCTGGCTCAGGAGATGGAGGATATGGCTCTTGATCTCCGGGTTGTGAGTACAAGCCCCCTAGTGGGTGTAAAGTTTACTTAAAAATAAATAAAAAATTAAAAAATTTTTAAAAATTGAGTTGCAATATATGAGTGACTTTCTTTCCGGGATCTCCTTTCTTTTGTTGATCTATATGGAAGATTGTTTGTAAATAGTCACAATTTAATGTACAGGAGGCCAGGAGGGAGAACGACAGGGACAGCTGATGGGTTAGCCAACAGTATTTTGTCATATGGTTTTGCTCCTTACTCTTAAGGTTGGAAATTTGATCAATGGATTTTTCTAACACTTAGCCTTTTGTGTGTGCGCGTGTGTGTGTTTAAATACTTTGCTGGAATCAATTTGCTAATATTAAGATTTTTGCGTTTTTGTTCAAAAGTGATTTGCCAGTCATTCCCCTTTTCGCTATGATTCTCATTTCTTTGGTATTGAATTTACCGAGTAAGTTTTTATTTTGCCTTATGATTTGGGTCTTGCAGTGCTGGCAAGCAGGGGTCTCAGTTTCAACTGGACATTGAAATTCTAGATCTGGGTGGGCCACATCTGGCTCTGGGTCACTTGGAAGGCTGCAGGACACGCAGCAGGTCTTCTCCCCATGGTGGAGGTCTCTGCAGCAGGCCACACAGCCATCCACTGGCTATTCTCGGACCACCCAGGTGACTGCTCAGGTACAAGGGAATGTGACCACATGTGACCACAAGTGCAGTTAGGAGCCATCTGCTGAAATCAGAAGCAACGTAGCTGTAAGAGCTCCATAGGCATAGCTTCCAGATCCCCCCACAAGGAGCATGCCTGGTTGCACATCAACCCCACACAGGGAAGCTCAAATTTACAGCTTCCTGTAGGCATTCATGGTCTACCCACGCCCTCCCAGTTCACCAATCACGGGGCTTTTTTTCCTTCCTTCACCATCACGGTGTTGCTGGGGACAGAGCTGACATTTCCCCTTCACCAGGTGTCTAGGGGTAACCCACACTCAAATTTGTCCAACCGGAAAGAGAAGGCTTTATTTTTCCTTTTATTTTCAGCTAGTTTCCCTCTTCCTAGTCTCTAGAAGAGCTTGTATAAGGCAGAGCAGAATTGTCCATTTCCAGAAGAGTTGGCGAGACCTGAAATTATAATACAGTGTTGCGTTTTTTTTTTTCTAGGGGGCGGGTTTTTATTACAAATTTAATTTACGGACTGGTCATGTCTGGTTTTCTGTTTATTCTCGAATACATTTTGATGATTTTTAATTTTTAAAAAACTTATTAATTTTATCCTATCAATGAGGATATCAAAACTCATTGTGATAATACTATTTGCCACATTGTTTATTGCTAAAATTTCTCCTAAAGCTGCAGTTATGCTTTCTTTGTCCTTTTAAATATTGTTACTTGTGTCTTCTCTTTTTTCTTCTTCTCTTTTTTCTTAAGCAATCTTGTCAGACAGCTCTTTTACGAGTCGTCTCAATGAGCTACCTACCTTCTTAAAAAAGAAATGTCTTTACAGCATCCTTATTTTTTTATTTAATTGCATTTTGATTTTATTTTGATTTTATCTTTTAAGTCCCTTTCAGTTTATTCTATGGTTCCTTTTCCAGCTTTTGAATTAAATATGTATCTTCTGAAGATTTAATTTTTCTCTAATGCCTACATCTAAGACAATGTATTTCCCTCTAAGTATTCTTAAATCACATTACTCAAGTTTTAATGGATAATGCCTTTCTTGTCATTCAGTTCTAGATTTCCATTATGATTTCTGCTTTGACTCATGAATTATTAATTGTGTTTTTTCAATTTCTAAACATATGTTTTGTTTCTTTGCATACTTTCCTTCAAGTAAGGCGGTGGCAGCCTGTTTTCCTGACGGCAATGATGCAGAAGGTTCCCAGAAAAACAAAAAAAGGTGGAAATGATAGACACATCAGGTTTATCTCTCAAAAAAAAAAAAAAAAAAGAAAAGAAAAAGAAAAAAAGAACTTCCCTGGATGAAGTATACCACTGCACAGAGTAATGTTTACTTACCGCTGATTTTTTTTTTTTTTTAATGGGCACGTTATCATTCAACCCACATGTACTTAATATACGCAACAAGGGCTATGTTTGGGAATGAGTAGACAGTCTGAGAGCAAGAAGAATCAAATGATGAAGAACTCTGTGCTGGGGCCAGCAGGGAGCACTTGGGGCCAGCAGGCAGGCCACCGACCCAGAGAGGTGGGTGAGGACCGTCCTTGGAGGGCAGGGCTGAACCTTGCCTGGTGGAAGAAGCAGGAGCTGGCCTGGGTGGTGGAGGATGCTTCTCCAGGCCTGGGAGCAGCCTGGACAAATGCATGGAAGATCACTGAGGGGATGGACCTAGCGACAATGTGGGAATAGCTAAGCATTGAGCCTTTTTTTTTTTTTTCTTAGCAGCTCCTGGAAATCAAGTCAGAAAAGCAACGGGAATCTGAGCAGGGTGGGCTTCTGAAGTGATGGTTTGAAAGTTGAACTTCACCTGTCTGCACCTCCCACCAGCCTCCCCAGGGTTTCTTGCTGCTTCCCTTGCTCCTAGGCCCGGCGGGGTTGTCCTCATCTTCCTCTAAGGGAAAACAAGAGTGGGCCAGTGTCAAGGCATGGAAAAATCATTCACCTCACAGCTCCACAGGTGAGGAGCTGAAATGAAAGCCCAGCAGCACTGGGGCTCTTCCCGTGGTGGGCCCTGTACTGGGTACCCTCCCTGCCTTTCCGCGAGCCAGACCCTGTCTCGCCACTGTGCCTCACGTTACAGATGAGGCAACAGGGTTTCAGGTGAGTGCTGCCCACGCGGAAAGCAGTGGAGACAGGGTTCAGTCCCTTCATGTCCAACAAAAAAGCCCATGTCTCCCTCCTTGTTTCTCTGGAAAGTGAGAATGTCTGCTTTACCTGTGGGCCTCCCAAAGGTAGTAAAGCAGACTTCCAGGCAGCCTTAAACATGACCCACGACTTGGCAGCAGTTGTACCTGTACAGGGGAGCATCACGGGCCACCTGAGCAATGCTAGCTCAGGAAAATGTTCTATCACCTAGTACGCTTTCAGCCGACAGCAAAAGACTATCTGACTCGATAGGACTTAACCAATAGGGTTTTCTTTTCCTCTCCAATAACAAGGTGTCCAGAAGCAGGTGGTTCTAGTACTGATTCAGCATCTTGAAATGCCTTCAAAGAGGACCCAAGCGATCACCCTCTCTGAGCTGACCTTCTTGGTGCATAAATCTTATCACTGCTCATGGTCCCAAGATGGCAATGCTAAAAGGAAGAGGGAAGTAAGTGCTTTCTTATTTTTTTTGTTTTGTTTTAAATCTATTTTTTGAATTTTTAAAAAGATTTTATTTATTTGAGAAAGAGAGAGAGCACTAGAGAAACAGAGCAAGCACAAGTGGAGGGAAGAGGGAGAGTGAGAAGCACCTGGGGCTCCATCCCAGGACCCTGGGATCATGACCTGAGCTGAAGGCAGATGCTCAACCAACTGAGCCACCCAAGCACCCCTGTTTTAAATCTATTTTTATCATGGAGTGGGGATGAGCATTTTGGGGGGAGTCTCCCCCAAACACTGCTAAATCTTTATGTCTCCTTAGCCCAAACTGATTCCCATGACACCCCCTGCTGCGAGGGTCTAGCACATCCATCCCCTGTCAGAGCTGAGCCCAGGTGGGGCAGAGGCGGGCAGGGGGCGTGGGCACTGGACAGGTGGCCCACAGTGTCGGCCACAAGGGGCAACCCAATAGCACGTTACTGCTGCTTCCTTCTTTCATTTGCTGTCTGCTGATTTATACCCAATGTATGACTCATTTAGGAAGATAACCAATTGGGGATCCCTGGGTGGCTCAGTGATTTGGTGCCTGCCTTCAGCCCAGGGCGTGATCCTGGAGACCCAGGATCAAGTCCCGCATCAGGCTCCTTGCATGGGGCCTGCTTCTCCTTCTGCCTGTGTCTCTGCCTCTCTCTCTCTCTCTTTCTCTCTCTGTGTCTCTCATGAATGAATAAATAAAATCTTAAAAAAAAAAAAAAAAGGAAGAGAACCAATTACTTATTACTTAAATAAAATTTGTTTGGTGGAAACACTTTCAGAATCAGGAGTCTATTGTTTAGTCAGTCTATATAGGAAATATTTGCTGAGAACCTACTTCCTACAAATTTAGGTGTTAGAGACAGAGAGAAAAATCATTTGTCATCATTATCATTATCATCATCAAGTGATTCCTTTCTGGTAGAAAAATGTTCACAACCTTGACTCTGTTGTTGGAGAGCTTCTCCTCCAGGGGCGGCAGGTCCATACTTACCCTAAGGCAGTTATTAAGCATGGTTTCCGACCCTCACTCCCCCTTACCTCCACCCCCCATCCTGTCTGGGTGCTGAGGGAGCTGGAAGGACTGAAATGTGGGGGGGGTGTCTGCAGAAGTCACTCCCAGGGAGCTTGTGAGCCCAAAGCAGGCAGACACAGTGAGGCTGTAATTCTAGGAAACATTGGCTTTGCAGGTTTACTTCATAGCAAGCCCCAAAGTCCCTGGGTTCCAGCATTCCTGGGTTTTCTATGGAAGGACCTAAGTAAGCGGAAGATCTTCACGGAGGTGGGCGGGTGGGGGGTTGTCCCTGTCCTGGCCTTGCAGGTGTCCCGCATCTGAGATCCCATGAGAGCCGTCCAGGCCCCAGGTGCTGGGTGGGAAGTAAGGGGAGGAGCAGGCTGGCCGCATCAGGCCTGGGAAGGAGATGGGCAGTTTGTGGGTCAGGTGTTTTCATCAGTGAGGGATGCCCCGCAGTAAGGCTCAGAGAGGAGAGTGAACAATAGCACTGGCAGTAATAGTAAGGGCGTGGTGAGGGCGTACGCACTACGAGCTAGAGGCTCAATCCTATAATCCTCACTTCAATGCTGTAAGACAACCGAGGTGCAGAACGGTAAAAAACAACAACAACAACAACAAACAAACTTGCCAGAAAGCAACAGAAGTGGGTTTCAAACCAAGATTGACCAGTTCCCTGAGCATTTGCCATCACAACGGGGTAATTTGAGTACACCTGTTAGCTTGAAATGGGCCACTCACGGAGGCCTGGTTAGAAGATGTGCAGGGCAGGAAAACTGGGGCCAGAGAGTGATTTATTGAGATAATCATGAGCTTCTTGAGAGTGGACATTGTGTTCCACTCAGCTTTTATTCCAAATGCCTGGCATATACCATGTGTTTGATAAATATCTGCTTAACAGGTGGTTGCAATGGAAAGAGGTATGTGATAGTAGGTGGATGGAGAGTCTAATTATGGAATCTGGACTTCAACCTCCAGTTTGTGTTGGGGTCGTGGTGGCATCAGGACTGTTTCTAGAGCAGAGGAAGGGATGGGGTAATAGCACTGTTTCAAGATCAACTGGTCAGAGTGTGCAAAATCTTCATCCCCAAGTCCCTTGAGGCAGAGTGTATCTGATTGCATCCCCTATGGGGAGTCCAGGGCCATCCCCACTAGCCCTACCCAGGCTTGGGATGTAGGCCTGTCAGCCAATCAGGAGTATAGGGGAGTCTGGCAGACGTGATAGGGAAAGAGGGGGAGCTGAGGGGCCATACTCATTACCCTTTAGTGTCCTCCCTGCCCGTCACCTGTGGGTGAGGCCACCCAGCCCACTCCAGTGACACTGTCTGGAGATGTTCTCCTGCTTCCCATCCCATTTACACTCCAAGCCTACTTCCTTCACTACAAATGTCTCCCTTCAGATCTCATTCTTGCCTGTTTGCTCACCTACTCGGGCTTGGCACTTTTAAACTTCTGATTCTCAAACCACACCAGCTACTTTTATTGAGGTGTGTGGTTTATTTTGTGATTGAAGTCTGTCCCAGAGTTGTGAGATGTATGCTTTCTCCCCTGCTCCTCCTGGCTATCAGAATCCCACCCTCCAGCTCAGCTGGGGGAACAGCTGGGACAATGGGAGTAAATACATACCCCTCCAGGTGCGCCAATGTCCCCAACAGACATTGACTCGGCAGTGGCCAGGGTTGGGGCACTGAGCATGGTGATCACAGGGCCAGGAAGAAAGGATTAGGTGGAGACACACCTGACTTGACATTAAGCAAAATATGATGTCCATGAAAAAGCGCGGTAGGACTTAAGAGGTAGGGGTGTGTGTGTGTGTGTGTGTGTGTGTGTGTGTGTGTGTGTGTCTCCATGTGTTTGTGGTTGGGTGTCCTAGGCAATTATGTCAAATCCATAGAACATGTCTTTCAAGGCTAAACTTGGATTAGTTACAAATGCTTTGGGATATTGCACTACTTAAAGATGCAAAATAGAATTGATTACTGGCAGTTCCTTGGGGGAAAGATATCAAGAACATCTCTAGAAAGAGCTGTTGTTGCTTAGGGATGTTTGCCCAGGGTAGGAGAGAGGGGGACGCAGCATGTGTGCTGTGCATTTCCCATCTCATGAGGAGTCACAGGGTCAGAGATGCTCAAAGATGGTGTGGACCTACAAGTGTCCGGTTCACACTGTCCCCTGGGAAGAAGGCCCTTTATGAAAGTTCTGATGGGGAGTCATCACACAGCCTCCCCAAACACCATTGGGCAATGAGGCCCAGCTCTTTTTCTTGTAAAGCAATCCTTTCAGTTAGACAGATTTATCTGCCCAGAAATTTTTTCCCTGAATGGAACCCAAATCTGCCTTCATTTCCATATACTTGTGTTGATTGTAACTGCTCTCCTGAGATGCACAGGACGAGAGTTCTCTTCTTTTGCATGGAACCATAATGTCTCTTCGGTCCTTCTTTTTCTCTGTATCATCCGCTCTTTTGTGGATTTGAGACCCTTACTACTCACGTCCATCCTCTTTTTCCTGCTGAGTCTGTACCAGGGGTTCCATCAACCAACGCACCCATGAGCACTCCCAGTGTTTGGAGAATACCCATGCTTTGCAACCAGCTGAGGCCAGTGTTGAGTGGTTCTGACCCTCAGAAGCTTATTTCTTCCACTGAAGATCAACATTCTTTCCTAGGGATTCTCCGTCTTGTTCTTACTTCTATCCTTTGGAGCCATCCAGAGAGTCTTAGTAATTCCATGCTCATTTCAAGGAGCAGTGGGGGATGGTGAAGAGGACTCAGGTTGAGGAGATCTAAGACATACACAATTGATAAAGCTGTTCCCAGTATGTCCTGTTCTCCCAACAGACTTGTGGCTCCTTAGAGGAGAGGTGGACACCTGGGGTCCCACTCCCTCTCCCCCCATCAGCACCTCTGGTCCATCATATATTACCCCCCAGTTTCTCCTAATGATGATTAGTTCTGACTCCAGTTTGAGCTAGAAGAAGGTTCACTGCCTCCTGCTATGTTCAACACTGGCTCTGTGGGCAGGGGTGACAAGAGGGGATGTCACCAAATAAAATTAGGTAATAAAAACTAGGTGACATAGTTCTTTGGAAATGCATCCCTCATGCAAAATGCAAGATGTTACAGCTTACCTCCACAGAGCTGCTTGAGCATTGAGTTTGTCCTTGCTAAGAAAGGAGATGATTTTTTTTTTACTGGATTTTTTAATGTCTTGGTGCTTTTAAGTGGATATAGATTTTTTATTTGTTTATTTCTGTATTGCTACCTTTGAAATCCTTGAAGACTGATGCCCTCAATCTGAATTTATTCAGATTGCTGTTGGTAATGAAATAGAATTTAATTTATTTCTCTGGGTGTATTCTATTTTTCCTGCTCTCTTACTTTCTTGAAAGTTTGCAGACCTATTTGTCACTGGCCTTCATAATAAGGTCCTGAATTAGGATGCACTTACGGAATAAATGCCTATATATGTATGTGTATATATTTACATATTTGGCAGCAGGCTTTAATTTATAATTTAGATCCATTCCTCCAGTTGATGGCAAGGGAGCATGGCTTTTTGAGAATGCCCAAGTGTACTTAATTCTTGAATGCAATTTACACAATATAAATAAGTCACCAGCTTCTGTGGGTTTCTGCATGTTTACGCATTTTTTATTTCGAATAGCCATGTATGTCTAGTGAGGAGGATGGACAGAAAAGAGAATGTGGGATTGTTAGCAGGACCGGAGTCTGAAAAACTATGAACATTTTCACTTATTGAGCTGGTAAAATTATTGGCAATATTGTGCTTGCAGAAAAAGAGGGAGAAGAAGCTAATATTTTCGTGGGCTATCATATTTCTCAAATGTATGCTATGACAGGAACTGATCTGCCTATGAGATCAAAATGAGAGAGAATCTGTTCTCTTAACTCTTTCCATCCCAGGAGGCCCCACAAATGTGAAGGCCCATTTCAGGGGGAGCTGGAAGCAATCCTTCTGTAGCTTTGGCCCACCTGGCCAGCTTCAGGTCAGGATTGCAAAGGCAAAAATATACAGGAGAGAAAAAGCCAGGGGAGATGTGCAGTCAAGCCCTAGGAGGAGAAAGGACTCCAAAGCAACTAAGCCATATTGAGGCTTATGAGCCTCCCCACCAGCCCCCACCGCCCAAAAGTACCTGAGACCACAGGAAGAATTGCAGTGGCCTGGGGCATGTCTGGGGGCAGCTAGCCAGGATTTGGCTAGAGGAGGGCCTTTGTTCACCAATCAAAGTACAGGATTTGTAAGCAGATGGAATGGGACGTGGGGAGGAGGGTTTCAGGCAATCGAAAGACAGCAGCTACTTTAGGAAAGGAAAACTTGAGAAAATAGAAAAGATGTTTAAGGAAGAAATGTGTAAGTTTTGGGTGTTGGTATATGTGATCTCTTCTTCTATGTGACTGAAGTAGCCTTCAGAAATAATACTTAAAACAACAACAACTACTACCTTTCTCTTCCAGGCTTAAAGAGTTGATTTGTGAGGTGGTTTGTGGTATGTGGATATGTGTGTTTGTTGGTTTGCCTTTTTGATGATTAGGTGGTGAGAAAAGACGTAAGTGTAGATTGGGGCACTGCAAGAATTTTAGCTAAATTCAGGTTATGCAACAGACAGAGCTCAGAGACCTTAAAACTGATGTAGGATGAAGGTGGACAATGGGAGAGCTCTTCTGTGATTTTCTCACCCTGCTGTGCCCAATCCTGAGGATTCTGTTGCTAAAAACCTGCTTGGATAAGAATTTCAGGTTGAATAAATAAGATTCCTAAAAGGAAGGAATAATGAGAGTTGATAACTAAACCTGGGAAACACTAGGGGTATTTTGTAAATACTAAGTGAATGATAAAGGGCATTGTACAATTGATATCCAGTTATTTCTGATTCCTAAGTAATTTCTAATAATCTCTCTTCTCTGCAGTTTTGAAAAGATACTTGAAAACCCTTTAAAAGATGCAGTTTGAACAAGCACAGCTTGTGAAGCAATTAAAACGCACCTTTATCTTGTTCTCCTACCAATTCTTTAAAAACTATACAATGAGGCAATCTCTTCCTTTTTTTTTTTTTTTTTTTTTTGAGGCAATCTCTTCCTGCTCCTGGGTGTGAATAAGGAATAAGGCAAATCCAAGACTTTTCTGGTAGCTTTCAATCATTGAAAAGTGCTATCACTGATAGCATTTCTATCATTGTCTTAAGTCCGAAAAAATTGTCTTGATTAAGTAATGGAGTGCCCAAAGATATTATCCAAAACCCTAGACAAGATTTGGTAGTGGGTCTTTCTCCTTCCTCCAGCTTAAGTGGTTTTAGGCTGGAAGACTAAGGTGGAGAGAAAGGTAGTCTTGTGGTTCTATTTCTTGGTCTTGTAGTTCAACAATTTCCCAGACCCCACCTTCTCAAAAGATTCGGATTCTTCCAGGGTTTGAGGAGGAGGAAGAAGGAGAGAGAAAAGATTGGTAAGGCCCTCTTTGGATGGTGCCATCATAAGCTGCCCTAGCATTCCAGAACCCGGCAGAAACATGGTCATTTTTAGGTTCTTCTAAAAACCTATCACCAAGAACCTCCTTTGAGGCTCCTTCCATTCAGGTGGAAGCAACTCTATTTGGGCAGATTTCTCATCTCTTCCTCTGACCCTAGGGACCCAAGTTGTTGATAATGGGATCTGCCCCTACTCCTGGGCAGCCCTATCAGTTGGGATGGATTTCTCTTATCCAGAGAGTCCTACACTGGTTCATGGGAAACACTCCAAGAAACACTGGGTCCCTACCCAGCAGGATTCGCAGCTTCTACCCTAGCTCTCCTCTGCTCTCTACATTTCATAGTTAGGAATCATACCTCAACCATAGGAAACGTATTTCAAATAGCTTGGGATAGTTCCATTGAAGACACTCACCAAACATGAGCTGGCACCCCAAAATATGATGACATCTCTAAATAAATCTCCTTGACAATTTTCCTCCTTCTATCCCCTTAATCCTCTTTAAATCTTCAATGGGGAAGAGGATCCTTTAGCCCTGAGCCAGGTCTTCTGACATTTTCTTTGTAAATTCCAAACATGGGAATCTGGCTTTGAATTTCTCATCTGTTATCTCATGGTACTTATCAGAGACTTCAGTTTCAACATCCTGTTCCAAATTTGTTTCAAGATAATTTGTATGCCAAGAGGAATTTTTATTTCTTCTCCCTTTGGTATTCCATCCAAATGTTCCATGCCTTTATGATTTTATGACTCAGTCTCTAAGACATGTTCTCTAAGTCACAAGATGGAGAATGACTCATGCCTGGTCTGTACTATCTGTGAAGCCCATAAAATACAGGATAGCTGTACTAAAGTAAGTCTGGATATTCTAGAATTCCAGGTAGAGACAATGCAGAAGAGAGAAAGGATTTTGTGTACTAAGAATTAAAGGGAGATACCTTGCATTATTTTAGGGAATTGGTGAACTAGATCCAGGTAAAAGTACTTGAAAAGGAAGGTGAACTTTGGAATTATTTATTGGGGGCTGCCATGAGCTTCATATGTAACATAGCACTAAATCCTCAAAACAACCTGCTTGTCCTCAAACTAGCTTTCAATTTTCAGATTCTGATTAGCTGTTACTTTAGAAAAGCTTTTCTGATGCCAGACTACGTTAAATGCTCCTCCTCTATTGTTCCAGAGTGAGCTGTAGGTGGGTACACATTGCACTGTGTTATAATGGTCTGTTTACTTCTGTGCTTCATTAGTTAACTAAACGAAATGTCAAGTCAGCAATATTAAATATTTGATAACTATTTCACATGTGTATTAGTTAGAATAGTTTAAGTTATGCTGTAGTAACAAACATTCCCAAAATCTAAGCAGCTTATCAGAGCAGATGCTGAGTGTTCAGTCACACAAAGTCCTAGAGACAACCCCCCCGCCAACCCGGTAGCTTTCCTTCATGCATTAATCTCATAGTTGCACTCCAAGGAAGGTTTTTATAGCCAAGAAAGAAACAGCTGGAAGGTCAAATCAGTGCTTCCAGGCTTTGCCTGCAAGTGACACAAGTCACCTCTCTCATGGCCCATTGGTCAGAAATGGCCACATGGAATGCTCATGAGATGCTTGGTGAGCACCACTGCAGCTGCCCAGCTTGGTCCCAAAGCCTCATTTTTATCCTTTCACGTGGAGATGCTATCATGCTGAGCCCCGGAGATGACCTGGTTTGACAGCAGTTCAGAGTCAGGGGTGGGATGTTGAGAAATGGCAGGACACTGAATGCAGCAAACCTTCAGTGCCAGCCTGAAGGATCAGAGACTTTCTTCTTTAAACAATATAAGCTACCATTTCTTGGATTGCTACCCTGTGCCAGACTATATTATTTCTGCTCTTTGCATCCAATCTGCCAGGTGAGAAGAACAGTAGCCATACAGCAGAGTGGGGAGTTGAGCTTGGGTTTGCAGAGTATACACCCTTCTCATAAGGGAGGTGCTTAGGGCAAGAGTGAGGGGTCCAGACCTGGGTTGGAGGGAAACCAGGCAGGCTGTAAGAGAGAGAAAGTTAAGAGGCTGTGGAGAGGGTTCTGATAGCAAGTGACAGATGGCTGAGCTTGGGCAGTGCAGGGGGCTCACACTCTCCAGAGTCACAAGGCTCCTCTCCTTTCCATCAGCTACTAAATATCCCCAACCACGCCCCTGAGATCATGGGAAATGAAGTTGACTTTTCAATATCTGATTCCTTTCTTTTGTTCCCTCTTCACCAACCCACTCCTCATGCCCAAGATCTGAGCATCAGAAGAGTGGAGAAGGTGATGGAAGGGCAGTTGCAGGGAGTAAGGTTGCAGAGAAAGCATGGGGTCTCTTGGGAACTATGTGGCTACAGGGCTTCTTAGGATACTGTCTGCCTAACATGCATGTCAGTAAGTGACCCAGAAAGAGTCTCCTTCCTAATCTCAGCCCCAGCCCACCTGGGATCATGCTCTCCCATCTTTAACAAAGATGATGCATTTTATGTTTTACAAGTGAATGATATTGAAGTCAAATTTCTTTTGATATATTTAATGCTGGCAAAGCTATTGAGTGCCTGTGGGAGCCAGGGGAAGCTGGGTGACAGGAGGGCTTATAGATGGAAACAAGTCTCCAATTCTCCACTCTCTAGGCATGTGACATCTGAAGGGGAGCAAGCATTGCTCAGGTATGTCCCTTAGACATGACACAGTATGACAAAGGCCTTTGGGAGGGTAGGTGACTGGAGCAACATTGACACAGGATGGGAACTGCAGAAAAAAGGGTGGGGAAACGAGATCAAGGGCTTGCAGGTGGAGGAGAGTTTGGGAGTCAGAATCAAGGACTTTTGGGGCATGAAAGATTTTGAGCTTACATCTCAGTACTTCCTGAATTAACCAACGGCACACACACACAAAAAGATCTCAGAGAGTCTCCCCCACTGAAGCACACCCTTGTGTCCCAATGACATAGGTGCTGGTATGGCACGCCTCAGGGGTTCTGGGCTTTTGGACACCTGGTCTTAGCTCCTGCGGTGCTGCCAATCTGTTTTGTGATCTTGGACAAACACTTTTTCCACTCTGAGTTTCAGCCTCTCTCAGCTCCCAGCAACTGGCAAAGTAGGCAAAGCAGGATTTATTCCCCTTATCTTACAGAAAACAAAATTGAGTGTCAGGAAAGTGAGGAAGGAAATGCACTGATTTGAGCGTTGCAGTCGCCCTATGAGTTGGATTCTCATCATCACCCTCATTTCACAGATAAGACAACACACTAGAAAGACTTGAGTTATTTCTCCAAACTTGTGCATCTGGTTTAGGTGAAAGCAGGTGTTTCAAACCATACCGTCGGCCTCCAGACAACTTGTCCTTCCACTTCTGCTCACACGTTTGTAGTACGAAAGCTTGGGTGTGATTTTGAGAAAACGTGAAACATCATCTTTATCAGAGGGAAGACTTTTCATACTTCAAAAAATCTGAGACATTCTGCCTCTGTACAGTTCTGAGGCCATTTGGAATACTGTGAAAAAGGCCAGTGATATCGTGTCCCCATGCCTTTGAGGAACTAAGGTTTTTTTCCTTTCTGAAGCAAATTAAATATTCCATCAGTGAAGCATAATATAATAAACCCATAAAACTGAAGCTCTGGCTCTCATTAAAATGAAAGCCACTCATTTACCTTGTCATCATTTGGGGAAAGTTTCCATGACCTACTGGATCCTGAATCACCCCAAAGCCTACAATCAAAGCCATCTCATGCTATTAGACTCCCAAACTCTTTCTTCTTCAAATTTATAAACTCTGGAATAGAATGGCTTTGATCTTGTATTCCAATATAGAAAAACCTTATTAATTTAGGTGTCACTAATTCACTAAAGGTGTAAATCTGGGCTTAAGGCAGGCTGGAGTTGACTTTCAAGTTTGTGTTTTTCTAAAAGTCAAACATTTGCAGTTACATGAACTCATTTCACCTCCGATGCTGAGTTCCATTGGCACTGATTCCCAATTTCCCATTTAGATCCATCTCATTCTTTCCACATTTAGTGCTTCCTCAGGACCTCTGACCATCACCTTGTTCCAATTGTGGCAGCCTCCAATTTTTGAAAGCCCAAATCAAGTCTACACAGTGCAGCCAGATGATGTGTCAAAAGTCCAAATATGCTCGTGTCACTCACCAGTGAGAACCTATACATGCTGTCCACTATCAACGAGATGAAGTCCACTCTCTTTGCAAGTTCACAAGACACTTTACATTCTGTACATGTCTCTTTGCTCCAGCCTCATGCCTCTTCACTTTTATCCTTTCTCTGAACTCTACTCAGACACATTAACCACTACACTTTTCCCAACATGACTTAGCCTTTCCCATCCCATGGATCTACCCATGCTGGACCCTCCTACTACACCCTAAGATTCTCTAGGAAGATCTTCCTGACCCCTCAGTCCTGAATAGGATTGACTACTCCTTTGTGTTCTCATAGTATCCCTGTACTTCCTCCATTGTTGACTTATCACCATGAACTGTCATTGCCTATTATTTTGTCTATATTCTTTTTTTAAAAGATTTTATTTATTCATGAGAGGCAGAGAGAGAGAGAGAGAGAGAGAGAGAGAGAGAGGCAGAGACACAGGCAGAGGGAGAAGCAGGATCCATGCAGGGAGCCCGGTGCGGGACTTGATCCTGGGACTCCAGGATCGCGCCCTGGGCCAAAGGCAGGCGCCAAACGGCTGAGCCACCCAGGGATCCCCCTTTGTCTATATTATTAATGAGACCATAGGTTCATACAAGATCAGAATCATCAGAAGGCATCATCATCAGGAAAACACCTGGTATATAGTAGATTCTCAGTCTGTACCATTTGACTGAATAAATGCATAATCATAAGTACCTTGAAGGAATTGCAGAAGGACATTGCATATAAGGAAGCCACATCTTAGAGATTTTAGTGATTATTCTAACCAAATGGGATTCTTCATGCCATACTTGATCCATATCTGTGTTTCCAGCAGTATTACCATAATTTCTTGGACATAGTAGGTGCTCAATAATTTTTTTTTTCATGAAAAACAGCATGGGATACCCTGGGTCTTGCTATGAGCATGTACTTTTCTAGGAGTGGGAACAAGTATGGCCAGGGGGCCTGGCAGATGGGGAACTCAGCAAGTCCCAATGCCTGAAAAGTGAGTCCCACTGTCTCTCCACTTTTGTCCTCTTCTCTAGGGTCACCTCAAGAAGGATTGGGAGAAAGTCAAAACAGCTGGGTGATTCCATTAACAACCAATAATCTGGGAATGCTGCTGAATGCTTTTGAAACTGAAGTAGCAATAACTCCCCACGGGTCCATTAACCTGCAGCCGAAATTAGATTATGTAGAAATAACATTAAATAAAGAGCCACAGTCCTCAGTTAATTGAAAGGCAAACTTGTGAATTATAAGATCATTCTCTTTGAAAGGCAGAATATTTCATTGCCCCAAGACCCTTGGGACCAATCTTGAGTGTCCGGCTTGAGGTTCATTTTAGAGAAAACACATTTCCTATAGGGGCACTTTAGAAATCTATTTGTTGTAGAAAACAGTTTGAAATGGGAAAAATTAAAAGCTTTGGAGTTAGACCAAAGTAAGATGGGTTTAAATCTTGGATCTGCCACATACTAGTTCCGTGACCTTAGAGAAGTTACTTAATTTCTCTACGTTTCAACAGTCTTAGCCATTAATGGGGGAGAGGGGGTGGGAATAATAGGCAAACTTGTCTCTCCCAGTCTTGTGAGGATGGCAGGCACCTAGATAGATCATTGCAATACAAGGAAGAGAGTGCGTTGAGAGAGATTGTTATAAGAGCATCCAGGAGGACTATCTTACCTGGTCAAGAAATTTAACAATGGCTTCTCAAACTGATGCCACCTTAACTAAATCCTAAAGGATGAGCAGGTGCAAATAGATAAAAGGGCAGGTCACTAGTACTTGCCCTGGAGGCCACCTAGATGCTGCTCATTGAACATTGAAGGAGATGGAGGTCAGTTTACTGTGAAAATTCCCTTCCTCCATTCCTTCCTTCTTTCTAAGCTTCCATATTGATTTCCTTCTGTCATTCCCACCAAAATTCCTATATTCCTTCTCATCTTGTTGTCAGTGAAGCTTGAGGAGAACCGTCAGTGGCCATTTTCTCAGCATCAAGGGGGAACAGATCTTGTGCCTCTTCCTGATGGCACCAGCTCCCGCTGAGGACAGGACATTGTCTCCATCTCCCTCTGCCTGAGGCAGATGGCAGAGAGTTGTGTTTCCATAAAAGAGCACATTGTCCCTGCTCCCAAGTCCCTCAGAGGGCCCTGTCATGGAAGGCTTCCAGGAGAATTTGGAGCTCTGCACCTGCCTTTTCAGAACAGAAACTTTCATGGCCCACAAAATCACAATGTTGAGAGATCCTACATGAAGGATCCTGTATCTGAGTGGGTCTGCAGCACTAGGGACCGAGGTCCTGCAGGAAAAGTGGCTTGTGAGAATCTCTCCACAGTGTATGCTATGGCAGTAGAAGGAGTGATTGTCATTATTCCTATTTTTTTGGATGAGGAAGCTAATGCTCAGAAGGGCTCAGTAATTTTCCCAATATCAGACAGCAAGTGTTAGGTAGATGTAGATGCCTGGTCTTCTGAATCCAAATACAGTGCTCTTTCATTATGATATAGTTATTGTCTCCGTCTATTTACAAATCTCTAGATTCTGACCCAGTATAGATAAATAACCCAGAAGTTTGGTTATATTTTTACTCTCTGTTTCAACTTTGTATTTTTACTTTCAAGATTTAGTTTTGCTTATACTCAGAGTAAGACCCAATCTCTTCCATACGAAATCTGCCCTTTCTTTAGTCCTTCTACATTTTCACATCAGAGGGGGGCACCACTGTGAACCAGTCATCTAAGCAAAAACCTGGAAATCATCATAAAACTCTTCTTACTCCTCAACCCCCCAACCCTCTGCTTGCCACTTGCAGTGAGCCACAGGTCCTATAGCTTTGGCTAAACAAACACCTCTTGCTTTGGTCCCTCCTCTCCTCTGCCTCCATCCCCATTCCAGCGCCCTCTCTGAGTCTCTTTCTCACTCAGTAAAGCACAGTGATCTTGCAACTGGTTGCCTTTCTCAGGACTTTCCCCTAAATCCAAGACCCATACGTCAGCAAGGTGATCTTTCAACATCATAATAAATACTTTCAATGGGCACTCATTTGCTCAAAGAAGCAACTCTTTGTGGTGGAACTGTCCAAGCCAGGCATGGTGCCACTGTCTTTACATTCGACATTTCCACCGTCAATGTAACTCTATCAAAGGAATCCTGTTATGCCAATTTTACAGTCAGAAAGTAGCAGAGCTAGATCCCGGCACAGAAGGCTCGGACCACATGGCTGTGCTCTGTTCATGATGCCATACTGCCTGCTAGGTGAGTCCAACCTCCTTAATGCCAAATATGGCTGAGCCGCCTGCCTCTGGGCACCCCTCGTGCCCTGCTCCCTGCAGCTCACCAGGCTTACAGATGGTGTTGTGGTCTATGCCTCCCCACATGTTCCCCCGTGGACTGGAATGCCTTTCTCTTTTCAACTGTCCTTCTAAACCCCACTTAGCCAGTGGCTAAGGTTAGAACTCGGGATGTTCTCACTACAGTGTTGTCTCTTTTCCACCACAGAGTTCTGCCTCCCCGTGGAAATTGCCCTTTCTAGGTTAGGAGCACTGGCTTGGATTAGGATGGAGAAATGCCACTGGGGAATGTTTCAGTTGCTGGTTCATGTGGAGGGATGTCTCTGTTAGCATCTTCTGGAAATTATTCCAAGTGTTAATTTTTAAAAATATCACAGAAGCAAGGCTTGGTTTCCTCATCAGACTCATAACTGCTCTCCTATGTCATGCCGATGACATGGCTTCAGAAAAACAAGCCACAGGCCAGAGGGCACTCAGGGCTGCTCCCAAGGGAGGCATTGCCGGGCTAGAGTGTGCTGGTTCTTGAGGAACAAAACTATCAGAATTAATCTGTTAAATGTTCCCATGTGGTGAGGGGTCTTCTTCCTCAGCAAATGACCCAATGGAAGACAAGGTATATATGGTATTTGTGCACCAAATGCTGGCTGCTGACTGAATCCTCTGTGAATTTAGAACCCAACACATTCCTGCTGTGTGAGGGGGAAGGATCCTGCATGTGGAAGCGGGGTTCTGAACTTCACCGGTGAGGAGAAGGCAGGAAACTGATGGAGTCCAGGCTCCTGATCCAGCTCAGGTATGTAGCAGAGCCATGAGGTGACCTCCAGTATTCCTTTACCTCTCTGGGGCTCCCATTTCTGTTCTGTAAAACAAAGAGATTGAACCCCTTCACTCCCCTCCTAATCATCACAGCTTTTATGTATTCATACACCACTCTCTAATTTAATGTTTTTCTTTTAAGTTAACTTAAATCAATCCGATTTTAAAGCTTAGCCATTTTCTAAGGAATAATATCCATAAAATCATGGGTTTGGTTTGCTAATTACATGTTTTCACACTGTATCAGTTAGAAGGTCCTTGGTTGAAAGCAGTTGAAAATAATTCCAATCATCATGAGCAAAGACAGGTTGTATTGGAGGGGTATCAGGGCCTCAGATAACTTTCAGGAGGCTAGAATGGTTATCAACGGTGCTCCAATGGACCAGGGATCAGAATCAGGGCAGCAGCCCTGCAGTAACCACACATGGCAATGTGTTTTGTGTGTCGTGTGTGCCATGCCACAACCACTGCATGAATGTGACCACCATTCGCTCCCTAGCCAGAGCCGTATTATATACTCAGAGTTCAAAATCCTGGGGATAGTACGTGGTTGGCCAAGCCCAAGTCACAGCCTTATACTGCCTATCCTGGGATAGGGTTAGGCAAAATGAAAGTCTGATCCCTGAAAAGTCTGTCCAGGGATCCCCGGAACAACACAAAATGAGAGATTTCCAGTAGGAAGAACAAAGGGCTCATTGGAAAGCAGGTTGAAAGGTGGGTAGTGAAAACTAAAAACAAAACATCAAAAAAACAAATATTCATTACACTCATTAAAATTAACATGTGACTATGAAAATAAAAAGTTCACCCATGCACTGTAACATTAGAAACTCCTGTGCCAACTGCCCCATGTGCCACCCTTAAGAAGCCCTGGACAAGTCTGTCTGATGACCCTGTAGCTTTGGCCTCCCCTGCATGTAAGTGTACTTTCTATTGTAGTAGAAAGAATAGACTCATCTTGTACTTCTTGCAAAAAACTGACCCTTGGCTATTTTTGTTTTTGGTTTTTGTTCGGTAGCTGTTCTTTATTGCAGCTGCAGAACCTGTATAGAGCCATTCTTTGACTCTTTTCAGTTGACTTTACACTTTTATCTCATTTTTGATGTGTTTAGACTCTAATGTGCTGTCATGATTTGCATTTTTGCTAGAGTAAGTTGGAGGTAGTTGGCAAGGAGGAAGGAATATGAGGCTTTCTGTTGTTCTTGAGAACCTGCCATGGTGTGACCACATTGTAGCTTCCTGAAATTCCCTGGGCCATTCCGGACAGTGCATGTTCTTAATGGTCAAGATGTAATGTCATGTCAGAGCTTCTCTGGGGTTCCAGAGAGAACACAGTCTGCACAGGGCTTTAGGAACACCTAACTAAGTCAAAGTTTACTCTTCTCTTCCTAAGCCTATATTTGATACTACCTACCAAACTCCCTTACATCTCATCAAATAAATGTTAGCTGTGGAAAAAAATCTCAGGAACAATGTTGTTCATTTTTGTTGACAAGGCCCTGAAAGGCAAATGATTACCCAAAGTAACTTCCAAAGAAATGGTACATTGGGCTAGAACAAATATTCTGGAGACTCGTCTGAAATCCACAGAAGTTCTGGTTCAAATATAAGGTTACTTTTTTTCTAACAGACTCTGTTCCCCTTGGCAGGGAAGAATATTCCCCAGTTAACTGATACTCTATGTAGGAAAATGAAATAGAATTCTTTTGATAGCTAGAATTACAGAAATGAATGCACCACCACCACCAACCACCACAATCAAAGAAAAAGTAAATAATACCCAATATTTGAATGCTCGGTTACAGAAATAAATATTAGATATAAGTGTCAAAATCCAAAGTGTGGTAGGGAAGAAAAAGGTTAACAGCTGGTCTCTTAGCCCTCCTTTTTCCCAGGGAGAGATGAATAAAGAAAACATAAAAGGAAGAAAGAAATACAAGGTCGAATCTTGTAAATATGTTACTGGTGAAATAATAACAGAATTCTTATCGATGGAAGTCTTCCAGTAGGATGCACTCAGCCAGTTTAGGTTGCTTATGATGAACAAAATTTATAGATGAAATTTATAGATTTCTGGACCATAGTCTGCTGGAAGATGTCAGTGTCGGGAAGGTAATAGAGTATAAGATGGAGGTACTTCATGCTGAAAAGATTTCTCCCTTGGAAAAGTGATAGCTCTCATGCATCACTTAGAGACCCCATATGTTAAGTCTGTGGCATCCGGACGGGATGAGAAAGAACCCAAGAAGCAGCATTGGTGATCCTGGGCTTCCCATGCTTGGTCTGTGTGGCACAATTGCCTATATTGTCTGAATTATTAGTAAAGTTTGTTAAGATCTCTGATTTTCAAGAGTCTGATTTGACAATGTGACCCTTAGTGACATCTTAATAGCACATATGATAGAAAGCAAAAAACAAAAACAAAACAAAACAAAACAACCCCCCAAAAAACAGTCACAGATTCTTGCCCTCCCTACATGTCTTTGTCCCTCTTCCCCACCACATAGTGTATACTGCCTCTGGGCTCAGCCACGTGACACGATGTGACACAAAAGAGGCTTGAAATGCATGGGGCAGTAGCAGTTATTCTCTTGCTGCTCTTCGAACTCTGTGCCATGTGGAACCAGGACCAGTCGGCCGGAGGATGAGAGACCATGTGGATAAGAGACAATATACCTTAGTGGAGGCCCTAACCCAATCAGCCCTGGTAGCTGGTGGGATGGGTTAGCTGACTATAGATGCATGAGTCCAGCTGAACCCACATGAATTGCTTCTCCACAGAATCATAAGATAAATAAATGCTTGTTTTTTTAGTGCACCTGCCTTTTGAGGTGTTTTGTTGCACAGAAAATGCTAATGGACACAGTATATTCAAAATCCACTGTGATCAGACCCAAGGCTTTTTCCCCACACCTTCCCCAACCCCTACTGTGCTCATCTCATTCTTCCTTTCTTAGTTTGAGAGTAGGGCTCACAGACTGGTGGCTTAGGGGCAGCCCAAATACGTCTCATGCACAACCAACGTCCTGCCAAGATTCACTGGAAAAACCATACTCAGTATTTATCTGCAACGTACATCAGATGTTTAAGTGTCCTAGCCATACTATGCACCAAATACTTTCCATATTAGCCCTGGTCCTGTGAACACAAAGTGTAAATCAGGAGATTTTTCCATGGAAATCTGAATTCCTAGTACTCTAAAAAAATTGAGGGAGGGGCACGTGGGTGGCTCAGTTGGTTAGATATCTGACTCTTGAGTTTAGCTCAGGTCATGATCTTGAGGTCCTGGGATCAAGCCTTGCTTCATGCTCTTTGCTCAATGGAGAGTCTGCTTCTCTCTTCCTCCCTCTGCCCCTCCTCCTGCAGTCTGTCTCATGTAAATAAATAAATCGTTAAAAAGATTTTTTTTTTTTTTAGAAAGAATAAAGATGTGGGTATCTTGTGCTAGGATTGGGCTAGAGGGAGCTAGATTTGAGAAGTGACTTCTGGTTCAGAGGGGACATTTGCTGCCAGTTCACCAATGTCCCCATTACTCCTAGATGTACTGCACACATCCTGTTTCTCTTATTGCACATTACCTGATTGGCCTTAGAGGAGTCTGATTATATGTAGGTTACACTGGCTGATCCTTAGCTTTAGGGTGTGACCATGAACCATTATCTTTTCCCACATTCTGGCCTCCTTACTTGAGTGTTCATCTCCTTAGATGCTTCCTAAACCTTTGTACTTTCTTTACACCCAACCCAAGTGCCTCCTGTTCTGTGAAGCCTTCCATGTGACTCTAGATAAGGCTAGTTCACCTTCCTCTATTCCTGGGAAGACTTTGCACATATCTCTACTAGCAGCTCCATCCCCATTGCTCTCATGATTGGCATTTAAGGAGCTGCCTGTACAACTAGAATGTGGCCTCCTTAAACACCAAACTGACCTCTTCCCATCTTTATCCGTTAGACTTGGCATATGGCAGTGCCCCTTAAACCTGTGATGAATGAAGGAGCCAGCCAACTAGACACTCTGGCTGAACTTCAGAGAATAAATTTGATGCAATTTGTGTTTTGTGTAAAATTAAACTTACTATTCTATTTTTGGAATATTCTCTGAAGATTACTTTATAATCACCAGCATTCTGTTCTGCTTTTAAGGAGCCTCTGTGGCTTTAGGGCTAGCAGCTTATAAAGGAAATAAAAAGTTGTTTGAAGTTTAAGAAAATCTGAGCCAAATAGGTTTGAAGAAGTGTAGTGGAAGGAATCAAAAGGATATGGATGACAGAGTGGTCAGTAGAAGCTCCTAGCTTCCTAATAAGAGGCCACCCGTATAGACCAGTGAGATGATCTAGTATCAGCCACAAAACAGGCTAGACTCTTCTTTGGTAGCAATACCCAAGTCAAAGTGCCTTAACAGCAAACATTTATTGCCTTACTTGTGCTACATGAGCACCATGGATGGGCAGAGGGTGGCCTCTTCATCTTGATCACTCAGGAAGTGAGGCCAATAGAGGCTCTTCTCAACACATGCTTCCACGCTTACTCAGCTGGAATACTGAGAACCTGTGGTCCACACACTGGTTGTTAAAGTCACCATCTGGAAGCAACACATATCATTTCTACCTTCCAGGGCAAGGAAGAGCAAGTTTTCCTGTGTCAGGAAAAAAGGAAGTGGAAGCATTTGTGAACCAATAAGTGACTGCCACAATGAGTGATTTTGCAGAAGGACCTTCAGGTTTCAAAATCTACCTCATGGTGACCTTCGCCACTGAATTTAGAACAGAATTTAAGAACAATCCATTGAATCTGGTACTGCTGCACAGCTGTTTCATAAAGCAAGTGTCCTTTGTTTCAAACAGCCATACATTAGACAGTAAGTGAGAGGGAGGGCCAGGAGTAAGCCTCAAGATTATGTCCACTGTCCAAGATGTGTCAAGTCCAGGGCAGTAGAATGGGCACATGTTTTGTAGGAACATTGGAGGCTATGAGGGACAGATTGGACATGTGGAATTTGGCAGAGGGAAGTTGAGAAGCAGGAGTGGAATCAAGGAGAAAGTGGGCCCAAGCAGGATCTTGAAGTGTCCACTGGTGTTTGCCCAACGGACAAGGGCAGGGAAGGGATGGGGGCACAACAAGTTCTTTAGGTATAGCACGGGGTGGCTATTCTGAAAATGAATGATTTGCACATTATACACACATGTGTGACCTTGAATCAATGCTGTCCTCTGTCTGACTTCAGTCCCCCTTTACAAAACAAAGAGGCCAGGATCAACTTCCCATTTTTAAAACTAGAACTCAACAGTCTGGTTTTAAAATGCACCTACCAAGTAAATTATTGAGAATCACCAAGACTATTTAGAATAAGAAATACCATAATATCAACTTGCCCTCTCAGAAATAAAATCACGTTCTAGAGATAGAGGAATTAACTTTTTTTTCCCCTCAAAGCCTGGCATTGCCCAAAGACAGACAAATCAGTTAGAAAATCAATTAAATTTAAATTTAAATTAAATTGAAAACTGTGGGTCTTTTGGCAAAATCATTGATTATGATTCATTCACAAATATTTCCACTTCTCTTGTTTCTGACACTGAAAAAATACATGTAGAATAACTTTATTGCCTTAGGTTTAAAGTTTTCCTAAGGAAAATCAGAATTCTTGACACCATAAAGAAAAGACTAATACTTGTTTGCAAAACATTTCTTTCATTTATTTTTTTGTGAGAGACAACATAACAAATTCAAGAGAAAAGTGACAGAGTAAGAAAAATATTGCAATAAATATGAATGATTAATAATCAGAACATACAAAGAACTCTTTACTATCATTAAGAATCTTTGTCAGAGAAATAGGCAAAGAATATAGAAAGACAACACATGACAAATAAAAGGCTAATAAACACATGAAAGAGCTCTCAATCCTACAAAATACCGAGGGGATGCAGATTGAAATAAAAAAGGTATAATTTATATTAAATTAGTTAAAAGAAAATTTACCTAATTAAATCTAATGTTGCTTAAGTTGTTTGAATAATGGATATTCTCATTCAATGTCATAAAATGCAAGCTGGTGGGAGCATGTGCTGCGAAGCCAGACCACCTGAGACCCCATCCTATTCTGCGACTGCAGGCAAGTGACTTTCCCTCTTTGCACCCTATTTTACTTTATTATAACAATGTCTTCATTATAGAGGTTTCCGAATTAAATGTAATAATCCATGGAAAATTCTGAGAGCAGCTCCTGGTAGATAGTGAGTACTCAGTGATAATTAGCTTTTATTTTTCCATCCTCAGTGAGAATATCAAAATTAGAAATGCATATGCAATTTTATTTATAGGCATTGGTCCTACAGAAATAACTACCTATGAGCATACATTTCTTTTTCTAGGAATATCCATTTCCATATTTTAATGGTAAGACTTTGTTCTTTTTTTATTTTTTAATTTTTTTTAATGGTAAGACTTTGAAAACAACTTTAGGTGTTAGTTATAAGGAAAATAATCACGTAAATTAGAGCTGCCTCCCCTTTATAGAATGTTATGCAATTATTTACAAAGAGTGAGCTAGATGTCTATTGGCTGAGATGGAAAGATCACTAAAGTATATTATTATATTAAAAACAAAGTAAGTCTGAGAACAATTCAGATAGTAGTATCTCTGGAAATTATTTAAAAACGTAAAATTTGTAAATATCTTGACAATTTTCATTAAGGAATCACACCAGACCTTTCCAGTAGTTATTTTTGGGTCAGGGTGTGGCTTGAAAGATAGTAAAGGCTGATTTTAAATTTTTATTTCAGTAATATTTGTATTTCTCTATAACAACTATATGTTTCTTTGGGTACTTTAAAAAATAAGATTTTAAATGCTGAATCAAACTATATTTGCACCAACTAGACAAACTTCTAATTCAAATATTCTAATTTTATCCTCCAGGCGATGATGGAGAGCCATGGATGATTCTTGGGGAAGAGACTGACCTGGTCACAACTACAAAAATTCTTGAATAAACAGCATCTTGTCTTTTTCTGCTTTATTTATCTTACCTATTCCTCTCAGTGCCCATATACTCGCTTCTTTTCTTGCCAACACTCTGTGGTTTTACTTTAATTTTCTCTTGGCCAAGAGAAAATTCAACCCTCAAGTTGTTTTCTCTCTGTTTTCCTCGTTATAGACAAAAATTGGTTTCTGAAACCTTTTCTTTTCTGCCACTGCTGAACCTCCAGAGAAGTCACTTAAGGCCAGTGGGTTTTATTTCCTGCTCCCCCAGTGCAATGAGGAAACACTGGGTCAAGAGGCAGAAGCACAGGCTTCTGCCCTGGTGTGGTGCCGGCCTCGGGTTCGGGGCCCTCTCTGAGCTCCATTTTCATACTAATGATGTGGGGAGGTAGAAGCAGGGATCCTCTAAGGACCCCATCCAGTCACATTCACCTAAGAACACAAGGCAGTTCTGGCACCTTGGAGCTCCAATGATCACACAGGGAGGCCTGTGGTCTGGTGCCCCCATGCCTGTGCCTGCCTTATCACCCTACCTAGAATGCAGCTCCCCTCATCCTTCAATAGGCTCAACCCTTCCTCTACTCATTCCTTCATCTAGTTATTCAACAAAAGCTGAGCATCTACTAAGTGCTGGACACCACCCTAAGCATCAAGAATACAACAGTGAACAAGATGGATATGGCCTCCACATAGCTTGCAATATAGTGAAGGGGACAGATATTACTCAAATAACCATGGAATAAAAACACATATTTATGATGTCTATTTGGTACAGTGAAGGAACATAAGTGGTGTTAAGAGGGAGAAGTAAAGTCCCCTAGACTGGGGATCAGGAATCATCTCTTGGAGGAGGTACCATTGGAGGGAACACCTTCCAGGCTAAGGAGGGAAACAGCTTGCCTTGTCTGAGGAAGAGGAAGAGGGCCTTTTTGGTTGGCACACAATGAACACAGAGATGATAGGCCGGCGAGCTGGGGAAGTGAGTTAGGGTAGTGACCCCAACACTGCTGTACTAATTAGAGCTTGAGGCTACTACAGGTATCATGGAGGGATACTCCATGATGGGGAAAAGGGTTTTAAAAAGATGGAGTGACTTGTCCAAGGTCAGGTGTCTGGTTGGGGATGGGGAGCCAATTCATCTAATTGGAAGCTCTAGAAAGGTGGAACACCGCAACCCCCCCCCCCAACCTGTGTCTCCCCACTCACCCTAGTTATGCCCTCCCCTCACACTGATCCACCCAGGCAGAGTGTTTTCTGAACTGGTTTCGGAGTTAAACACATTGATGCTGATCTCCTTGCACCTAGGCTTATTCCTTCCTTGTATTAGCCAGGTTTTTGCTACAATAATGCTGCATAACAACAACTGTCTCGTGCTAGAGGTGTTCAAAGCACAATTTATTTCAGGCCCACAATTTTATTTCAAGCCCAGAAGGTTGGCTTTCATTCAACTGATCTCAGCTAGCCTCAGCTAGGCTTGAGTGACGCCAGGCTTCAGGTTGGTTCAGAAGACAAAGGACTTTATTCCAGAATGCAGACTGAAAGAGACCACCTGAGCATGCTCTTCTCACGGAAGAGGATGAAAGCTCGAGAGTGAACAGAGACACGTAAGCTCATTTATGCTGCTGGTTGGATGCAACACGTACAAAGCTGCTCACATTGCACAAGCCAAAAGCAAATGGGTCAGTTGGCCAGAGGTGTATATTCCAGCTTCTCTGGAATGGCAGTTCTTTTTTTTTTTTTTTTTTTAAGATTAAAATAAAATTTTAAAAAGGTAATCTCTACTCTCAATGTGGGGCTTGAACCCACAACCCTGACATCAAGAGTCACATGCTCCACTGACTGAGTCACCAGGTGCCCCTAGAATGGTAGTTCTTTTCTAGGAGGGTGGGTTGGGGGTAGGGGGTGATTTTGCCTCCCAGGGCCACTTTGCAAAGTCTGAGATATTTCTGGTTCTCGTAACTGGGACAGGGACACAGGGTGGTATTACTGGCATCTAGTAGGTAGAGATCAAGGGACACTGCTAAACATCCTGCCTACCCAGGATGTCTCCACAGCGAAGAATGATCCAATACAAAATGCCAATAGTATTGAAGTTTAAGAAACTCCACCCTAGGGAGAGACACTGCAAGACGGTGTAACAGAGGCTGTCGATATAGAATTCTAGGACAGGGAAAAAGCGAAGAGTCCAGGACAATCATCTGATGGCCACACCCTCAGCTGGAGCAAAGCTCACATTGTCTTTCATTCCTCTGCCTCAGAACCTTTAATGACACCCTGTAACTCGAACTTCTTAGCTGGACACTTAGGTTCCATGATGAGCTGGTCTAGTTCACCAACCTCACCTCCTGTTAATTTCTTTCTTCTTTGATTTTATACCCTGGTCACAGAAGAAAAAGTCGCTTTTTGATTAAAAAAAAAAAAAAAAAAAAAGACAGCTTGTATCTTCACATAAGGTGCTTTCAATCTCCGGTGCTGTCTCTCTTCTCTTCGTCTATATCCATCTTGCCTTTGTCCTCCACATTCCGATTAGGGGTCTGCTCCCCTCTGAAGCCCTTTATGTCTCCCCCAGGCGGCTTTGCCCTCCCCTCCTATTTTCTCAGCGAGCCCTTTAGATAGTTCATCGCTCACACTGCACCACAGGGATTGTTTTTTTCCTTTGCCACCTCCCAGGTGAGACTGTGAGCTCCAGGCAGAAAGTAATCTTGCCTTATCTTTCTCCCCAACAATGAGCACAGAGTAAGCTCATCAAGAAAATGAAATGTGAGATTCTACAACCCACTACAAAGGGCAGTGAGCACAGAGGAGAGGATGTACTCAGAGCATGCTCCCTGGATTTGTAAATTCCTTAAGGACGTGGAATTTATCCGTGGCAGGTGCCCAGCACAGTGCTCTGCACAGATTGTTGCTCTCAAAATATTAAGTGAAGAGTTTCTGATGTGAGTTGCTTCTATCAGTCATTTACACCTTAGTATGAAGTTGACCTATCATTGCCTGCCTCTCAGGGATGTTGGCATCTTAAGTTTCTCTGTTTGTGAAATTAAAAGCTTGTTTAGGATCAAGCATCAGTATTCAGGAGGGAGAAGAGGAGAGGGGGAGTCTGGAGGATAGGCTAACAGAGAATCAGCTTCTGGGAAAAGACCGGTTTAGCCCCCTGGGCCCATGCTTCAGGCTAAGAGGTTCTTTGCCTGTGCATTGGACTCATTCTGTTATCCTCCAGGAGACCAAGGATCTTAGCAAGACAGTTTTCTCACACTGTTACTCCATTCTCGGCCTCCCAGACGCAGTTTATTTAGTTGTTTATGTGCCGAGACACACAGCCCTTATTTGGCGGGAAGTGTGAACAAACAGACCTGAGGCAATTTCTTTTCTCCACTGCCTCCCCCCTGGAACAACTGTCACTTCTTCCTTTCCTCCCTCCCCGTCCCTGCAGCACGCTTTAGTCCTGAGAACCCCGTGGAGCTCACAGTTCTGGATTTGAGTCCTAGTTTCTCCAGCTCTGTGGCACTCCGCCTTGGTTTCTTCATCTGTGAAAATGGGCAAATTCCCTGTCGCCTCTCCCCCGTGCAGCCAGGTGAGGTGAATGTCTCAGCCCAGATAATGGACTCAGCTGATGCAGCCCCACTCTGTTGGCAGCTGGCACTGCCTCTGCAGAAGAACCTAAGACAAAGTTCGTGGAAAACAGTAAAGGGAACAATGTGGAGTAGGGGCAGAGGCGTGGAGTGTTATTTCAGAAGACACCGTGTCCATGTTCCAGACCTTGCTGATCCATGGGGTTGGGTTAGCTTCCCGGAAAGTCCTGTGGGGTCGGGATGGCACGCAGGCCCTTGTGTCCCTCCAGCCCCAAGGTACCGTGGCAGACATCATCAATCAAACCCAGATGCCATCTCGGTGCTGTCCCCAGCACAGGGAGCCATTGACAGTCAGAGGCTGTGGGAGGATAAAGCGGGGCTTTGGAGTCAAGCCAATGTGATTTGCAACCTGGTTCCTAAATAATAAGCAAGCTCAGTGTTCTCCTGAAATCTCAGTGTCCCTCCACATCTGTGTAAAGAATACGTGTTTACTGACCTCACAGGCTTCCTGTGATCAATAAATTACACGAACTATTATAGAAGCTATTACATAACACAGAGTAGGTACTTAATAAATATTTATTTTCCACCACTTCTCTTCTAATACTAAGCGGACCCTTTCTCTGATCCTCCGTTCTACCATCTGTAAAATAGTAGTCTGAGTGTCATTCTCGCTGGGGATTCAGAGTGCTGCCCGTAGGTCATACTGAGGTAGGAGGTCACAAATCAGACTGCTGTCCCTCACAATCTTCCTTCCTCCAGAGCTAGACCACTCAGCTTCCAGCTGAAGGTCTATCCTGCCTCAGTTTCCCTCCAACCTCTGGCCAGTTTTGAGAATCAGCCAGGAGATTTGGGGAGGGGTCATTATGGTCAAGCTAACCAAAGGGCTAGATCTTGCTGCGAAGTGTGTATACACTGAAGATGCACTGTGTGCATCAGAACTCCTGGGAGATGGTCCTTCCCTCAGTCCCCACAGGCCTGTTAGTATGTTAGGGAGTAAGGGACCTCACTGTATGTCCCTCCGGGAGGGAAGACCACAGAAGAGACCAGCAGTGCCCAACCTACTCTCCACTCCAGTGACCCCCTCCCATATGATGGATCATGGTAAGACTTGGCCAAGGTGGATGCAGAGAGGCTCGTAGGGCCAGCGTTTAAGGAGGCCCTCACTCTTGGGGCCGTGCAAGGCCAACTATGCGGTGAGAGCGAGGACTTCTTTCAACAGAGCACACTCAACTCACTGCTTGCCACATGCCAGTCCTGGGAAGGTGTTTAGTAAAAGTATCATTTGCCAGATGGAGTGAGGCCTTCTGTGTTCAAACCCCAACACCACCACTTGAGTGTGGAACACCTAATCTCACTATAATGTTTTCCTCACCAGTAAATTAGAGCTAGTAAGTAATAGTGGTGCTGTGAGGATTCAATTAGGGACTGCATAATGATAGCCCAGGATGCATTAGTAAGAATAAAAGCACAATTTTTATGAGACTGTGCCATATTGAAAGCAACAGAGATCCTAGGAGAAATGAAAGAGATCAACTTCCTACCAGGCATAGAAATTTGAATACATGTTTTCCCACCCTGAGCCTTAAAACTATTTTCTCTAGTGCTATGACTCCCCCACTTTACATATTAGGAAACTGAAGCCTTAGAGGATGAGAAACCTGCCCCAGGATGCTCAGTTGGTAGGAAGAGCTTACAGTATTTGAATCCACAACCCTGAAATGCCAAATCCTTTGCTCCTCCCTTCCACCCTGAAGCCATGTCTAACTTGAAACACGTGGACTAGACGCATTGCATGATTCCTTCAACCACCCGTTCATTAGATCACCCACATGGCTTCTTAAACATGCACCTGCCAGAGCACTGCTCTCTGATTAGACTCAGCTGGGAATCTGTATTTTTAACAAGCAGTCCTGGGATTGGCATGAACTGCCAGGTTTGGGCACCATGGGACGCTGGGTGACCTCAAAGGTCCCTTCCACCTCCAATTTTCTAAGTATAGCCTCAGGAGAGAGCGAGAGTAAAAGTGGTTATCAAATTGCAAGAATAAAGTGCCTTGCTAAGAAAAGGCTGGCGCTTTCTAAGGGACATATAATTAAAACCCAATAGATTAAAATTCCTTTCAGAAATGAGCAATACAAAGATTAAGGCACATCTGATACGGCTTCTTGAAGGGCTGCTCAAAGATTTATAGGCAGAGGATAAATCAGCGCTGGCGAGGGGGAAGAGAATGTGCCTTATCAGTCACATCTCACAGCAGAAGGAAAAGTGTGCAGAGAAGGAGAACTGGCGATCATCAAGCAAGGCACCAGAAGGGCTTCTGCAAATATATTCCCCACAAAGAAAAAGAAAATCCCCTTGAAGTAAGCGGGGCATTGTGGGTTGTCAATCAGGAGTCGAGTGACTTGGCATGTCAAATCCCTTTCTTGGGTGGGTTTTTTTTTTTTTTTTTTTTTTATCACACACAGAAAATGAGCAAAGGAACTGGAGTAATTAGGAGGTAATGAAGTTGTCAGAATAAGCTATTGACCAAAGAGCAGACAGGGGAATAGATGAAAAATTTAAACGTTTCTAATTTAGCTGATCTGGAAGCTGTGCATCCTTTGTCCATATGGGAATTAGCCTCAGTGTCTAATGAATGAGTTCTTCTGGGCAGAGTGGGGAGCATCTCAGAAGACAAAGGGAGAAGGAACCGGAATCAAAGTCCAAAACGGTAATAGTGATCGTAGTAGAAATGATAATTAATCCCTTACATTTTTATCCGGCTTTGCAAGGCACTTGAACATATAGCGCCTCGTTCAATTCGCACAGAAACCTAAGAGGAAGGAAGAAACACCCACAGACATGAGTATGGTGACTCCAGTTCCTTTGGAATTTTAATCTATTAGGTTTTAATTATATGTTCCTTAGAAAGCAATATTGAGACTTGAATTCTGGGCCTCCCAGCCCAAAGCAAGTGTTCGTTCCATTACACATTTACCTGGGGGCACCTGGGGGTAATTGGAGTAAAGAGATTGGCAGGCCAGTTAAAGTTGATCTATATAAAGTGGCCAGACCCTGTTTCCTTTCTTCCCGTGGCATCCTTCCTTTCCTGTTCTCTGGTCCCTTCTTCCCCTCTTCATTGTTGGAGAGTTTTAACCCAAGGAAGAGCTCTCTCTGAGAAGAACCTGGCTGCTTTCTGTCTATTCTGACCAACGCTGCTAGTGGGGAGCAAGAGACCAAGAGAAAAACCATGTACTCAGTACAGCTGCTGGTTGGCCCACAGTCTCCTTCAGCCTCATCATCGCTCTGTCAGATAGATATGGGGGCGCACAGTCAAACCTCTGACTCTTGGATTCAGCTCAGGTCATGGTCTCATGGGTTGTGGGATCGACCCCCGTGCCAGGCTCCTCACTTCGTGGGGCAGGGAGTCTGCTTGATTCTCTCCCTCTGGCCCTCCCCCTCACTCGTGCTTGCTCTCTCTCTCTCTCTCTCTAAATAAATAAATAAATAAATAAATAAATCTTTGAAAAAAGAGGTAGATATGATTGTGCCTTCTCTTACGAAGGACTAGGCAACGGCCCTAAGACAGCTGTCCCAGTGGTACAGCCCCAGTGGTCTCTCCAACACCTATGTCCCTGTTCTTTTCTTTACTATTTCCATCTATCGGACCATCTTGGCTGGAGGACCACAGGCCACAAAGGTTATTCAACCTGGAAAAGAAAGGAAGTCGAGGAAGAGGGTTCCAGCTGAAAAGGAAAGGAAGTGGGAGGAATAGGGTTCCAGCTATAGGTCCAAGAAGAGCCTTCTCCACACCAGGACATGGTCTGCCCCACCTCTTGGTTTGTCCTCTAGTGTGAGTCTCCAGAAATCTGTGCTCAACTGTCTCATCTACTAGGTCCCCACCCCTCCCCACTAATCTCATCTGCGTTGCTATGAACTGACTTGTATTCCCCTCAGATTCATATGCTGAAGGTCTAACCCAAATGTCTTAGTATTTGGAGATGGAGTCTTTGGGAGGTAATTAGGATTAGAGGGGGTCACGAGGGAGGGGGAGGGCAGGATGGGATTAGTGCCCTTGTAAGAGGAGACAGCAGAGCTCCTTGCCCCCCTCTCCTTCTTGTTCTCCTTGTGGCACACAGAGAAGAGGTCCTGTGAAGAGACAGTGAGATGGCAGCTGCCTGCAACCCAGGAAGAGAGTTTGCACCCAGAGATATTAGGTATAATAACTGAATTGGTGCTACACACATCTATTGGAATGGCTCAAAAAGAAAAATAGTATTGGGTGTTAGCGAAGATGCACCACATCTGGAAATTTTACACTTGAGGGGACTTATACATGTGGAAATTTTGCAGGTGTGATGCAAGATAGCCCCGCCACTTTGGAAAACAGTGCGGCAGTTTCTTATAAATATATGCTTTCCATATGACCCAGCTATCCTACTCCTAGATATTTACCTAAGAAAAGAAAGACCTAGGTTCACACAAAAACTGTATACAAGTATTTATGGCAGTTTATTCATAAATGCCCAAATCTAGAAGTAACTCGAATATTCTTCACCTGGTGAATAAACAAACAGATCATGGTGCATCCAAACAGTGGAGTAACACTCGGCAGTAAAGAGGAGCCAGCTACCTCACCTAGCAGCATGCAGGAGGCTCAGTGGAGACCACATGCATCAGGGCGCTTGGTGAGCACTGCAGTACACACACACGTGTGTGGTCTCTTGTTTTCAGCATGATGAGCATTCTGAACTAGACCAAGATGGGGGGAAGGTGGTCCTCCAGGGAGGAGGGCACTATTCCTTGAAGGAGTAGATAAACCACAAATACTCACTCCAGAGTGCTCCTCAGAACTGGGGGAAGATAAGGCTGGAGCATGGGTGGGGTCCAACCTTGACAGAGTGTCAGGGACAAGTAGCAGCAGGCTTGTGTTTCTGAAAGTCACTCTGTCAGCAGGGGAGGGTGGACTTTGGGGGCAGGGAGATTGAAGGGAAAGTGGGAGTCCAGGCTTTTGTAATCATCCTAATGAGTCCTGCCCGATAAAAGCCTGGACTAAGGCAAGTCCAGGAGTTGAGAAGGACAGAAAGGATTTAAAATACTTTGGGTAGAATACTATGGACTTGGAGACCAGTTGATTGTGGTGGGTGAAGGAGTGGGCCCATGTGTGCAGGTCACAGTTACTCATGAGATCCTAGGGAAGTGTCGTGCTACTCTGGTTGCCGGGTCTGCTGAGCTGTCAACGGGGAACATTGAAGGAGGCAATCTCCCTGCCATACCCACTTCTAAGCCTTGGCCCTGTTCCATTTTGTTCACAGACTTACTGAGACTTTCCTGTCTATTTATTTATGTATTTCTTTATTGTCTCCCATCCTGTCAGACCCATGTCTGAATTTAAAAGTCATGAGAACGGGGCTTTGTTTTGGGCCACAGGCCCAGAATGGTACTTGCCACATGGAAAACACCTGACACTTGTCACAAACATCTGCTCTTGTTTATCACAAGAAAAAGATCTCAGTAAAGTATCACTAACTTTAAAAGTGAGGCAGTGGTAGGGACTAGATCTATTTTTACTGCCATAGAAACCCAATGTCCAAGAACTACAGAATTCTAGAACTGCAACTTCATGGGATCCTAAGATTTGCAAGTTTGGCAAATGTCATTTGTAGGCTCCTACAACTCTGACAGCCATCACAGGAAGCCCAGCTCCTGCGAGCCCACAGGCTTCACACATCATCAGCAAGTTCCCTCCAAGATGTCCACTGTCCCCTCCACCCCCAGCTCACTGTCCCTGATGCCTTTGGATACCTATGGCCCAACTCAGCATGGATGGCAATCCTTGGGCCCAGAGGAAGCTTGGCCAAGATGCCACCTTATTTGAGAACGGTAGAGGAAAGCATGTAGGGAGCAGAGTATGTGCCCAGATGAGCACCAAGCAGGATCCAGGGAGGCAGGAGGAGAACCAGGAGGGTGTGAGGGGCCCACACTTCCTCTTCCCTGATCTTGGGTGGGACACCATGAGCTCCACGAGCTCCACCTTCTCTGAGATGGACACCAGGTACAGTTACTGAAAGATGGAGAAGAACGTGGGAGACACCTCATGCGGGTGGTGTTCTGAGTAACTATTCAGTCCTAAAGCCCTGTCTTCAGGTGCTTCTTGAGTCTTGCTCCTCCTGTGATCTCTTCCTACACCTTAACTCAGCCACTTACACCCACGGCATCCGCTGGAGCTTCACTCACCCACGATCTTCCTGCATATATTCCAGCCTCCAACAGCCTTCCAGCTCATTCCCAAATGCCCAATGATAGCAGCCTTTCCACAGAAGGAACTCCATTCCATGGGAACCCATTTCCCACCTCACTGATTTGCTCCTGCTCCTTCTTTCCCAGCTGAAATTTCACATTGATCATTATAATTCCTCTTGCACATGTTTTAGATTTCTTTCTCTCTCTCTCTCTCTCTCTCTCTCTCTCTCTCTCTTTCACTTGCTTCACTGTATTCACTTGGAAAAAGCATAGCTGGTGAAATGCAGCTACCCTAATCCCCCTCACCTGTACCCTATGGGGTCTGCCTGAAGACAAACCCACAGCTGCACTGATGGGTCCATGGATGTGACCATGGATGTAAGGTTGTCCTCTACTGATGCTGGGGAACTGCCCCTCCTAGCCAATCACTTCACACCTCTCTCTGCCTCAAGCCCATAGACCCCCCCTGTCCTCACTCTCAGAGGACAACTGGCTCCCTGTTCATTGGGAATAGTGAGGTTACAAAGTACTTCCACAGACTTCCCTTGTCCCCCTTATCTATCACTTCAGCCCCACCTGCCCACACACAAGCACCTGCTCCACAACCCTGCCTTCCTCCTGGGCTGGTCTTGGTCTCATTGGCCCCCATAGTTTTTTCTGGCACTTCAACTGCTGTTTTACATAGAAAGGGGGCTGCCCTAGAACCTGTTTCTCAGGATCCCGACTCGGTAGCCTCCATGTAAGGCAATGTCTTCCCTTCTGCCTGCCTGGGTGAGTCCCTCCAATATCTGTGTCTCCTCTGTGATCCAGCTGCCACAGCCCTGGGTGGCTCGACATCGCTGGTTCACCCTAGACCAGGGCAGCTACCAATTCTGCTCTGGGTCCCTCCATCTGGGGGCTTCCTGCTGTGATTCAAGCAGGGATTACCTCGGCATCACTTGCTTGTCTTCTCACTTCTTCCATCATCTGTGTAACTAATTCCCCACAGCAAATGCCTGCTGTTGTTAAGTATGTAGAGTGGTCTCTGTTTTCATCATTAAACCCTGAATGAATCATTTTGTAACCAGAGGGATGTTCATCTTCTACTCTCTGGAACAGGCATTTTACTGAGGAATCTGATTAAGTAGATCGTAATCTGAAGATGTGCTCAAAAATAATTCTACTTTTTAAAAATTAAATTAAATTAAATTAATTTTTTTTTTTTTTTTTTTTTTTTTTTTAGAAAATGTGCACAAGTCAGCGGTGGGGTAGAGAGGAGAGAGAATCTCAAGCAGGCTCCGTACTCAGCATAGAGCCCCACACAGGGCTCAGTCTCATGACCCTGAGATCATGACCTGAGCCAAAATTAAGAGTCAGATGCTCAATAGACCGAGCCATCCAGGTGCCCCTCAAATCATTCTGCTTTTTGAATCACCTAAAGATATGACCAGTTATGGTATTAATTGAAACTCCCATTATTTACATCACCAGTGGTGCCATCAATTTCTGTTATTCTTCCAGAGATGAGATATATGCTTTGAAACAATGACAAATGACCGGTGTTGTTTCTCCCATAACCAGAACACATAGATCTAAGGAACAAGGGATGGAATTGGGAGTGGCTCTCTCACTGTTATACTGTATGACCTACTTCCAGGGTCATTGTGTCCTGTCCTCTCAACTACTGGCTCTGCTGGTCTAGAGGTTTTTTTTTTTTTTTTTTTTTTTTTTAAGATAGATAGACTTGAGGGAAAGAGAGAGGGAGAGAGAGAGAGAGAGAGAGAGAGAGAGAGAGAGAGAGAGATTGAGCCATGGGAGGGAGAGAATTGCAAGCAGATTTTTCCCTGAGCATGGAGCCCAATGTGGGGCTTGATCTCATGACCCTGAGATCATGACCTAAGCTGAAATCAAGAGTGAGCAGCTTAACCACTCAGGCACCTGTGGTCTAGAGGTTTTAATTCTCATTAATTCCTAGAAAAAGATTTCTCCCAGGGACATAACATTATTCTCATTAAACTAGCATTTGAGACTCCAAATGGTTGCTTGAAGTTCCTCTTGCCAGTAAACCAACAGACTGAGAAGGGGGTCACTCTACTGGATGGGTGGTGGATCCTGACTGGGTATTTGTCACAAAATGGGGGCCTGGACAGTGATGGATCATATCCAGGGGATTCACTGGGATGCCTCTTTGAGCTTCCCAATCCAGTAGTAAAAGTCGTTAGCAACCAATAAGGGAAGGCTTGCTAAAGATTCATCCCCTTGAGGGTGAAAGTTGAGCACCCCCAGAAAAGAGCCAGTAGAAATGTTCATTGAAAGCAAGGGGTGCACGGAATGGGTGAGTTGAAGGAGGAAGTTCTCAAGTTCTCATGACCCTGTCATGAGACAGGGTCTCATTGGCGACAACATTATCATAACATTATAAGTGTCAATAACAGCCTGTGACCAATTGCAGAAACATGAACCCAAGGAGCTATGCGTATCTTTGTTTGGTATATGACCAACAGTGGTTATCTTTCCCTTTTCTTTTCCCCACTATTTTGTATGGAGACAGTGGTTGATGCTTCACTTTACAACTTAGTTTTTGGGTCCGCAGACCAGGAAAAGCCATGTCCAGACCTGGTGGCCTTGATGGGGGATTCGATGACTGATGGAGCTTTGTGTCTCCCCTTATTAGGGAGAAGATGAGAACACCTCCTTGATAAATAAAATATTCTGCTTCTGCATTTTCCATGAGGGGAAAATGCTATTACAGGATAGTGAAAAACAGATGGAAATGAGAAAATGAGTGCTGAGTAGGAGATGGATTGTCTTGGTCTGAAGAGCCCTCAGAGGTGGTGAATATGACATTGGTGGTTCTCTAGTGACTCACACCTACACCTTGCATGGTTCCCTCCCTTTGAATTTAACCGACTACTACCTCAGGTAGTAGATGTGATAGGCTGCAAATTTTAGAGATAAGCCTGGCATTTCTGTCTTCATCTTTGGAATCTGCCCTGGTACCACCACTCTGTGAGAAAGTCCAAGTTAGCCACCCAGGGAGGCCCCATGGAGGAAAACCAAGAAACCCAGTGACCAGGAGAACTGAGGTCCCTGGGCAGATAGCCTTAGCCGGGCTCCCAGCCAGTGTCCAGCACCAGTCTGCCAGCCATACAGGTAAGCCAACCCAGAGTGGCTCCTCCAGCTCCTGTCCCAGCTGAGACTTGCTGGTTCAGCAATAAGCTATGGTGGTCGGGCTCTGCCCAGGCTGTAGAAAAATGAGCAAGTACAATGGGTGTGTTTCAAGCCACAGAGTTTGGGGAGGGTTTGTCATACGGCAAGATATCACTGGAACACCCTTTTGAGCACTGTTCAGATGAGGACTTCACCCCTGCAGGTGGTATTGTTCAAGTAGAGTTTGGCTAATGGAACCCACCGGCAGGAGGTTGAGGGGCAGAAAGAAGGGAGAAGCTGGGAGCAGGTCTCTGGTCTAGGATACTTCTCTGTGGTTTTAGCTCTTTCCAGAAGTATCTTCTGATTCTTTTACCTGGTGAGCCCAGTCCCTGTGATCCATTACAATTGCTTGTCCCCTTTGTCCTTCCAGCCTGAGGTTGGGAGTGGCCTCCTGCTATTGGACCCTATGCTCCCAGCTCTCCGAGCAGCTGTGTGATTAATGCCTACATTTAATTTCTCTGTGGAAAGTCACTAATTTCTGTTTACTCACTTAGATTCTGATGGCTACCTCATGGATTACAATAAATAAACTCTGTGTTCTTTTCTACGTGTTCATTCTTTTGCTAAGCTCCTGAGGCCCCATGGGGAGTACAAACACAACTTATCCCTGATCACTGAGCCCTCTCATCACTCTGATACCTCTAGGGCACTCTCTCCTATATTTTCCACTGTGCCTCAGGGCCTTTGCACTGGCTATTCTGGTCACCTGCCCAATGTTCTTCTCTCACATATGTGGGACCCATCCACCTCCCTCCAATCTTCTGCTCAAAAAGCACCTTCTCACTGAGGCTTCCCTCAGTTCCTACATAAAAAAAATCTCCCAGGATGCCCTGTTATAGCCCATCCCCCTTATCCTGTTTCTTTTTCCTATAGAGCATATCCTCTTTGAACATACTATGTTATTTTGTCATGTATCATGTTTACTTTCCACTGTGTCTTCCTTCCATATTAGCTTACGTGAAGGTAGAAAGAAGCTCACTTGTCTCTAGTCCCTTCTTTATACCGATTGCTTGAAGTGGGGCTGGCATGTGATGGGTGTTGAGGAAACATTTGCTGAATAAACAGATGAATATCTTATGCAGAATCTCAACGTCCAAAGCACAAAAAGCTGAGCCTCTCTGGCAGCGCAAGCTGGGGAAAGGGGCTAAGACCCCAGGCTGTTCACCCCTACCCTACCCTGCAATATCTTCTTTAGGATCTAAGGAACACAGCTTAAACCCACAGCCACAGTGGCAGGAGCCCTTGAGAACCTCAGATTGCTTCGGCGACTTACCTAGTGCAGGCTCCTAACTTGTTCCTGATCTGTTCCAAGGTTAGTTTGACAAATACTTCCAAACGCTTCTCCTCAGCTTCAACTGGTGCCACCCCCAGAGAAGGTTTGGTGGGCAAATAGGAGCAGAGGAACAAGCAGTCTCCTTTCTTCTTATTTCTCAGACCCTTTTAAAGTGCTCCTGATGCTATGAATTTCCAGGAAAGACTTAAGAGTATTTCTCAAACTTATTTGATCACAGAACCCTTTCCTATGGAACTTTTGGTAAAATACTTTGGGAAATGCAGGGCTACTGGCTGATATCAGCCTCCAAATTGTTCCTATGATAATTTTAATCACCATAAATATTTCACTCCTAACTCTCCTCCCAACTGCTAATACAGTTAGTCACTCTGCATTAATATCAAACCTTCATTCACAGGATCTTAATTATTAACCATTAATTATAAAATAATTAACTGTAGGTAAACCTTAGTTCGTGTTAATTACATTTCAGTCCTGAGCAGGGTTCACGCTGGTAGATGTGTGAGTTGAGCGCTCCAATGGGATTCCCACAACCTACACAGGTCTTGGCTTTATCGCAGGTGTGTGACTTGGAACAAGAAGTGAAACTCCTGAGTCTCATTTTCTTTTTTTGTTCAAAGAACTGCTTTGATTCTATCTGGGTGTTTGAGCTAATAAGGTCCCTCGGATATAGAGCAGCAAGGGAAGGGAGCACATCTTTTCCCATCCTACCCCGAGTAACTCTGCTGCCTTTATTGGGGCGATAGCACCTGACAGGCATTGTCCACTCACTATCTGCCAGGCTCTGTCCTAACAGTCCCTGCCCTAATGTCCACTAAAACTAGTAGCAAATTCTCCAAAGAAACCAAACAGTAATGAGGTGGAGACTGACTCGGGATGCTTTATTCTATGACATTTCTAGCTTTAACATCCTCTCCGTAATAATACCTTTACACATGCAAGCACACCAAATGTGTGTGCATGTGTATGCATGTGAGTGTGTCTGCGTATGTCAGGACTGAAAAGCAATGTGTTGCAAGAGCTTAAACTGAGTGCAAAAGACCAGGCAGGCAAGCTGAAGGGGCTGGGTGGAAGAAAGGTTATTTTTTCCTAAGAAAGGTTGTCAAGTCAGCAGCTCGCGGGTGTCCTCTCCTCAGCCAGAGTATTTCCATCTATAATGAGAAGCAGGTTCCCAAAGGTTGAGAGTGAGTCAACAGCCCAGAGATAGAATGTCAGTTGGATCTGGTCAGTTGTTTAGAGCTCAGTCTGTAAAAGAGGTAAGAACATTTCCTTCTCCCGACACTGCCTGGAGTCCCTGAGAAATCAGATACTAGTTTAATGTCCTCACACTCTCGATCTGGTCCTTCCATGGGGGACAGCTAAAGGCTGAGCCCGTGTCCCAGTGAAGGAGAAACCTAGTACTTGAATTGAGGCAGTGCAACCAACAGTATTTCCGAGTCTTGAGGCCTCTCTGAATCCTGTAGGTGACAAATCAGATACATCTAGAGACAAGCATCTGGCACTGTATACTTACACTCATCTGGAGATTATGAGGGCTGCTCCCAGTAATGTTAAATTGAAGGGTGTAGATGAAATGGACTCAAATAGAGATTTACCCAAATTCCCTTTTCAAAAACCTGGTGAGGTTCTGGCCAAGGAATAAGGTAGCCAAATTTGCACATAGGGTAAGCTGCCTTCCTGGAGCATCAGGGCTTGAGGAGAGCTTCAGAACTAAAATTCTTAAAAAGGGCTGTAAATCAAAGCCAGAGGAATCAATCTCAGGATAACAGATGAGTGCAGGGTCATGAATCTGAATCCTATGCCAAATGGGAACAGGAGAAATATTATAAATACATTGAGGAGTTTCCTTTAGACAAGACCTGGTGCTCCTCCTACTAATTCCCTTCAGGACGTTTGGCAAGTTCCTTTGCACAAACTGGGCTTTAGTTTGCCCATTAGGAGAGAATAAAATGTGGCTGATTCTTACATTTATCCTCCTGTTGCAAAGACAGGGATTGCTGTTCAGTCAAAGCAGTCTTTCCCACCAAGCCCAGATGGTAACCTTTCTCGATGTGGGGCTCCAAGGAACCAACGTGGTTGGATTCTGGGCATCCCAGAATCACTAATATAAAAAAAATCCTTTCCAGTGCAAACAAGCTTTTGAATTCCATGAAAAGCAAATGACTCCTTGTGGAAGCATTTTGGTCATTGCATTTCCCTCTTGCTGTATTAGTGCCATCTCCACAGGCTTCCTTCCAGCTTTGGATTGCTACCCTGAAAGTCCTCACCATGCACCATCCATCTCAAGATATTTGCACCTGAAGGTCACGTGTAACCTGAAGTCCTTCATGCTGAAAGCAATTTTCCTGACAAAGAATACATTATGAAGACTAAGTTATAAGTGCTGATAGGCATCTTAATGACTAAATCTCAGCCGCTTTTACAACCAAACATGTTTTTAATTGGACTTCCTTAGAGACCACCTCCTCTGTGGTGTCTTGAGGAATGTTCTTGCCTGGCATCCTTGTGTGAAGGGCACTTTACAACTTTCAGTGCTAATTATCCTCTGGAGGAAAGAGTAGAGAGACCCTGGCCAGCAGCTGGTTCCATAATCTAGGTCAACTCTATGGAGTTGGTCTTTTGTTATTTCAATTTCCTTAAACTCGTTATCAGAAGAAACCTATAAACTCTTGATTAACTGGGATCTGACTGAATAGAACACTGGATTTCCAATAAACTTTTTAAAGCCCTCCTCTCAAAGAGCAAGAGGCAAAAGACAGCAAAACAAGTTGATATGAAGGAACTCAGAATAACTAAAGATGCCCAAGGAAAAAGCATGAATGACCTGATAGCACTTGTTTTATTTTTGTGTAATTTTTTTTTTTGGTTTTAGTTGTTGAAAATATCACCCATGTTTTCTCCCATGCTTCTGTGGGTCAGGAGTTCAGGCCAGGCTCAGAGAAGACAGTTCATCTCTGATCCACATGCTTTTGGCTCAGCAACTTGACTGGGGCTGGGACATCCAGGATGGCTTCTCTTGCATGTCTGGGGCCTTGATCTGGCCCAGATGAAGCTGGGAGCCCTGCCTCATCTCTACCAGACACCCTTTCTCTCTAGATGGTCTATCGTCAATCAGGAATAGTCTAGAGCAAGCCTTTAAACATGGTGGCTGGCTTCTAATTTCAAAGCTTAATTTGGAAGTTCCCTCCGAAGCATCAGTCTGAGGAGGATCACCACAAAGTTATGGGTACCAGTAACAGTGGTAAGGAAAAAGAGTCTTTGGTTCTTACTCCTACCAGTGGAAACTGATGACTCCCACCTCTCAGCCTTCTTCTGGTTCAGATATTCAGAGTGACTGGGGGGTTCAGACTGGGAAAGCAGTGGGTAACCTTCATGAATTTGCTTTCTTCCTGTTTTGTTAGAGGAGAAGTCTGAGTGTGTCTTAGTGTGAGCTCTCCAAACTTCTCTTCAGTAGGTAGCACCATGGAATGTGAACCATACGTCAGTTGGAAGCCCACCCGAAAGTCCACTGCCCACATTGACTGTCTCACAGTTTATCACATTACCCACCTGGCTGCAGACTTCAACAGCTGTTCAATTCCCAACCCCCCCCAACCCCCTAAAGAATCTCCTTGTACGAAAGCATTAGTGAGCAATGTGGATTAACTGACAATTATGGAACGGAGAACATTTACATAGCACCACCCTCAGCAAAATTCAGAAAATATATACATCCCCTGTTAGACATTTATCTTTCCCAAATTCCACTTTCCTCTGAAGGATCCCTGAAGGTTTTTTTCCCTCTCCTGCCTTCTCTTGCTCCACTCAGGCTCTCAGGGTCCTCTCGTGTCTCTACCACATGATACCAGGTCCTTCAAATTTATCTTGCCTCTGTCATGCAAACAGTGCAGCTCTTTTCTCTTAAATCCTTTACCTTTCTCAATAAAAATTTCTTTTTCTTTCTGTTTTGAGAGCTCAGGCCATGAAAATTACAGAAAAGTGAAGACTATTCTGATCCAGTTCTACCCACCTGTCCCATTATCGGTGCCACCACCATCAGCATGACCAAAACAACATGACATGACACTGAAAGCCAGTTGGTGGCCCAGGTCTGTTCATTTCTTCACCAATTTTGGAGAGCCCTACACTGTGCCAGACTCCGTGCTAATCGCTCATACAAGGGTAAACAGCACGTGTCTACATGAATCTCACACTCTGGTGCGTGAAAACAGATGCTTTAAAAGCACACAAAAACAAAGAAATGCATAAACAGACTTAAGTGGTAGGAAAGAGCTAGAGCACAGTGAGAGGGAGTAGGAAAAACTTTCTTAGATAAGGGGTTAGGACGGGCTACAGTTAGATGGGCTGTTTAGGCTGAGAGCCAAAGGATGGAAAGAAGCATCCCTTCTCTTGCCAAACTCTTGCCTTCCTCTCATCATCTTCTTGCTCTCAATGGAACAAGCCCAAAGAATGTTCAATAAGAAGACATCAGCCTGAAAGTCTTTAAACTGGCAAAGATCTTAGTGTGTCCCAGAGAGAGTGGAATAGAGGGAATGTGGGCAGTAGAGCCCCAGTCAGTGGCACAGAAATAAAGATTTGTTGTAGGATTCACACCTTATACACATGTGGGAGGGGCTGGCAAGTGTCATCTAGAAGGAGGGAATTGGAGGACCAGAGAAACAGTCACTGAAGCACAGGCAAGGTGGACACATCAGAGCTTGTGGGAAAGCCCAAATCATGAGCATGCCAGGAACTCTGAGGGAGGAGCTCAGGAAAGGTATCTGGGACCTGCCAGCTCTGGGGAGCAGCTGAACTGGTATAACCGCTGCCCCTGTGGAGTCACAGCCAAGTGCTCCATTGAGGTCAGCAGCTTGGCAGATGCGCTGGTTGCTGAGGAGATGCAGACAGGGGTGCTGCTAGCCTTCCGTGTGCCTGTTCATTGCCAGGGACGACCACAGCAGCCTCCTGAGAGTAATAACTGCTTTCCTTCCATCCGTAGCTTCCTCTTTGTGTAGCTCTAAATCAGAACCACATAGCAAAGGGGATTCTGGGAAACCGAGCTCCCACTACTCCAGGCAAGGGTTTGGATTTTCTACTCATGGGAAGGAAAACCCATTGGCCTTTAGGACTCCAGAGCACCTCATGGAAAACATAAGTCCTTCCCTGCCATGTACCTGACCTCCCTCTTGTCTCTCTGCTACCACATTCGTTCCATATTTGATTGTTACTAGCAAAGTTCCTCAGCCCCAAATCCTTCAAGTGTCTTTTTTCTGGGAGATAATAGGCATATCGCACACCCTCCTCTTGGACATTTAAGTTCCTCTCTGCAGTCACAGGGCCCAGTCTGTGTCCCACTCCTTCAGAGGTTCAGAACTCTGGGTTTGGAAAGGACAGACTTTGTAAACTTGGGTTAGGACACCAATGTACTACCCTCTAGATGGTAAGCAGGGTCAAGTTACCTGTCTGAGCCATAATTCATCCACCTGTAAAAGGATATAGCAAACCCTACCTCATAGGATTGTTGAGGGGATTAAATTTGAAAATGCATTTTAAGTAGTTGGCGTGTATGCCAAATGTTTAATCATAGCAAATGCACAGTTTAAGTTAATTCACCTCCCCCCCCCCCCATCTGTGTGCTGCCTGGGCTAATGCCAGCACAACTCTGAGGTTAGTCATGGCCCCTTTGACATCACTTATTCCTATTTTTCTTTATTGCACATCACCAATATTGTAGCCATTATTAAGCTTCTAAGCAGGATGAACCAACTCTTTCATTTCTCCTTCTTCCCCAGTATGGTAATACTAAAATTAGCTTTCTCAACCTCAAACAGGCATCATAATCATGGTGCCTAACTCAGGTTCTTTATAAAGACTAAAGAGATAATGTGTGAAAAGGGGCTTAGAACACAGCCTGGCCCATGGGATGAACTCAGTGAATGTTTCCTATTGTTACTACTACAACTGTTATCACTAGGAACACCCTTGTCTCAAAGGTATTGGGTAAAGTCCCTGAGGTCTAGGTGGGAGGACCCAGCACAATGATGGACTCAAAACTGTCTTTCCTCACTCAATGAGTCAAATCATGAGATAAGTCTAAAACCCTTAGCTGTTTTCTTTTGGAGAACTCTAAGCCCCTTAGAACATCCCTGAGAGCTCAGGAAGTGAACTTCATTGTATTTCCCTCTGACCTGAACCTCTGGATCCAGTTGCTTAGGGCAGATTGGCAATTTCAAGCTCCATTAATGACTCTTCCCAGGAGTCCACTATGTCCTCATGTAAAAAGCCCAGAAATGCTGGCCAAAGGGACAGACCCATCATTGTTCTTTTCTAGGATTCCTTGAGATATTTATGATTACCTTTCCAAACATGTATGTCTTGTTCCAACAATAGCAATAATGATGTCCAATATTTATTGAGCATTTACTATATGGCTGACACTATGTTCAGTGAATTAGATTCATTGTGTCTTTTATCCTCACTGGCCAATGAGGTAGAAGCTATTACATCAGTTTTATAGAAGATGAGACTGGGATGTGTATGTATACATGAATCACACTGGATTAATTTGTGTTACATGCATACTACATACAAATAGAAACGATAAATAAAGTATAATAATTTAAAAAGCAAAAATACATGCATATAGTTCAGTTTTCAAGTGCCAGGCACAAAGAGAAAATTGAAAGTCAGAGTGGATAAGTGTAAAATCTCATACGGTGGCAGCCCTGGTGGGTAGGGGATAGTATTGGACTTAGAAAAATGCCCATATGTTTACAGACTTGGATTCCAATCCCATACAGGCACAGGAGGGAAGTCCTGGAGGCCAGAGATGAAACATATGAAGGAAGCAAAAGGAGACTTACTGCACGGAACAACAAAATTCATCATCTAACTGGTAGGGTTTATAGAAGTAGAATATAGAGGGATGGGGGTAAGGTAGTGTTTCAAGATATAACTGAACTTTCCAGAGTGGATAAGACATAAATTCCCTGAACAGAAGTCCTGAGCTAGAAGGGTTAGATAACCTTCTCAAGACCTTGTAACCAGCGAGCAGTGGAATCGTTCAGATTGACTCAATCCGAATGCAAAGCCCTTCATTTTGACTAGCACCCCCATGCTGCAAGCAAATCTTTGGTATTCTCCTGGAGGGCTTAAATCATGACTAATTCATGGTACTCTTAGGGCTGTAACAAATCTCAAATTCTAACTGGTTCAAATCAATGACAATCATGAAGCTGTCAATCTAGTATTTCCTAAAACATGTTTTCAAAAAACATTTGTACCATAAAGTGTTCTTTTGGGATTGGTGAAGGGTGGGAGTGAGGAGGATTCTCTAGTTAAATAAGTTTGGAAAACACTATACATGCTACATGTTTTTGTAGAGGCATAGCAAATATCAATGTATTAAACTTTCTGATAAGGACATCTGTTTGACTCCAGAATTCTTTTTTTCCCCAAATACCAAGAATTATTGACCTTCAGAAGACTGTTTGTTTCAACCCTATGTAATACTGAAAACAAGTAATTATTCAACTGTTTTTGAATACTTCCATTATTAAGGGATTCATTACCAGCCAAGGCGGTCCTCTATTTTTAGATAGCTTTTATTGACAAAATTCTTTTTTTTTTTTTTTTGTTAAAAGGATATGTTTTGTCCTCTGCCCATTGGTACTAATCCGACCCTTAAAGTTACAAAGAAAATGTCTTGACCTGGTTAATTTATGCTGCAGTACCAGATGTCAGTGATTTATAACAACAAACATTTTTTTTTTTCTTGCCCATGTATCTATCAGTTCCAGTTGAGCTGAGCCTCTGCTCTTTGCTCTTCTTCATTTCAGGGCTGAAGGAGCACACTCCATCTTGGTTCTGGGGCCAAGGAGAGAGTGTGATGGAGGAGTCACACCTGGTTCTTACAGCTGAGCTGTGGTAATCACCCCTTTCTTTCACATTTTGTTGATCAAAGCAAGTCACATGATCCAGCTGATCATCAAAGAAGCTGAGAAGGTATGATCCTTCTAGGGAGAGAATAACCAATACTGAGAAACTATAATACAATCAATGCCATATAGTCAAATTTGAAAATAACTACTAAATAGGTTTTGGTACCAATTCCAATATGTATGGAGGATGGCATCAGATTCCACAGGTTAAAAGCTCAGTCCTACAAGACTGCTCACTTGCCCCTCTTCCCCACCAACTTTCAGGCCCCTTTGCAAGTACAGATTGTTACCTGTATTTCTGACCAACTGGCTGTACATTATGGGTTCCTAAGACCCCTCCTCAGGTTTGATTAATTTGCTAGAGCAACTCACAGAACTCAGAGAAACATTTTACTTACCTGATTACTGGTTTATTATAAAAGGATATAACTCAGGAACAGTCAGATGGAAGAGATGCATGGGGTAAGGCATGGGAAAAGAGCGTGGAGCTTTCGTGCTTTCTTAGAGCTCAAATTTCCATGTGTTCATCACCCTGGAACTCTCAGATCTCCCTTCTTTTGGGTTTTTATGGAAGCTTCATTACGTAGGCATAATTGATTAGATTGGCAATTGAACTCCATCTCTAGCTCCTCTGCCCTCCCCGGATGTGGCAGTGGGGGAGGGACTGAAAATTCCAACCCTCTAATCTCTGGGTTGGTTCCCCTGGCAACCAACCCTCATCCTTAAATTGCCTAAGGGCTTTCCGAAAGTCACCTCCTTAACATAACAAAAGACAACTTTATCTCACAGGAAATTCACAGTTTTAGGAGCTGTGAGCCAGAAATGGGGAGGAAGACCACATATATATTTCTTATTCTAAATCACATATCGGAGCTACCATGTGCTCCACAGCCTGGCTTCCCCAGCTTCTCCAATTTCCAGTTCTTTTTTTGTTCTTCCATGACATGGTTCTGAGTCTCTTGGGATCTCCCTTCCCTAAATATGTTCCCGCTAATCATAACAATTATAATTAATACTAATTATTGCAATTATAATTAATAGTTATAATTAATAATAACAACTGGTGAATAGAAGTCTGCTCCACTATTTATCAGCATTATTTCATAATCCTCCCGGGGGACAGATATTATACCTGCATACAAATGTGCAGATGGGGAAACTGAGGCTCAGGAAGTTTAATTGATTTAACCAAATTCACACAGCTGGTACCTCACAGAGGCTGTCTGACTATAAAGCTCATTAACCTCTAATGAACATGCTGCCTCCCTGTGTAGCTCTGTTCCCTAGATGTGTATGAGAAGCTGAGGTTGGGCTGACTCCTTACTAGTCTTAAGAACATATGCTATGGGGTACAAATGTCCAAAAATGAGATAGAAATTCTATAATTCAACATTGAAGCAAGAACAAGAATATGTTGGCATATCTTTCAGAATCCCTGTGTCCTCCGAGCACCTGGAGGTCTATTTGTGCATTTAATGTACATCCAAACCATCTGTGCATACTGGGTACAATAATCAACAGAGTAATTTACGGACATGATCTGGATCACAGATGGAAAAAATATTTTGCTTTATATGTCAACTTTGACTTTTTTTTTTTTAAACAAATGACCACATTGAGGGCTATGTTGAAAAGGATCTTGAGGGATCTTTAAGAAAGTGTGGCATAATCCATAAGCAATGTCTTCTAAGAGAAAGTAAGAAGGAAGCTGTGCTATGCAAACCAAGCATCTGTCATTCCAATCATAGAGAATGCCACCCTTATGATCTAGGGAATAGAGTTTCTTGGGAAAATAGTCAACTAATATTTGATTTTATAAAAAGGAAGGAGAAAAAGAATATTATTTTAGCACCTGTCGTTGGGCATATGCTTTATTTCACTTACTACTCATGACACAGTGCAAATGGGTACTAGTGTCCCCATTTCACGATCAAGAAGATGAAGGCTCAGAGATGTCAACTAACCCCTTCTGAGAGCCATAGCTAGTAAATGGTAGAAACAGGATCCAGTTTTAGGTCTGATGGACTCTTGATGCTACCCCACGACATGCCACCTTCTAAAATGCTCAGAGTGCAATAAAATGTCCCACCAGTTCAACTCATTGTTATGCCAAAACGTGGCCCAATTCCAGTCTATCTGACACATTTCTGTCCCTGTCTTTCCTCCTCACTGGCTGAAGACTCATTCCTCTCAGAACACAAATGGCTTTGAGACAAGATACTTAGTGTTGGACCAGATCATGCTTCCTAAAGGTGCAGGTTTGCATCACAACTTTACATAAATGCTCTTGGCACTGACAGCAGGAGGCAGGCAGGAGTGTGGCTCTGCCATGTGACAAATATAGAGCTGCTGTCCTGAAAACTCTAACAAGAGACTAACCCTCAAGGGAGATGCCATGCAATAAATAATTTTTGCCATAACACATTCCTTCCCTTTGCATAAATTTAACACCCGCTCTCTGTACAATATGTGATCTTCCTGCTAACTCTCCATAGACAGAAATAGCTCTGGTAAAATGTGATAAAGACAAGTGACAGAAAGGAAGGGAGACACGACACATTGGAGAGCCTAGCTTTACTGCCGGCTCTTCTACAATGGATATTACTATTTACATCCTTCATAATGGACAATATACAAAGGATGACCACAATAGGCAGCAATTTGGGACTATAAGATTCTGGTTCCCTGTTTCCTCTGCCCGATGCTACTTGGCTGCCAGCCTCTGCTTCCTTCCTTTCCCCACAGTGATGGCCACAGACCATTTCCCTTACCCTAGACATGCAGCCCAGGCACCAGCCTCAAGAGCCAACATGACCTACAGTGGAATAGTTCTAAGGAGGTCTAGCAAAACTCATATATTCAGCTTGTGTATTCTGGATTTTTGGCTCAGTTAAGATTGCTGTGGAACTTTGAAGGGACCCTGCAAATATCTGTAAGTCTCTTTTTATTTATTTCTTTCTTTTTTATTTTTTTTTCTGGAGATAAGATCACTAACACAAAAAGTCAGCCTTAGATGTTTCCAGCCACCTAAACATTTCCCCCCATATCTTATCTCCCTGCAAAGAGGACCTTTTAGTACCTAGAAAATCTTGAGTTGTTGGGCAGTGCCCTATGTTCTCTTTGGTTTAAATAGCCTGTGTAATCTTAATGTTCCTATCTCTAGGGAGGAAGCACACTGAAAACAATTCCATGTTCCTGTGGACAGAGGCACCCTTGGTTAGGTAAGGGCATCTGCCTAACATTCCCTAATTTCCAGAATTCTGCTAATAGCACACTTTCCCTTGCATTGCTCTTCTCCTTTCCATGCCATTCTGCTAAGAATGCCGGTTACAGTAGCTCACCATCCTCCACTTCTAAGCTTCAAAGTGACCACATGATCTATAGACTCCATCCCTGAAAATCAAACAAGGAGCATTCCAAGGGACAGATATGTCACTAAAGTAAGAGTAATCAAAACACAGACATGGAATTGGGCAGAAGTTTTTTCAGTTTCAGGCGACCGAATTACCTACTCAAACTTGTTTAGACAGAAAATATAATCTATGGGTCTATGTAAAATAGAAGACAAAAGTAGATGCACTCCAAAAACAGCTGAATCAAGGATTTCAAAGGTTCTCCCCAGATATAGGTCTCTCTCCATTGGTTCTTTGCTGTCCTTCACCCACATGTCTGGGTCTTTGCATTTTTCTGTGTTGGCTTCACTGACAGGCACACTCTCCTGATGTGATGGCAAAGGTACCCACTAGCAGTTCCAGGCTTGGGCTCTGACACTGGCAATCTGGACAAAGTAGAACACCTCTTTTCCAATGGATACAGCCCTAGGACTGACTCTTACTTGTCAATGGGTTGATTCCTAATTCCAGTCAAAAAGCTTATACTATTTTTAGATAAAGCTGCATCATATGCACCTGGAAGAGATGGCCTCTTCTCCATCCAAGATGGGAAGGAATACCAAGATTCCTTTCTGATGAGCTGTTGACTTAGACTTTGGTATATCAAGAAGGAGATACAGCTACCAGAAGACACACCAAAATATAAACAGCTGAATATGGGGAGATGATACACAAGATAGAACTCAGCCCCAGCTCACTTTTCTCATCTCCCTAGACAAAGGCACCAGCTGCCTATAATGAGAGGTATGAGAGAGTCTGTCAAATGTCCCACCTGCCTGGCATGGTGCATGCCTGTCTATGGTAACCACATGGACCTGGGGTTCAAACATTTTGTAGAAGCTTACTCCTGAGCACTGAGCTTGATACCACATTGCCTCCTACCTCAATGCTGGTCAAAGGATTCTCCTGGCTACTGCTTTCTATGTCTCAATGATCCAAGAATAGCCACAAATATTGAGTGGTAACACTAACAAGTGAGCCCCTGCTGCTTTCTTATGAACTGGGTACCCATTCTCGTCACTCAATTATTGTCTAGGTCTAGCTTATATGTTTCAGTTATAGTTTTGGCTGCTGGCCTTATATATCAGTCCCCTTAGGACTTCATTTCCCTAGAAATTGAAGCTATGTCTTTGAATGCCTCCAGCTAGTACTGTGAAAGCTGTGGTGTGCTGGCATTGCTACAGAGTGGTCATAATCTGCCACAATGGTAAAAGTCATCAAGTCCCAGACTCAGTTATTAAACTACCTGATTTATATCCCCGCTAATGTCACCTCTGGCTCACCATGACCAGAATTCATCGCACCAAATCTCTTATCCCCATGCCACTTTCCCACCAATGCTCTTGGTTTCAGTAGATGACATCACTACCTTTCCATTTGCCCAATCCAGAAATGCAGAGGTCATCCTTGACTCTCCCTGGCACTTTGCCTTGCTTGATTCCACTCCAGAGTCAACCACCCTGTCCTATTGATCCTACTCCCTTTAATTTGTTGGGACTGTCATTCATCCCCTTCCCTACTTCTAGCATCTCAGCCCAAGCCCCCAGCATCTTTTAGCCTGACCACAGGTCTCTCTGTGTCCATTCTTGTCCTGCTCCAGTCCATTTTCCACATTGTAGCCAGAGAGTTCATTTCAAACTACAACATGGAGTGTGTTGATTCCACACATACTGCCTTCTGGTCATTCCTTTTGCCTCAGCCCCTATTCATCCTCTAAGTCTTAGATTAAATGCAACTTCCTCAGGTCAATTTTCCTTGACCATTTCCATAGCACCTATATTTACTCTTCACAACATTGATCAGAATGGTAGTGCCTCAATTATTTGTGCTACTATGTATTTCATATCTGCCCTCCCAGATAAATTAAATTCTATAGAAGGTGAGTGCTCTATCTGGTTCTCTTCCCCTGCCTTTCCAGACCCTAGTTCCTCACATAGTTAATACTCCTTAAATAGTTAACAAATAAACTTATGAATGACTATCACAGCACATTCAAGCAATCTAAAGAGATCCTAAATAGTCTTCATTCTGGAATGCTGCAAAGAAAAAAAATCTCTATTTTGAAGGTGGGACTAGATAATCCTTAGAGTTCTTTCCAAGTAATCATTTTTTAAAAAATTCTTTCTCAGAGTCTCATTGTCCTAATGCTAAATGCTAGTCAGCATTGCTGAGTATCACAGCTGGAACATGGAAGATAGAAGAGGTAATCTTAGCATTTACTAAATTAAACCATCATGGGATGTACCATTAGCTGTTATAGTGTGTCTTTAAGTCACCTATTTCCATTCTGTTTTCAAGCTCTTTCTTCCAAAATGGGAGAGGGAACAAAATTCTATTGGCCCAATTTATGATATTCTAAAAGAAATTTTAACCTATCAGCCCAATAAATTAGAGGAGGGTTTTAGGCCTTACAAAAGGATTCACCAGAGAGGTTCCCTGAAACAGCAAACTCTCTAAAGGCATTTAAAATTGGATTTGATTTACAAAAATTTGATTTGCACATAACTATTCAGGAACATATCGATTGTTTAAAGTGAGGTACACGGGGACATAACTACTTTTAATCTTTTATAACAAAGGCAGCAATTAAAATTGCTTTTGCTAAGCAATTTTTGAAATGGAGGGTTCGATATCTTTTCTGGCTTCCTACTCCTCAGAAGACTCCCTCTCTCCCCACACACTTCTCCTCCTAATTAAATGAGGTAACCATTTTGGGTTCTCTATAGAATGCAGTTTATGACAGAATCATACTCCCATCTTATGGATCCTGAAAAAGTCATGCTGGGGGCTTAATTTCATTTCCATCCCTCTTTGTTAATACAGCCCTTCCTAGTCTCACTTTGTGGAAGCATTGTTAGGGAGGGATCGATTTGTTGGTTATTAAAAAATGGTCAATTACGGTGGTATTACCTGCCTTGTATTCCCCAATCACAGTGTCATTTTCAACCCACGAAAAAGTTTGCCCTTTGTGTGTGTCTGTTTGCTTTATTTGGCGTGTGGTGCGGAGTGCCTAATAAGGAATCTTGATGGCAGTTTGCTTCATCTCCAGATTGAATTTCTTTATAGATCAGCCTCAGTAATTCATTTCCCAACTGGTTCTAATCAATACAGCTCGACACGCTTAAGGTTAGAGAAACTCACAAAACTGTGCTACTGATTGGGCATCTCAACGCCCCTTCTTCATAAAGGCTTTCTTTGATGGTGACCTGTCCAGCTGATCCACAGCCTCTTAGTGGAGTTAGGGCCTGTGCTCTACCCAGGCCCCAAAGCTGCCATTGTCTTGTTTTCTTTGATTCTGGGAAGCCAGAGGCCAGAGAGGCTTTTATGAAAACAGCATAATGTGAAGGGGAGATGAATAGGGGTGTCCTGGGGACTTGACGTTGAGCCTCAATGAGTGGCTCAACCGTTCTGAGATTCCACTTCAGCATCTACAGAATAAGGCAACTAGACCTGTTGATATCTGTCTGAGGTCTTACTGACCTCTGAAGTGCTAAGAACTCTGTGTAGAGAGAGACCTGCTGTATTCCAAGTACCTGTCTCATTTTTCAGCAGTGCTCTCTGAAATGACCATCATTTGGATAAAGGGATGGAAACCACTGTTTCTAGATTATGAAAAAAAAAATGCTTGCCCTCTGCTACAGTATTCCAAGTCTGTCTCTCATACCTCCTAGCTATGTGGCCTTGACCAAGTCACATTGTCATTCCCAGGTGGTTTCCATATCTGTAAAATGGGCCCATTCAGGGGATGCTGTGAGGGTCAAAGAAGGTCACGGACATGAGAAGCACTTTGAAAAGTAAAACAGAATGCATAACAGGGACTGTTGACCAGGTGGCCATTGTACTGCCAGAAAGCAGAGGCTTGCACATCACCCTAGAGCTTCATAAATCTGGCTTCTTCTTGCTACCTTCTCTCCCAGCCTCCCCACTGCAGTTGTAGTTTTATGCCAGGCCAGAAATCATGGCTTGTTTCCAAGTCATCGGAGTGCAGAGACTCATTACTGTCAGCAATGACACCATTCTCAGGGGGTGATGCAGAGATTCAGCCAAGAAAGCCCAGCCAGCCTGTCCAGCCCACCATGCTAATGCCTAATACCACTGGTAAAATAGCCAGTCAGCCAACCAATGCTCTGGCAACAAATTGGCACATAGGGCTCATGAATGCTCCAAGTAAAGGATCAACAGTGAGGGTGAACTGGCCTCATACCCTTTCAGATCTACAGTGGCATTCATCAACCATTTAGTAAAGTTCTAGCAGGAAGCACATTTATGCCTTTTTCCTAAAATGCTACCAATGCTGATTTTTTTTTTCTCTCAGATGGAATATACATAGATCCTGGACGTGGAAATTTAGTTCATTTCAGCCATCATTTCTTTTAAGTATCTGTAGTGTCCTGAATCCTTACTTGGAGCCAAATTTTATACCAATCACATTCTACAGATGATTTATTTTTCATTTATTTTTCACATCATCTTTAGTAGGTATTCACTTGGTAACACATTTGAGTGAACAATTACAGTTAAATAATGAATATATGTTGCATGCTCTCTACGTGCTAGGCATCGGTTAGTCACTAGAGAGGAAAATGGGCAAGGTAGCTGCCGTTATTGAACTTATAGTCTAAGTACTGTGAGCCTCATTTGTAAATAGAGAAACGGAAACATGGAATATGAGTTAATCTGTCCCAGATCACACAGCGAGATATCATCAGGTCAAAACTTTGAAAGTTAAGTCTGGCACTGCCCCATAGTGGAATAACTAGCACAAACTTACCTTCTGGTCCCAAACAACAATAAAATTTGTACAAAAAGATGAAGCAAGTGTTTTCACACATTGGACTGTGATCTTTCACTAAAGAGAATCACATAAGATGAGCCTCATGTTTGGGCTCTTTGATTTGGGAATTCTAAAGCTGAAAATTATAATAATACTTAAATAGAATTTATCATATGACTTAACACATTAGAGATGGTAGAAGAATGGATCAATACACTTGAGATAGATGAATAGAAGTGGAAGGGTCTGAAGAATATCAGGGGGAGAGCTTGAGAAAGGGGACAGAGCCTCAGAGGCATGTGGGATAACATCAGTGCCTAGCATATGTATAATTGAGGCCCCCACATGAGAGGATTAAGAGAATACAGCAGAGAAAATATTTCAAGGAAAAATGGCTCAAATGTGCCAAATTTGATGAAAATATCAATTGCTATAGATCCAAAAAGCTCAGCAAACCTGGAACAGGATAAATACAACGAAACTCTGGAATAGAAGGGAGACGATCTCAAGGACGTTAGAAAGATAAAACATTCCATAAGTTAGAGGAAATGAACAAATTTCTTAAAAAGCATAATTTAATGAAAGTTACATAAGATTTTAAGAAATTGAAATTTTTATTCTAAAATTTATATGGAAATGCAAAAGACCTAGAAAACAAAATATTCTTAAAAAGGAAAACGTGGAAGACTTATGCTATGCAATTTCTAGACTGACTATAAAGCTACAGCAGTCAATACAGTGTAATACTAGCCTAAGGACAGACAAATAAGTCAATAGAATAGAACTAGAGAATCCAGAGATAGACCTATACATTTGGACATTTGTATCCGTTGATTCTCAAAAAAAAAAAAAAAAAAAAAAAAAAGCATGTTACTAATTTAGCAAAAAAAAAAAAAAAGGAAATTTTATTCAACAAATGTGGGAAAAAAAGGATTCCAATACTTGCCTAATAAAACACAAAAAAATTAATTTAAGAGACATCATGGACATACACATAAAAAGCAAGTACTATTAATCTTTTTAAGAAAAAAGAGGATATATTCAAACTTTGGTACGTCAAAGATTTCTTAGAAAAGATACAAAAATAACTAACTCCCAAAGAAAAAATTGATAAGTTGGACTTTACCAAAATTAGAGACTTCTAGTCATTAAAAAAAAGAAAAAAGAAAAAGTCTGTTAAGAAAATGAACTGGGAAGCCACACACTGGGAGAAATTATTCACAGTGCATATATCTGACAAAAGACCCAAATCCATAATACAAAAAATCCCTTTAAGTCAATAATTTTTTAAGTAGTCATAAAAATAGACAAAAGACTTGAACAGACGCTTCACAAAAGAAGATGTATTAATGCGTAATGAGCTTATAGAAAGAGCTCAGCGTCCTTAGTCATTGGGGAAATGCAAATTAAAACCACAATGAAATACCACTATGGATCTACTAGAATGGGTGAAATTTAAATAATAACACCAAATGTTGCGTATGCTGTAAAGCCACCAGAACCCTCATATACTACAGGCAGGATTGTGGTAATACAAATGCTTTGGATAACTGGCAATTTCTTAAAAAGTTATAACTATCCTAGGATCCATCAAATTTGTGTGTAGGTATTTTACCCAAGATAAATGAAAATATACATCCAGGGAAAGACTTGTCTTAAGTGTTTGTAACCGCTTGGTTAAAAAGTCACAATCTGGAAATGACCCATCATGAGAAGAATGTGTAAGTATATGATAATGCATTATATTCTATATATTATATAATTTTTGTGAACTACTAATTAGCGATAAATGCTCTGTATTGTTATCCACAGCGACATGAATGCATTCTAAGAACATCATACCGCATGGAATACATTCTGTATTCTTCATTTACATGAAAATTCCAGGACAGGCAAAGCTAATCCATGATGAGAACACCAGTTGTCTTGGGAGCAGTGGGGATTACATGGGAAGGGTCATAGAGAAATTTCTGGGTGATAAAAATATTCTTTATTATTACTGGTGTTTTTTGTTACATGGGAAAATGCATTTGTTAAGACTCATTGACTCATAACTTCCCTGTATATAAAAGTTACTGTATTTAAAATAATCCAGTCTGTCTGACCCCACCGACCACATGTTTTTCTGCTCTACTGTGCTGGATATCAGGCAAAAAGTTAGCAACTGGGAATTTTACTACCCTGAAATGAGTCAGCACATTGTGAAGTAGAGAATGGATTCCTCTATCAGATGAGCGAAAGTGAGCATGCTGTTTATAAACTGTGAAGGTGACAGAACCATTTATATTTATTATTAAAAAATTATTATTATAAACTGTTAAAGCAGTGCCACACCCTGGGAATTTTGGAAAAAGTGGCCATTTGTATTACCTCTTGCTGCAGGGGGAATTACTGTAAAATAGCAAATATTATATCCTCATGTTTTCTGTGGGTCAGGTGTGGAGGCCGAGAAAATCAGGGCCATTCCACCTTAAGTTCAGAGTTAGCACAAGTGCAGCCATCCCAGGCCCCTGTGAATAAGAGCTGAGACTTACCTTGCTTCAATTACAGGAAAAAACAGCTTAGAGCTTAATGCCCTAGAAAGCCCCATATTAGAATGAGAACAGAGCTCAAGCCAGTGGCAGAAAGTCCCATATCAGAATGAGAACAGAGCTTAATGCCCTTGAAAGCCCCATATCAGAATGTAAACAGAACTTGAGAAATTCCCCCCCCCCTTCTGGAGGTCCCCTAGACCAGCCCATAAAACTAAGCTGGAACCCACCTCAGGGTCAAGTCCCTGCTCCTCTGTGTCGGGTACACTTGGACCCAAGCTCGAGCTTCTAAATAAACCCTCGTGTGTTTGCATCCGAGTCGGCTCCTTGGTGGTTTCTCGGATTTGTAATCTTGGGCACAACAGTTCTGGGTGTCCCAGAAGGTTGAAGTTACATCCTTAGTGGGGGTACAGTTATCCGAAGGCCGGAGGGTCCTCTTCCAAATTCATACCATGGTTGTTCACTGGCCTCAGTCCCTCACTGGCTACTAATAAGAGCCCTACCGAGGATCCCTGGGTGGCTCAGAAGTTTAGCACCTGCCTTTGGCCCCAGGGCGTGATTCTGGGGTCCCTGATGGAGTCCCGCATCGGGCTCCCTGTGCGGAACCTGCTTCTCCCTCTGCCTGTGTCTCTGCCTCTCTCTCTTTTTGTCTCTCATGAATAAATGAATAAATAATCTAAAAAAAAAATAATAAGAGGCTTACGTTCCTTGACAAGTGGGCCTCATTAGACTGCTGGGAGTCCACACAACAAGGCAGCTGGCTTCCCTCAGAGCAAGTGGTCCAAGAGAAAGAGCACAAGACCAAAATGGAAATCATCTTGTCTACCAAACCCTAGCCTCAGAAGTGACTTGCCATCACCTTGTAGGGTTATTTTGGCCACCCAGACCATCCTGGTATGAGTGGGAGGGGCTGTGCCAGGGCAAAAACCAGGAGGTGGGATCATTGGGTGCCATCTTGGAAGCTGGCTGTCACTTTTTATCCCTGCTCTGTAGATGTGTGATTTAGAACAAGTCAGTTATTCAAATCCCAGTTTCTTAATCTATGAAATGGGAAGGACTAATTACATTTGCCTCAAGGGATTCAATTGGCAATGTTTGAAGTTTCTTAGGAGGGAATCTGGAATGGAGTAAATTTTCATTAGTGTTATGTTAAAACACAAATAAATGAGTATAGGTAGGACGTATCTACTATCACTCTCCTGGCCATATAACCTGCTTAATATTTTCCAACTGATTGAACATCTGGACCAACTTTTAGAGATGGATCCTCCTTCTAATGTGGACCCTTGAAGCTAGTAAGTTCTATAATCAACCCATACTCAGTGACTCCCTCCCATCTCTGCTTTATTTATCCCATGTGTGTGGTATCTTTTACCTTTTCTTCTCCTATGAGCTCTCTTGAAGGAATCCTGTGCTTTAATCTTTGAATTTTCCAAAGCCACTGTTTGAATCTTGTATTGATTTTCACATAGCCAGTGCTCAAACACTATTTGCTGGCTACAGATGTTTTCCAGAGCAAATTACCCAGGAGGTGAAAGCAACTGTCATAGATACATTAATTGATTATTGCCCCAGAAATGATGTAAGATAAGCTACCCCCAAACTGAAAACCATAGAACAACCACTTACTCTCTTGCTCATAGGTCCACAGGTCAATGGACTATTGGTTGATCTTGGCTGGGTTAGACTGGGTGGCTCTGCTTCAGGCTGTGAGTCAACTGGGCCTGGCTTCTCACTGCAATTTAGGCTGAGGTCTGTGCCACGTGGGTTTAAGTCAGGGAACAAGGCTTAGGGTAAGCGCCTACTCAGGAGACAGTCTTCCCAGGTAATGGTAAGAGTGCATGAGAGCAAATGGAATCAGGCATTGCATTTCATTGCATCTTCTTGCTTCATGAACGCAACCATCTCTTTGGCCAAAGCAGGTCACATGGCTGAGACCAAAGTCAATACCTCTGCTTCCAGTGAGAAGAACTTTAAAGTCACACGGAAAAGGGCAGGAGCAAAGGAATGAAAGTTGGGGTCAATAGATCTGCTATATAGAATACAAAGTTGTCAGAACTAAGAGCCAAGCATTGCTGGGGAGAGTTGACGTTCTGAGAATATTTAATATTGCCCTTTCACATCTAAAACTTTAAAACACTTGTGGAATGAGTGAAACAGGAAATTGGATGAGAGGCTTTCTGCATAAGAGTAACGTGATCCAGAGTGTGGATTTTCTAGATTCAACTCTGCTTTCCTCCACTTACTCCTTGTGGGCCCCTCCTCAGCTCTTTCAGTTTCTCTTTTTCCTCAGATGTAGAGATGGAGAAAAAAAAAAAAAAAAACCTACTCAAGTTGTTATGAAAATCAACATAAATTAACATATACAAACTTCTTTGGCTTTACTATGTGCTCCATGTTTGTTTCCCCATCTGTCCTGCTGAAGTGGCAGGGAGGATAGAGGGAGCTTTAGTTTTCCAGCAAGTTTCTGAGACCTGGACTCCCGTCAGGAAAGGGCTCAGCTTTCTCGACTGGAAAAAAAAAAAAACAAAACATAATGACAGGCAATTTTCACCACATCTTCCACTTGTTGCTCAAAGACAGACAAGCAATCAATTGTCACTTATTTTGGTTCTAAAACACTAAGTTATTACCATAGAAACATAATTATAAGTAATTAAGTAGAAACATTTTCTGAAACATTTTTGAATTAAAGTTCTAAATTTCTTTTTAGAAATTTACTCAATTCATATAAGCATAAGTCAAAAACTGTAGCACACATCTTATTTCCTTCCAAATCAGATCAGTTATTTGTGGTAATTTGATCAAAAAGAAATGAATGAAATCCTCTCTAACCTTATTCTGAATGTATAATTTCCAGCCTTTTCCTTATGAAGTGGCATTTAGCCTACTGAAGCAATCTGGAGTTTAACCTTGTTTTGCTTTTGCATCCAGTAAAGGTCTGTGAGCAGGCCGACAGCTGTTGAGAAGTACCTTCCATCAGCACTAGAATTTATCTGGGCTCCTTTTGCTGGAGAATGCCAGAGAGGATCCTTTAAGGTTTGCAAGAAACCCATTGCCTCTTCTCTCGTCTGTCCTTCCCCACACTCTACAACTTGTCTACCACCAAGCCAAAAATACATCTTACACCCAAAATACATTTCAAATCCATCTGCACAACCCAATTATCAGTGACATGGGTTGTGACTATATGCTTTCAGATGTCTCCCTGTGTCTACTCTTGATCACCATCCCAAGTCTTGTCACATAGCAACCACAATGGTCTTTGAGAAATCTAGAATCACACCCTTCTCCCTCCGGAAGAAAGCCTTCCTATGCTTTCTTATTGTAGTTAAGATAAAAGCCCAATTTGTTGGGAGGCCATTAAGGTTCCACTTGGGCCTGCATGGTTTTGCCTTGGCCAACATTTCAACTTCTTCTCTACTTCCTTAACCCCTCCATACTGAACTTTCCTCCCCAGCTATTTAGTATTCTAACCCTTTCCTTTTCAGGATGTTCACATGGGTTATCCCCTCCATCTGGAGCACACCTGCTTTTCTCTTCACATGTTAGGTTCATTCCCATCTGTCATCTCAGCTTAAATGTCAGCTCCACAAAGTGGTCTCCTTGATTCTCAGGAGCTGTCCTACTGTTCTCTGCTACCATCTCATTCACTTCTTTCACAGTGCTCATCCCAGTTTGTTATTATAAATGTATTTGTGCTTTGACTTATTTAACGTCTGACTCATCCACTGGATGTAAGACCCATAAGGATAGGGTGATATCTGTGTTTTGTTCACCGAGCATAATGGTGCATTGCCCTGTTCCTGATCCTGAAAGGTGCTCAATAATTACTTCTTAAGTGGATGACTGACTGAATGAATCAATAAAGGAGACGAAGTCATCAATATTTCCCAAGAAACCTAAAATATCTCTGAAGCCCCATCACATGACTGTTACTGGAGAATTGCCCATTGAAGCCAGAGGATGTCTCCTAGAGGAAAATGCACCTGCTTAAGGGCAAGAAATCCCTGGATCAATTTCTCATGTGACCCTCCATAAATTTTGGAGTCTTTCTGAGACACAGTTTGTTTATGGTTAAAATGAGGGTTTGCAACCAGATGTTTAAACGTTAGGGCCGTGGTCCACTCTGGAAATGCATTTTATCTTATTTTAGAGTAGTTAGTTTTTGTCTAATTTTAAAATGTCTTTGACTCTGAAAAGGTTAAGAAACATTGAATTAGGTTAACCCTAAAGTCCCATGTACCTCTGACAGTCTGTGTTTCTACAAAAGGAAATCAGTCAACACTAGATACGGCTGCATGTAACAGAGACCCAAAATATTGGTATCCTAAACAACATGGAAGTCTACTTCTCTCTCCCTCTCTCTCTCTCTTTCTTTCTCTCTCTCTCTCTCTCTCTCTCTCTCTCTCTCTCTCTCTCTGTTTTACCTCTGGAAGTGAGCATTCTAAGGTCAGTAAGTATTCCAAGCTGCTAGAGACTCAAGCTCTTATCTTGTTGCTCCATCACATGAATGGGTGGATAGTCCAGCCAGTGGGACTAAGGTAGAGGCGAGATAAGTAAGGGGAATTCTTCTTCTTCTTTTTTTTTTTTTAAGATGTATTAATTTATTTTACAGAGATAGAGAGTGTGAGTGAATGAGGAGAAGGGCAGAGGGTGAAAGAGAGAGAGAATCCTGAAGCAGACTCCCTGCTAAACTCAGAGCCTCACCTGATGTGGGGCTCCATCCTAGAACCTTGAGTTCATGACCTGAGGGGAAACCAAGGGTGGGCCCCTCAACCGACTGAACCACTCAGGCGTCCCATATGTCCTATTTTTAAGGACAGAAGGGAAAAGATTACATAGCACTGTTACTAACTTCCCATTAGCTACATCTGTCTGTAAAAGAGGCTAAGAGATGCAGATTTTACTCTAGGTGGCCATGTGCTCAGCTAAAAATCTGAGATTCTAATACTTTGGAAGACCAAGGCGATAAAGAGTCTTTGCCAAAATCAGAGATTTTACATGAGTCTTAAGTAAAGAGATGTGACAGAGATGCCCACTATCACAAGAGATATGCTGTGCCAAAAGGGATTAGGCATGCAGGCTGCCCTGCCATTTACAGAACTTGGAATATCTCACAGAACCTCAGGTTGCAAGAGAACTTCAATTGTATAATCAAGCCCTTTTTGTCTGCATAATTCCTATAGCATCCATCATGGCTTCTTCCTGAATGCAATTTATTTATACATAGAATGAATCGTTAGTGAGCACCTCCATCAAGTACCTCTTTGCAGGCACTGCATCAAACTCTCTGTGTAGGGAGTGCACAGTCTAGTGGGAGGCAGACAGCACACCTTCCCACTGTGGTCTCAATCAGCTTTCATGGGACAGTGGGAGCAGAGAGAAGGGGACCCTGCTCAATTTTCTTAGGAATCTTACAGTTCAAGGAGGGTCTTCTGGAAGAGGGCTTGAAGTGAGTTTTGAAGGATGAGCAATGGGCATAGTGCCTGGCATGCAGGAAGGAAAGGAGGCATTCATATCATCTCTGAGGGATGATTAGGAAGAAAAGAGAGAAGAGGGGAGGGGGTAAGGGGAGGTGGAGAGGAGGAAGATCGGAAGAGATGGGAAGATAGAAGTCATTGCACTGAAAAAAAATAACTAGAGGCTTTCAGATTGCTGATCTGTAACAATTGAAACTGATCTTAGGCTAAAAATATATATTCTATATAGTATTTTTATACTGAAAAATGGTAATGTTTTATGAAATAGGCAGGCTATGTTTCTCTTTTCTTGCACCTTTTTTGTGCACAGCCCATGATGCCAAGCATCTCACCCATTCTGTGCATCTTTGCATGTGCATCTTGCCTCCGGATGGTGAGCACCAGAGGGCAGAGGTCCTGTCTGTTTTTCTCTCTAGACTCAGACACCAGAGTGTCTGACACAATAGCGGGCCCAATAATTGCTTGGCAAATGAGAGAATGAGCAGATGTTAGACTGATGAAGGGAGGCAGGCCTTCTATGTAGAGGAAACAGCATCCAGAAAAATGGGAAGTCTTCAGAGAGATGAAGCAGGAGGGGTTTATCCCTGCAGAAGTTGGTATGCACACTGGAGTGGAGGGAGCAAGCTGTTGGTGAAGACCGTGGCTTCCCAGACAGCCTCCTCAGGGCAGCTTCTCCAGGCCCACATCACCAGCAGCATGTTCACAGTGGCTTCAGCCTTTCCTGTATGAATCCTATCACCATTTGTAACCACACACCTGAGTAGCACACAGTGGTTAAGAACCCAGGCTTAGTCCCTGGGCACATATCCTGACCCTGCTACTTCCTAACTTAAACTCGCCGTGACATGGCTTTCATATCTGGAAAGTGGAAATAAAAATGCCTATGTCATAGGCTTGTGGGAAGGTTTTAAGTGAAACAAAATTATTTATTTATTATTTTTAAAAAGACTTATTTATTTGAGAGAGAGAGAGAGAGAGAGAGAGAGAGGTGGGTGGTGGGGAGGATAGAGAGAGAGGGAGAGAGGAACTCCAAGCAGACTCCCTACTGAGTGCAGAGTCTGATGCCAGGCTCAATCTCATGACCCTGAGATCAGGGCCCTGAGATCATGACTGAGCCAAAATCAAGAGTTGGATGCTTAACCAACCAAGTCATCCAGGTGCCCTGAAATTGGTTTTCTATTTTTTAAAGTAAACTCTACACCCAACATGGAACTTGAACTCATGACTGTGAGATCAAGAGCTGCATGCTCTACTGACTGAGCCAACCAGAGGCCCCTGAAACAAAATTAATTTAAAGTGGTTAGAGTAGTCCCCTGATCACACACAGTTAATTAATATTAGCTACTATTAAGGGACAGATGAGGAGGAGAATGATAGGTAGCTGACAGATGGCTGGACAAACAGGTAACCTGTGTGACTGGTTGATTATGGTATGTCTAACTCTCCTACTTTATGAGCAAGGGGCAGGTACACATCTGAGAGAGATGAGAGAGGCAGTTTATGGAGCAGGTGCTCTGTAACCAGAGTGGAAGGGTAAGGGTGACTGCTAGAGGGGTGCATGGTAGAAGGTGGGGCTGGCCAGGAGGCAGGTGAGGCAGACCACAAGGGGCCTTGGAAGTTGTGCTAAGATTGAGCTTGTCCCTTGGGACCAGTCTAGGCTCCTGAAAGGAAATAAAATGATCTGCTTTTCTGCATCCCAGAGGCCAGACTGGAGGCCCAGACACCAGTTACTCCAGTTCAGTATATGATCCAGGGAGTAGCTGACCAGAAGGGCTGGGTGGAGGAAAGGCCAGCTTGGAAGGACAAAAGGGTTTCCCCTCCTGTGATGCTATGAAAGGTAATTCACATCTTCCAATTTTAGCTTTTTTATTGGGAAAGCAGAACTAAGACCACAGTTCTGACAGGGATTTTTGGGAGGGAATATCTAACATGTGTGAAGACTGACTCCCATATAGTTAGTTTGGTAGATGATCAGCAGGTTGCACTTCCCTTCCTTCTCCTCTTATGGTCACTCCCTTCCCAATATCACCATCGCCTCCCAAACACACTTAAGTTTCACTGGGCTGTATTTAGAGAGATATGGCCTTATCTTCTGATCATTCACTGTTAAGAATGAAGTAACCCTTCAAGGTCAATGAGTCTTACTGAGACATTTTTCAGAAATGGGAAAGATCCTAATCACAACTACTCCATACACATGGAGACCAGAAGGATCAGAAAGGTAAGGTGATTTGCTCAATATTATACAGCTTGTAGGCTTTAGAGCTGGTCTAATTTGTACCCCATTGTTGATCCTACACCCACTACTGTTTCTTCTAGCTTCGGTACCTTGAAACCTAGCTCAATGTGCCACGGGATGTGATTGTCAACATCCAGAAATATTTATTTACTGTATTCCCAATCAGCAATGCCGGCTAGTCCAAGGTAAAACAAAAACTTGGCAGCAGTAATATCCGTGACCTGTAACACACAAACTATATGCCAGGGACTCGGTCACTTTCCTTACACATATTAATTTGTTTCATCCTCATTATTATTCCCATTTTATGGACTAATAAATCTTAGTCTCAGGGAAGTAAAACCATTGCTTATAAGTGATATAATTAGGATTCAAATACATTAAAACGTTGAACAATTGCATTAAGGGGTTCTTATGTGAACATTTATTTTGTGGCTGATACTCTACTAGATACTGGACCCATCTGACTACCAGACCCATCTGTCTTGCTCCAAAGTCATGGCTCATCCATGCAGAGCCCAGTTGACAAACAACACATATTAAACTCCCAGGCCAATTTCTCTTCATCATTCTAGTTCTTCTGTATTGATATTTTTTCATTATTTTCAACGATATTTTAATATGATTTATTTTTATCTCCTATCATACAGCATGTCAAATTTCAAGTCTGTTTAATCCAATAGATGCATAAGTGAGTCATCACGATGCAAAAGCAGTATGCTACAATAGAGGGTAGGGAAATGTAAAGATTAATAAGACAGGATCCTTGCCCAAAAGGAGTTGACAGTTTAATGCTAGGTAGTGGAGGGATTACACCAAGGTGCTGGACTAGGAGTGTGAAGGGAAGAGAAATGACATTCAACAAAGGTCCGCCTTGTGCCAGATGCTGTTTATTGCTCCTTTCCATACATTATACACACAACCCTCAACAGCACTGCTTCTGGTGGGAAAGAAAAGAGGGTCAGTGGCTCCGAGCGGGTGACTAATCTGCCTAAGTTGGCACCACTCGTGCTAGTGAATGGCATCATGGAGATTCCCCACAATCTGCCTGTCCCCAAAACCAGGACTTTATTCACTACATCTCCCATCACCAGCAAGCAACCAGACAGGGATAAGAAGGCAGCTATCATTCTGACTGAGAAGTTCTCGATTTCAACCCTTAACTGGTCTTCACACTTAACTTTTAAACTTCTTAACCCTCAATTGTTCTTTCACTCCTATGCTTGAAACCTAGACATACAATATTGAATCAAAAGGAGACTTAAAATTCCATGTTTTCTAGGAAGGGAAATAGATATTTACTTCACAGCCAATGGGAAAGGCAACTCCAGCTAATTGTGAACTGATCTTCTCTAATTTCTGAGATGAGAAGCCTGGAGCCCAGAAAGTCATTGTCTTTGTGTGTCACTGAAGGTGATGGAATTAATCCCAGGTACGTGATTTGCTTGGCATCCACACAGTTGTGGGTGCAGCGTGAGCTGCTGGTGTAGGAGTAACCCCAGTGTGGTTCAGGTGGCTGGAAAGGTGATGGGACTGGAGGGGCTCAAGTATGGAGAAAGCCAGGGAGGAAAACAGAGATGGAGCTGTAGTTCTAGAGCAAGATGTGGGACACAGAATGGAGACATGCCCAGAACCTGGGGAAATGACTGAAGGATGAAGCTCAAAAGACAGGTAGGAAGGACCCAGGCACTGGGGACAGAGAGGGAGGACAGTCCTTGAGAACAGGCAACAATAGTGAAACAAAATCCAGAGAGCATGTAGGGCTCAAAATGAGGAATGAGACCTTGACAAGGCTGGTCGGTCCCGGAACCAGGATGAAGATGGGCGTTAACTTGGCACCACACTAGTTATCTCGGGTAACACTAAGCACATAATCCTCACAACTGCATTATTGGGTAGGTATTCTAACCCCTTAGTTACAGATCTGAAAGTAGAGGCTCAGAGAGAGAACTCACGTAGCACATGGCTGAAACTGGAACCCTGATCTTTTGTTGACAGGAACCAGGTCTCTCCACTACCACGCAATGGTTCTCAATCAGGGATAATTTTGCACTCCCAGAGCTATCCCATAATAGCTAAAGAGATGGTTCGTTGTCACAGCAGGTAGAACCTTGGGATGCTGCTAAACATCTTGCTGTGCCCACGACAGCCCCTGCGAACAGATCCAGCCCCAAATGGAAACCGTGCTGTGGTTGAGAAGCCTTGTTCTACACTGCCCGTCTCAGAAACAAAGTATTTTGGAACAAGTGCTTTGTATTTGTAATTATGCATTCATTTACTCTTCCCACATTTATTGAGTGCCTTCAACTAATGTCTCTCTCCCCATTTCTCCCACCCTCTAGACCCTGGAAATCACTATTCTACTCTCCACTTTAGTGAACTCTAGGTTTGGAGACTACACATATGAAAGAGATGATGCAGGATTTGTCTTTCTGTGTCTGGCTTATCTCATTTAGTATGATGTTCTCCATGTCATTGAAAATGACTGGAATTTCTTCTTTTTTAAGGCTAATATTTCATGTATATGTATATTATATTTATATTTATATTTATATTTATATTTATATTTATATTTATATATTTATATGGCTATGGCCAAAAAGACAAAAGATAAATGTTGGTGATGATATGGAGTAAAGGAGGAAACCCTTGAACATTATTGGGGAGAATGTAAATTGGGGTAGCCATTGTGAAAAACAGTACAGGAGTTCCTCAAAAAGTTAAAAGTAGGACTATCATATGATCCAGCAATCTCATTATCCCACTTCTGGGCATATATCCAAAGTAAATGAAATCCAGGCACTGTTTTAGACTGTAGACTTGAATAGAATGGTTGAAGTCCTGCTGCTTGATATTTATATTCTAATGAGAATACTGACAATAAACACATCTGTCAGCAAGTAGACAGCACACCAAGCCATGGGATAAGTGGGCTTATCTAATGAGAGAGGGCGCATAGAGGAGAGAGACAACATAGTCCTGGGCCCTCACTTTTAGAGATTGGAAAAGGGAGCAGGATTGAGCAAAGGGCTAGAGAGGGAGTGGTCATGGTTCAGAGGAGGACCAGAAGAGCCTGGGGTTCCTGAAAACCCTGAAGAAAGTGTTTTAGCAAAAGGAAAGGGCACCCTGCTGGGTCAGAAGTCACAATTTCAGATTATGGCTACACCGCTGCCTTCCAGCGAGTGGGCCAGTTGGCCTCCAAGAATCTCAGGCTATCATCCAGACACTCAATATTTTTTTTTCTAAAAATGTGACCTCTGAATGTTACTGTAAGAATATCAGTGAATGGATATGGACTCCCTTTGTAAGTTGCTTTTTGAATGAAAGAGATCATCATTATGTCCTCGAGAAATCCTGTGTGTACAGATTTGGTTTCATGTTTTTTTTTTTTTTTTTTTTTTTTTTTTGAAAGCGTAACAAAATGAGTTTGCTGACGGGAACAGAAGGATCATTTCTGATGTGGCACATCTCATGACGTGCATTAGAACCAACCTGATAAAAGGTGAAGGGAGGGATTTTTTTCAAGTTCACTCAGAGTGCTTTGGCCAAGGTTTTCTTTTCTTTCTTCCTTTTTTAATAATATATTTTAAGCAGATTCACTGAATGAACTATTGCCGTCATTGGAGTAGAGCCTACGTGGTCTAGAACTGATCCATTGTCACACAGGAGGAGATTTGAGGGTGTTTCCCCAAAGGATATTTAGGGGCTTTTGGGAAAGGGAAAATAGGGAAATGAATGCTGAGTGGGCAGCCAAAAATATTCACTAAGGTGAGGACTCGTTCTTTAAATCTAGAAGGAAACTTACTTAAATAGGGATCCTCTATTCTTAAAAATAGCAAGTGTTTGCATTGCGCTTTCCACGCACCAGGCATTGTTCTAAGCACTTTACACGTATTGATGCGTTTAATCTTTGCAACAATCTTATGAAGTGGCTACGATGGAGATCCTCATTGTACAGATGGGAAAAGTGAGGTTGAGAAACTCCCAGAAGTCACCTACGCTCCTAAGGAGCCAAGCGGTAGGAATACAGCCTGTGCTGGTAAGGACTATTCTGTGTCCCTCCTGCCTCTCCTCTATGTCCCTTCTCATGGTGGAGAGGACAGAGGAGGAAAGGGGCTTAGCCAAGCTTGGTCACTGGTTAGTGGTAGAGCATGGGCAAGCTTTCAGTTTCTCTGTCTCAGCCGTCAAAATGATCAAGCAGGCAACTTTTTTAAATGAAGATTTGAGAAATTGTCAGGCAATATATAAAGACGTCTGTGGCTGGTCAGAGAGGGGAGGAACAGACGTAGGGGCAGCACCTGCCTTATGATTGCTGGTTGCTGCAAAATCCTCTACCCCCACAAGGCTCGCCTCTGCTTTTATCATCTCTCATCCGTGGGCTGCCAGCTTCTTTGGGTGAAACCACGTGGACTGGCCATTCCTTGGAGACATTGTCAGCATTGGCTTTGCTGTCTTCCAAAGGCTGAACACCCACGAGAAGCGAATGTGTCTGCCTCCAGCCATTCTATGCATTAAGATTCCTTGAGTACGGCTTCCTGGGCAATGCTGAGGAAATCAGCCACTGAGCCAGACCTCCAGATAAGTGAGTTTCCCTTTGGAATCCACACAGGCTACAAAAGAATTAACGAGGACGAATTAAAGGTTGTCAGAGCTTGGGGAAGTCAAGCTATTTTCTACCCAGGAGCAATCTGTTAAGATCATAGAAATTTGGACAAATAGCTGGAAAGCACATCTCAGGGAACAATTTTGGACCAGTGAGCAATACAAAATGATTGTCTGGCTAAGCCTTGCCCATCTCTATCACCTCCAATCCTATTTTTGGCAGGTCTCTGTAGAACTATCTAGTCAATATTATCTCTCATCAGGGCCCTACCTTGGGTCTGCCCAGGGGGAGTTAGTACTCTTTCCTTCCTCTGATTCCCCACTCTCTCCACCGGGCCCAGGGAAACTCCAACTTGAGTTCTGTCCTGGGCCAGGCATTTCATTTCTGAGTAACTCTGGTTCATAACAAAGAAGGATACGCATGTCAATGCTGAGTTTGATGGGGAAATAGAGGCAAATGTGGATTTGTTTCTGTGTCTTTGCCCTTTAAAGTATGTCTTCCTGATTGATCTTGGAACTTATATTTTTCACATGGCCAGGAGAGGGCTATTTCTTTTATACATTTGTTCTGTTTAACTACTAAACAAAGAACATTAGCAGACTCCCTTGCATAATAATAAAAAAAAACTTTATTGTTGAACATTTGCCAAAATATGCATATGGACGGATGGGTGGGTGAATGGGCGGATAGATGAATGGTGGGTGGGTGTAGTGTAATGTACATATGTGGAACCCAAGGTTTAAAAAACACTGAAGGATTATTCTGAAGCAGAGAAAAATTATTGGAAGGTCACTAAAGTGATTTTTAAGGTGTGTTGAGTGCCTGCTATGTGCCAGACACTATGTGGACAGCTCTCAGAATGCACAGGCGGACCTAGATTCTAACACATTGGCTCATTTCCCACCCTTGCTACTCTCTCCCATCTCCCCCAGCCCAGTAAATAACAAGAGCCTGATCATGCATGGTTAGATACCGCCTTACGTTGGATACCGCGCCTTGTCTAACACTTATTCATTCATTCAACAAATGTTTATTGAGCATATATCATGCTCCAGGTCATGTGCATCGAGCAGTTATGGAGAAGATAAATAACTATAACAGTTATAAAGAGAAATAAGGCTGGGTAAGGAGAGCAGCTGAGTCATACCCATTCATTCAGTAAATAGTTATGAGCACTGACTATATAGGAGATGCAGAAGGAAGCAGGAACTCATCTGGATTTCCAGAGGCTCAGTGGCTGGGAAGACAGAGGACCAAGGGCTGTGCCATTCAAGTTGGGGCACATAGAATGGAGTGTTCATGTCTATGGAGGGCAAAAAAATGGCCTACAGGGTTAAGAAGGTCTTTGAGATTCAGGGGACACTTAATTTGAGTCTGGAATGTGTTTTCCCAGCAGACAAGGATGGGGACTATGTTCCAGGTTGAAGGACATTCTAATCTAGAACCTCACAGCTCAAAGTGTGGTCTACAGACCAGCTGCATTAGCAGCCTAGTAAAATTAGGAATCTCAGGCTGACCCCAGGACTACTGAGTCAGAATCATCAATTCAACAAGATGTCCAGACGATCTTGATGCAAATTGAAGTTTGAGAAGCACTTTCCCCAACCAGTGGCTTTCAAACTTTATTGCACATTAAAGTCACGTAGGGGAACTTTAAAAAATCCTGATGCTCAGGCCATGCCTTCTACCAATTAAGTCAGAATCTCTGACATCAGACATTATCAATTTTTAAATTCCCAAGGCAAAAGCCCTGCCTTACAAAATTTCTTCTCACTCCTGACCTGTGGGCTTTATCCTCAGTAAAATACCCAACTGTCATACAAAGGGAATAATTTGTGAAATAAAAATTTTTAACCCGAACTATGCAAATATGTGGCTACCTTGGTCATAAGCCCCCCCAGAGGGCTTAATTGGAACAAAGAGAATTTGCAACTGGTAAGTGGGAGAGGATGTGAAATGGATTTCCCTGCTGGTGACAAGCTGGCAGACCCGGCCTCCTGCAGATGGCTGGCTGTTGTCGACACGGAGCCGCATATCTGACACATACGTGTTGGGCTCAGTGTTCCTTCCTGAGCCAGAGCAGACGGATTTGGGAAGAGAGGACAGCGGGTCTTCAGAGAGGAGAGCACGCTGTCCCAAGTTCTCATCGACAACAGGCTCTGTTCTTGAGGAGCAGCCAAAATGCTTATTTCTCACCAAAATTGAGTCATACTGAAAAAAAGCAGGAAGTGGAGCCAAGATACAAACTTTTCTCAAAGAACTTTATTCCCAGACCTTCAGTCTGGTGCCATGTGCCTGTGTGTTTCCTTGGAGCCATTCCTCCCTCCACTTCCATCCCCTAGTCCTAAATCTATGGGGGAGGGGGAGCAGAAGACACCCCAGACTAGATTTTCTGAGCCTTCCGTGTGACCCTTGGAACTGGCAGCAATTGCTGTTATGCTTTGAAAAAGTGGCACAGATCTCTGAATTTCATCTCTTGGAACATCATAAAAATAACTTTTCTCACCAATTTACACCCTGTGCTCATCATACTTCTGTCCTCTCCCTCCCTCGTTATCAAGCTTGAGGACCACAGATGTTCAGGCTCTTCCAAGGATGCTATCACAGATGTGATCAAGGGAAAAGTCAAAGGGCAGGAGTTCCAGATTCTTCATGGACTTTGTCATGAGTCAACCTCTCTGTCTCTGTCTCTTTCCGATACCTGGTTCTTTATTCTCACCCTGTTCCAGCGGGTCTCATCCCCTGTCATGGACCCACCTGTCTCTGTCCCAGTGACCTATGAAGCTATGTCTCCAGTGTGGGCTGAAGCTCCCGATTCAGGCTACCTGATGGCTTCAAATTGTTCTCAAGTAAACACTGTGACATCTCTGTTTTGTATGTACCAATGTGTACACACACACAGATACACTTACATGTACACGCACATCTACACTCACACTCAACAGAACTTGAGCTTATCCCAGGGTACCCCAGCTCAGAGGAAGTCACCACTATTTATCATCCAGTTATTTTTCCTCCAGATCTGGCCTTCAGGGATACCTGGGTGGCCCAGTGGTTGAGCATCTGCCTTTGGCTCACTTCATGATCCCAGGATCGGGCTCACCTGCTTCTCCCTCTGCAGTGGTCCCACAGATGGATACAGCCAAAGTGACAGGGGCGCCACTGTATTGATACAAGCTACAAATAATAGTGTCTGGAAAACTGACAATTTCTTAAGTGATTTCTATATTGTAGAAATTTGAGGAATAAGTATTAAAAGAGACGATGTCTCAGAAAATGTTGTCCCCTGAGAGTCACTCACCGTAGAAATGACACGGTTAGCCCAACATTTATGAGAGTCAGGTGGTGCCCTACCTAGGAGGCTGAGGTTTGATCCAAGACTACCCTTACAGGTCCCAAATGCCCTTTCCTTGTCTCCTTCAGAAACACTAGGGCACTTCAGGGGATGCCCTTCCCTTAGAGATTGAGAAAGTGATTGACTGACTCCCTCTGCCTATTGTCTCTGCCTCTCTCTGTGTGTCTCTCATGAATAAATAAATAAAATCTTAAAAAAAAAATCTTGCCTTCAATCATGGCTTTTCCCCCCTTTTTTCCCTATAGCATATTGATTGCCAGCTCCTATTGAAGCTGCAGCAGAAGCACCCCTCCACTTCTGCTGCATTCTCTGGGCTGTGACCCCAACTCAGACCTCTGTCCTCTGTCACCCAGAGCACTTCCAGCCACCAGCCCAGTCATGAGCCTTTCCAACACACCCTTCTCAAAGTAGCAAAGTGATGGATCTAGAATAGGAATCTGATCCTGTCGCTCTTTCCTTTGGGACATTTCAATGGTTTCCCATTGAGCCAAGAATAAAGCCCATGCTTCTCAGCCTACTTTCAAGGAAGACTCTTTGGCAACAGTCCCCATATGTCCCTGCAGCCTTGGCTCCCATTGGCTCCTCCTCACACTCAGCCTAACCAACTTCTTTCAGTTTCTGAAACACTCCATGCTCTTCCTCACCTCTGAGACTGTGGGCATGCCTGTATCTTCCTTTCTCTCAACACCTCTGTTCCTGGACATTTTCCCATCCTACAGGCTGAAGGTACAGTTCAGCCTCCTGCAGGAAGTCTGACTCGCAGAGAGTGGGTTGAGTATCTCTGCTTGTTGCTCTCATTCTCCTTGAGTCTTCCAGGACATGGAAGTTAGCAGACACGTGCTGTGTGCTGACTGGAGCCCGGACCAAGCAGTTCCCGAGAAGCCTTGTCTGTCTGCCCAGAGTTCTGTCCTCAGCACCAGAGCAGACATCCACAAGTGTCGGAGGAATGACTGCCAGCTCCTGCCATTCTCTTGATCCCTCACAAGGCAAAAGTCCAGCCAGGCTTTCACGTTGCTTGAACCCCACTGCTGCTACCTTAGTCCACACTCTTGCCTTCTTCCAATCTCACCCCTATTACCAGGTCCTCTCAAAATGATTTCTCATCTTCCCACCCAAAAGTCATCCTGCTATTTCTGTGCCTCATTTGAAAATGCAGAGTCGATCATTGCTCTTCCTTGGTTAAATTTTTTTATTGATACCATTGTCCTCAGGGTAAAATCTAATCACTTCAACATAGTGCAGAATTCATGGTCACCTCTTCACCTTTATGGTTCACTGTTTTCATGTCTGCATCATACCTTATTATCACATTACCTTGAACCCCCTCAAAGATTTCCAAACACTTTAGGGTTTCCTCATGGTTTTGAAAACATGGATCTTTCTGTCTGAGATGACCTCTGCCTTTCCTTCCTTCTCTGTCCAGACTTGGAAACACTTCCTTGTCTTTGGAGATTCATGTATTCATTAAACAAATATTCAGCAACCATCTACTATATGTCAAGGCTTATACCAGGCATCAGAGGCACAACGCTGAATAAGACAAGCACAGGTATTCCTCCCCATCCTCCAAGAGTTTAGGATCTGCTGGGGAGAAACGTGTGCTTCTGTTTCCATGCCTAAATGATGACTTAACTGACAACCTCCCTCTTCCCTGCTTCTTTAAGCCCTACTCTGCCTGTACACACACACACACACACACACACACACACACACACCTTGTACCTTTTTGTTTACAGAGCTGTCAGACCATACAGGAAAGGGACCATGCCTGATTCATCTTATGTCTCTAGCACTGAACACAATGCCTGGCACATAGTAGGTATTTGGTAAGTATTTGTGGGATGAATGAATAAGAAGTTAATGATTTCTTAGTTTTTACCAGTAACTGAAGCTTTTAGGAAAATGAGGCACAAAACAGGTTAGTGTGATAGTGGAGATGGACTGAAATATGGTGCAGAACAGTGGTGTTCCATGGAGGAATGAGACAACTTGGACATCCCAGTGGAAATAACTCCGCCGCCAAAAGGCAACAGGATGGGACTCATTAGTGAGCAATGGTTCTGCCACAGGAGATTTGAGGTTCTCCTTTCCAAAATAGAAATTTCCCTTATAGACTCAATATGCCACCCCCATGTCTCCCATATTTGTATTTAGGGCTTGCCCACTTCTGGTACAGTTCTCATCTAAAGCCATACAGTTGATGAGTAGAAGAGCTTGGATTTGAGCAAGTTCTAGCCTCATCCCAAGCTTCTGCTTTTAGCCATGCCTCAAAAGTTCCTTAGCTCACCTCAAAGTAGATGACTCCAAAGCTTTCTTTTACATCTGGAAAATATTTTGATTGTGGTGACTGTAAGCTTGGTCCTGGGATTGAATGCAACCCTCAGTTGGAGCTCCTGTTCCAAAAATTTGTTGGTGTTTTGTCAGTAGAGGCTTGATGCCTTCTTGGACTCCATTTACTTTAAATGTCTGGAAATTGAAGCAGATGATGCAACTGGGGTTTATCATTCTAACCTCCTTTCCCATAAGTAGGCCTACAGATGACCACAGGACAGAACAGGAGGAAAGTGGAGAGCCTGGTCTGCAGTGGTGCTGTGGATGGATGCAGCCAAAGTGACAGGGGCACCCCTGTATTGATGCAAGCTACAAATAGCAGTGTCTGGAAAACCGATAATTTCTTAAGTGATTTCTATATTGTAGGAATTTGAGGAATAAGTATTAAAAGAGATGATGTCTCAGAGAGTGTTGCCCCCTGAGAGTCACTCACCATAGAAATGACACGGTTAGCCCAACATTTATGAGAGTCAGGTGCTGCCCTACCCAGGTGGCTGAGATTTGATCCAAGACTCCACTTACGGGTCCCACATGCCCTTTCCTTGTCTCCTTCAGAAACACTAGGGCACTTCAGGGAATGCCCTTAGGGATTGAGAAAGTGATTGACTGACTGGTATGATTTACCCCTTAATTTTTCCTGCAGTTTTTCCATGAAGTCTAAAATATTGTCATTAGAGGCACACCTTGAGTTAGAAGACAGCAGTTGTAAAATGGAAAGAATATGCTGTCAGTATGCAAAATTACATTTAGTGGATGCTTAAGATTCCATTGAATATTTCTATTAATAGACATTAAGACCATTTCCATTTTTCACTATTTTCATGCTGCACTAATCTAATACTTTTATACATGCCTCTCTCTGTCAAAATCTATTATTATTTACTTAGGAGAATATTCTAGAATATCCTATCAGGCCAAAAGTCCTGAAATTGGTGGAGATGTGCATTGGTAAAATTTTTGAAAAATAATTTTCCAGCCTATACGACTTAAACAAATTTTAAATACTTCTCATACAGTCTGATGCTGTTCTTTAGAATTATGCTACAGCTGTCAAACATCTGATCCATCCCTCTCAACACTGGATCAAAAGTAAGTGCGTCCTCTGAGCCTCTGGCTGGCCATAGTCGGAACACACCACATGAAGCCTCTGTCTAGGTTGGGATGAATGTATTAACACTCATGAGCACATGTCCAGTCTGTCAGTGCATTGTGGGTCATGGACCCCTCATAAGGATGTCCTTGAAGATGGTGATGATCATCCCCCTCCACCATTTCAGTAACAGTGTCAGTGATGGAGAAGTACCTGACATAGGGCCATTATGTTGGCCGCTGGGGACTGTCACTTCTTCCATGTGTCCACGCTCACCCCTACAAACATAGAATACTATTTCATACTGTTTCTGGACAGGCTTGATGTCCACTCGGAAGATGTGATATTTAAACGTAAGGAGGGTCAGCTGGATGACTATCAGGAAAAGAATGGTGTCAAGAACTCATGGTCTCCCAGGCCAGGGCTGAGGCACTGAGGGGATAATGTGCCAGAGAACTGCAAACAGGCCTTGAAGCTGTGGCAGGTGGAGCTGAGAGAGATACCAGCTGGCCGGAGCTGACAAGGAAGGAGAGTGGAAGCAGCAAGCAGTGGGTGGATGCTGTTTTTATGACATTTTCTTCAAGTGGTTTTGCTTTCTGTTCTGAGATTTTGTTCTTCAATCCAACTTAGAATTTGCCTTCCCATTACTGATGATGTGATATGTCATATATTTGTTTATTCCCTTCTAGTTTATGCCAAAAGAATTCTTACCTACTCCAAACATGGGGGAGTATTTGTGTATATATGCATGTGTTCGTTAAGCACATGTGATGCCACTCAAGGTTGGGGTGGGAGATGATTAGTATGTCAATTAAGGAGTATTTCAGGAGACCAAGGCTGCCCCTGGCACCTCTCAGTGTGACAGAGAGATATAGAAGAGTCATGGGGAGTTTACCTAGTTTGGTCAAAACATGCCTCCTGGTACTAATGAACAAGGGCTTAGGAGTCAGGAGGCCGGGTTCAAATCCTTGCTCAGCTACTATGTGACCTTGGCCAACTTCCTTCCATGGCTCTCCATTTCCTCATCTATCAAACAAAGATTGTCCAAACAAGTCCAACAAACCCACCTTTATGCCCATCCTGGCCCATGAAAGCAGGCCCTCTGCTCTAGCCAAAATTGGAATCATCAGCCTGAGACCCTGCTCCCCCTCCTACGGCCCCTATCCTATCCTGACCAGACTGCACTAGAATTCTCCCTGGTTCTGAGCTCTGCACTTCTTACCCTGTCCCGGATGACTGCTCTTCCACCCCCTGATTTCTCCGTCCTCCTGATTTTCCTGAGGAGATGGACCAGCTCTTTGGAGCTGGGGTATGGGATCCTCTCTGGCAGAGTGCTGCAGGACAAAGGTGGCTTCAACAGAAGTGCAGGTGTGTAAGTCAGAGAGTTTTCATCTACTTCCTGAATTCTTTTTGTTTCTTTGCCTCTTGCTCACCTTACAATTTATTAGAAGTTTTGGGAACATTCCTTGTGGCTCAGCTGAGTTCTGAGCACAAAACTGGAGCTTTCTCCAGGCATAAACTAGAGCGCTGAAGATAGAACAGTCCCTTGGGAGTGGTGCTGGGACACTTACTCCAGGTCTTTGAGTTTCTACATGAGGCATCTTTCTGACCCTTCCCCAACCCCAAGCGCCTCCCCAAGGGAACTCAGGAGAGGAAGTCAGTGATCTGATGAGTGAGGTGGGGGAAATGCCACTGAGCCTCCTGGAAGCCTCAGGAGACCCACATCTTCTGCTCATCCATGTGATAAATTCAGAGAAATAGCACGCACCTCCACCCCTGCAGTGGAGAGGCCTGAAGGGTGAGCTGGCCACATTCAGTGTGGCAGAGGAGGAACAGGTGGGAAGCTCCATGTGTGGTGGCTCACCCAAGCTACAATCTCCAGACCAGCCAGTTCCGTTATAGAGCTGATATTTTATTTCCATTTATTTGACTCATAGCTATCATTTCCCAATTTATTTCAAACTCTGAGGATACATAGCTGTGATTTATTGCCCCCTTATAATCCCACATATTAAATGGCTTGCCTTGAACCCCTAGAGATCAGAAATGCAATTGGCATTCAGAGCCCAGAACAGTGCAGAGAGACATTGCTTCTAGCACAGCCATAGTGCTTCGGAATGCTCTCGTCCTGCAGGTATTTTACCCATGGTTTGCAGCATTTCTACTGTGCCTGCTTGAGTGTAAACACCACCATACCCAGGCCACAGATGAGCCTGACCCTTGCTTTCTCTAGCTGATTCTGACTTGAGCAAGTACCACTGAGGCAAGTATTAGCTTGCAGCAAGAAAAGAGTCCTTTAGGCCTAAAGAAGACCTAATCAGAACAAGCAGAGATTCAGTTTATGGGCTTTTTAGTTGAGAGTAGGAGGAATAATTTTCTGCTTCTTTTACTGTGTTTCTGAGGACAGTAAGCCAAGACTTAAGATTGAGAAGCAGCTACATTCCACGTGGGGCTCAGAGGCACCAGTGTATGAAGATTAGGCCTTGAAATGGGTTTGAGTGGATCAGCTTCCTGAGCTTAGAACCAGTTTTCCCCGACACTGATACACTAGGTCAGGCCACAACCTAAGGTTTCGGGGACCCTGGTTGCTGCTCCATCCAGGACAAGGTGGTGGATGTCATTAGGGACAGAAAAAGTAACAGAGTCCCACTGACAAGTTTCTATCAATTTCTCATGTTGATTCAGAAGACTATAGTAAGTTTTACAAATCAGATGGACAAGAAAGATATCTCAGAGTTCTGTGTCTAGAGCTCTCTTACTAAGTTGTGGTTCACCTCCAAAATTGCAGAATTAAATTGGTTGAAACTGTGCTTCAGATTTATTATCAAAGCAAGCAGGAAAAATGAATGGGATCAAGGTGATAAAGCCATGGGAGAAGGCTGGTTTCCTTCATAGGGGCTGAGATTTGGGTCCAGTCCAGACAGCCAAGAAGGTAAGTGAGATCCTGGAGGATGATCTGGACAGGTATGGGAAGGAAGCAAAGATATAGCTGCATCCAACCATCCTTAGTGATGGAGCCAACAAGAAAGAGGTGTTGTAGTAGTTGATGGATCATAAAAAAAATTATGGGGGGGGGGGATAAATCTAATAGAGTGAGAAACAGTCAATAACTGAGAGAGCAGATTAGGGTGATGCCTTCAGGCCCAGAAAATATATAGAAGTTCAGTCTCAAAGCTACAGGTGGACACAGTAATTGGAGCAGCCAGACAGCCCCTCCTTGGACTCCAGGACAGCCAGGCCAAATGGTCACACATGTCTAGACAGATTTGAAAGGGGTTACCTGAGAAGGTTGGCAGTGTTAAGTAAGCCCCAAGGGAAGCAATGTAGAAAACTGTGCTCTGAGTAGGCACACTTGAATAATTTAGGGACTTGGGACTCACAGAAGACAGGGGGATGGGTGATTCATAAGAGATGCAGTCGAGGGGTGCCCAGGTGGCTCAGTTGTTAAACGTCTGCCTTCAGCTCAAGTCATGATCTCAGAGTCCTGGGATCAATCCCCATGTGGGGCTCCCTGATCAGCATGGAGTCTCCTTCTCCCTCTGCCCCTCCCCACTTCTCACATACTCTCTCTCTTGAATAAGTAAATAAAACCTTCAAAAAAAAAAAAAAAAGAAAGAAAGAAAGAAAGAAAGAAAGAAAGAAATGAAGTTGAGGCTTGAGCTAGAGGTTGGCCTGAAAGAGGAACAATTCCTGGGGGGGGGGGGGGGTTGGGATGTACAGAAGAGAGGAACACAGATGGCTAAGATTTGCACAGAGGTTTCTGGAAGGGGCAGCTCTTCTTGATGTCATCCATATTACAGTGCTATACTCACACAATAAAATATAGTCAGTGTTAGAAAAACAAATCCTCTTGTCAGTAAGACAGCAAATGAAAAGAAAAAGGAAAGGACTCAGCCAAGGCGGCAGAAAGGAAAGGAGCCTATTTAAGAAACAAGTTAAAATGTTAAAGATTCAGCGAAGGGATTTTGCATTTAGTTTAGAAGCAAAGGGAAAGTGGACCATGGGAGGCGTACGCCATGGTTGCAGGGAAAAGTACGATGGAGGGAACTCTAACTGCTGCTGAATTACTGAGGCCTAGACAATTGCAGAGCCAGGGGAAAGCAAAGCTCTGGGGGCAAGGCCAAGGCAAAGTGATCAGAACTCTCGAGGCAGACAGGGTCGGAACTTCAGAAGCCTTGAGTGCATCTCCAGCTCAGGAATCTGCTGAGGATGCTTCTCCAGTTGCAACCAAAAACCAGCTTCACAGACGAATAGGATGCCATAGCCAGAGGCAGGGGCAGCAGCCACTGAAGCTCGGGTATGTGGCACTGGACAGAGATCACACTCATCGTGGGGAGGGCAGGGCAGCGGGGAGGCAGGATCGCCCCAGCGCTGGCAGGAGGCATGGACTTCAAGAGGGTCTGAATGCAGCCCGAGGAAGGGGAGAGTCTCAAGGGGTCATCTGCAAAAAAAAAAAAAAAAAAAAAAAAACAAACATTGCAGCATAAGGTCACCGCTGCTGCTCTGTCTCAACTTTACAAGGAGACGGAAATAGCTCAATGGCCACCCCCTGAGAGAGAAGGGAGTGTGAATGGGGAGATGTGGTTAACAAGGCACCAAAATTAACCTCCTGATGTGAGAGTGCTTCGTTCACAGTTGACAAATCTGCACAACTGGCTTAGACTAGCTGGCTTCCAGAGACCAAGTGTTTCTCTGCCTGCCCTAAGATGCTCCTGAGATGCTCCTGGTCTTTGATGACAGTGTCGGAATTAGGAACTGAGCCTTGGGAGCTTGTACAGGGTATGAGGCTTCTAGATGTTGTTGTTTTCCGGTCATTGGTTGAGAAAGCCTGGCATTGGTTTAATCGTTCTTTAACTCTTTAGTCTCCTTAAATGGGAAGATACATTTAGGAAGATCCATGGGCACTGAGGGGGGCACTTGACCGGATGAGCACTGGATGTTATTCTATATGTTGGCAAATTGAACACCAATAAAAAATAAATTTATTTAAAAAAAAAGGAAGATCCTTGGGTTTGAATTAATTTTGGCAGAAATTGTAATCATTCTGTGAAAGGCTTTCCCAGTAAGCCCAGGCGGGTTGTCATCAGCAGGGTTCGATGTCTAAGTCCCTTTCCTTAGAGGGTCCTTATATCGACCACTTAATCTCAGTGCAGGACCCCTCAGTGTTTCCGTTGGACAACACATTGGGTGTAAATGGGATCTGGAGTGAGAAATAGGCAGTGATTATTTAGCCTAGAATTCAGGGAACCACCTTTTGGGTCCTATTTGGCAAAGGTTAAACAGTCACCAGCCGTCTCAGGAGGAAGAAGGAAATGGGGAAGGATGTGGAGGGAGCTTATAAAGGTAAGAGCAGACCTTCCCGGAGCTCTCCCTCTGAATGAGAGCTGCACGCCTGGCTGACCACCCCAGTAAGTGAGGAGGACACAAAGCCCCGGGAGTATAGAGGGGGATGCTTTTCCGGAGTCACCTCGAGCTTCCCCTTGCAGCTCCTCAGTGTGATTGCTCAAGAGAGGAACTTACCTGAGATGCTCCAGTTTAGTTCACAGAGACTCGAATGAGAAAGCTTTGTTTGCTCACACAGATGATGGCCATCCTCAAACCCCGACTTCATCATAATAAAACTCATAATTTTGTAACTTTCCAATTTGCAAACTATCATAAACTGATGCAGTAGGAAGGGTTCCTGCCTCCTGGGACCCCAGGAGCAGCTTGGTGTGTATCAGGAATAGTTCCAAAAATTATGGAGGGCCAACAGGGAAAGTTAACTCCAGGGATGCTGCTTGATCCACCTGCTTCCAAACCAGAGACTGCCTTTATTTTCCTAAAACTCCAGAAGCTCTGTGCATTGATAAGTTGAGAGTCATTTCTCTGACAGCATAATATTGTGTGATAATTCAGCTTTGCATCTGATGGAAGGCTGCATGCTTTCTTGGCGCCATCCTATAAAATCCTTACACGAATCCTATGAGGAGCTTCTATTTGTATCCCCATTTTGCAGATAAGGAAACTGGTTCAGAAAGCTGGAATGACTTATCTGGGACTACCACACGGCAGGTTGCAGGGCTGGGATTCAACCCTAACTCAGTCTGAAATGGAGTGTAGACTATCACCTGGCCTCCCAAATGTGAGTCTTAACACTGAAAAGAGTGGAGGGTGAGTCTCCACTGTAGTTCTCAGATCAGCCCCCCCAGGAATTTTCAACCACTGCCGGAAGGGTGCTGATGGCAGAAATTAGAACAATGGAGAGACCCCGTGTTGTCAAGGGCCTGGATAAATACGAGCTCAGAAATTGAGGCATAACCTTTACAGAACTCAATCACTGATGTGTAGGACTTTGTCCTAGGAAAATAATGATATGAGGGCACAAAGATATTTGCACAAAACCATTCTCCAAAACATCATCTGTCACAGTAAAACAAAAATTTAAACAACATTCATATCCATGTCTAGAAGGACCAATTAAACGTATTAGGAAATCCTCATCTGACACATTGGACTGTGGCCACAGACAATGGTCATATAGATCTGTATGTATTGACCCAGATATATGTTGACTGGGAATGGCAGGTTACATAAGAGTATGCATAATAGAAGCTATTTCTCTGAAAAAATAATTCTTTTTTTTTTTTTTTGAGAGAGAGAGTGAGTGAGGAGTGGGGGAAGGGCAGAGAGAGAGGGAAAGAGAGAATCTTAAGCAGACTCCATGCTCCGCGTGGAGCCCAACTCGGGGCTCGATCTCATAACCCCCAGATCATGGCCTGAGCCAAAATCAAGAATCAGATGCTTAACCGGCTGAGCCACCCAGGTGCCACTGAAAAAAATTTTAAGGTGTGAATGAGTCTGCATGGGAAAAGGCTGAAGGGCTACGCCAATCAAATCTCTGTAGGGAGACACCTAGCCTAGAAGTCAGGAGTGAGGGTGCCTGGATCCCACTCTTGGCTCCTGCCCGAGACCTTGGACATGGCCCTGCATCCTCTCAGCCTCAGCATCCTCATCTGGAAAGTGGAGATTATGATCATTATTTTACAACGTTGACTTGAGGATGCAATGAAACGTGACTGAACCTTCGCCCGTGTATCTTAGCATCTTGCAGATATAAAATATGTGCCTCTATAATCTAATGCATATCAAGTCTCAGCATTCTGCATGCCACAGGCTGGGCACTGCCGATTTTGATATTTATTATTTTTGATAACTGGGGCCTATTCCAGTTATCTTGTGCAGTGTAAGTATCTAAACCCAAACTTAGTGTCTTCAACAAGAACCATTTTATTAATTCTCACAAATTCAGTGGGTCCCAAATGTGGGCCGGGCTGGGCTGTTTCTTTGTCTCTATGGCACCACCTGAGGTCACTCCTGGTGCTTGGCTGATGAATGGGCTGCTTTGGAGCATCCAAAACAGCTTCCCTCACATGTTTGGCATCTCAGTATGTGTGACTAGAAGGCTGGGTTCAACCCACACTCTTACTTGAAGCATCAATACCTCTCCTCTCCAGCATGATGTGCTCAGGGTCATTGGACTGAGGGCTGACCTTCCCCAAGCCAGCGTCCCAAGAGAAGATGGTGCAACCTGCTTGGCTTTTTTCCAGCTTGTCCACAGAACTCACACAGCTTCACTTTCATGGACTCTGTTGGGTGAAGCCCTAGTAAGCCCTTTCTGACTCAAGGGGAAGGGTATCATAGACCCTCCTGGGTCAAGGAGAGGAGTGTCAAAGTCTCATTGTAGACAAACACATGGGATGCAAGATGTTGCTGCCGCCATCTTTGGAAAATGCATCTGCCACAGATCCTACCCCCGGGATATTCAGTATTTTGCAGATATATAATATGTGCATCTTTAATCTAATGCATGTCGCTATAAACAGAGCTATAGGCACTTTTATATAACTAAACACTGAGCACACAAATAGATGTGTGTAGAGACATGTAGAAATTCGGCATTAGCATTGCTTTGCTTGAGGAGCAGGTCTGATACGTGTGAAGTGTGGAGTATTTGTGCAGGAAAGCGCTGGAAAGAGGAGGGAGTTGCTCACTTGCTGTATATATAGCATAGGTTTTGCCCTTTACAATAAGATGATGTATTTCATTTTGCTTTCTCTGTTGCTATGGTATCTGTCACTTTATTTATAACTGGATCTGTTCAGTTGCATCCACGTACTTGAGAAGCTTTTCTGCTTTGAGAAGGAGCTGTAGCAAGCACAGGAGGCACCCCGGGTCAGGGGGGGCAGAGCTGGAGTTCAGGTGTTCCTGCTCATTCTCTTTCACCACTCTGTTTGAGTCGCCTCTCCAGATCCTTAACAGCCCCCAGACAGGGGGCTCTAACCTGCATCCCGCCCCCCACCCCAACTGCTCCTGCACCTCAGCCCGGGTGTCTGCCCTGGGCATTCCTTGCTGGTCACCTGAACCCAGGCAAGTTGCTCAGGGCTTCTGAGCCTTTGCTTCCTTCCCCCTCCCATTTGGAGAACAGGAAGACTGAAATAGATGTTATGAAAGCCTGTTCCCAATCCACCACTGTCCATGGCTCTTTCAGTTTCTGGAGAACCCTGAGTCTGGCCCACCTAATGGCTTTCATGTGCTTGGAATCCTCTGCTGGTTAGATTCTCCCCTGCTCCTTCTCATCTTTTAAGTGTCTCCTTCTCTGAGGAGCCTTCCTCAGTCTGCCCATTTGCAGCAGATACACATGGTGCTCATGTGCTCGCATCCCCTCAGATCAGACACCTCCATCATTTGTTTGCACACTGGCTTCCAGAGTGTGCTTTCATTCCCAACAGCCAGCCTCTGAGTCTCTTTGTTGGTAGGCTGCCCTTGGTCTGCCAGAAGCTGCTTTGCTGGAATGCAAGGGGAGCTGAAAGTGTTTGGGCATTTACACACCCCAGGCATAGCCCTTAACAGTGAGAAGGATGCCAGAGTGTAAATACTTCAGCTTTTCTGTTGCTGTTCTGGAAAGCTATGCCCTACACTGTCTCCAGAGCTCCCCTGTTAGTGGAACCATTGTTCCTTCCTTGGGACTTTCCTTGAATTCACTCACTTGCTTGGTTTTCTTACTATCTCTGCTCCCTTCCCCACTCCACCACCAGCTTGCCCTGGGAATACTTCATAATGCAAATGTTCTTCTTAGAGTCAGAGTTTGGAACACTCACCCTGAATCACTTTCAAGATGAAATCTCACAATAGGATTGCCTCACTCGATGTCCCGTTTGTTTTCCAGGATGGCACAGATCCTAACTTATAAACACCTATTGTTTACTTTGTAAATCTCTCTCACAAGTGTGTTCCAAAAAGACAGAGACTATTTCTGTCATGTGCACTATTTTGTGTCATAATATAATTCTTGGAAAAGAAATGTGCTTAATTTTTTTTTAGATGAAAGAGTCATTGAATGATTATCCCTTTATACAAATGTCCACACTGATACCTTCCCCTTTGCTCTTGGGGTTACTTAAGATACTCTCACTATCATGCCTTCATCCAAATTCTTTCATTTATTATAACTGATGAATAAATCCTAGAAAAATACACAATCTCACTATTTATCAAATCCAATTGACATTAGAACAAATATATAAAGAGCTCTCACAATTCAAAAATAAAAAGACAAATAATCCAATTAAAAATGACTAAGTAGACATTCTCCAAAGAGATACAAATGTTAAATAAGCACATGAAAGGATGCTTAATATCATTAGTCATCAGGAATATGCAAATCAAACCACAGTGAGATACCACTTCACACCCACTAGGATGGCTAAAATTAAAAAAAAAAAATCAAATAATAATGTGTTGCCAAGGATGTTGAGAAATTGGTACCCTCATATGCTGCTGGGGAGAGAGTAAAATGGGGCAGCCACTTTGAAAAGGAACCTGGCAGTTCCTCATGGAGTGAAACAGAGTTACCATCTTACCCAGCAGTTGTACCCCTGGACGTATACCCAAGAGACAGGAAAACAGGTCCACACAAAATCCTGTACATAAATATTTATGGCAACATTATTCACAGTAGCCAAAAGGTGGAAGCAACCCAAATGCCCATCAACTGATGAACACAACATGGTATATCCATACAATGCATTATTATTTTATATACAAAAAAAGAATGAAATGCTAAAAATGGATCTGAAAACATGCCAGGTGAAAGCAGCCACTCGTAAAGACCCACATCATATAACTCCATTTTTATGACCTGTCCATGATAGGTGAATCTAGATAGACAAAGTACATTTGTGGTTTCCTAGGGCTGGAAGGGGTGAGGGATTAGAAAATGATACTTGAAGAGTACAGAGTTTCTTTTTAAGGCCATGAAATGTCCTGAAATGGATTTTGGTGATGGTTGTTCAACTCTGAGAAGATACTGAAAACCATTGAGTAGTACACTTGGAATGGTTGAGTTGTATAGCAATTGAATTGTATCTCAATAAAAGTAGTTAGCAAACAAATTTACAGGAGACCAAGTGACCATTTGAACTTCTTAACTAGTTAAGAAGTTAAGATAGTTAAGCTATCACCGTCCTGGTGAGTGAGAGGCAGTGACCAGATCACTACTGTCATAGCTTGATGGTGACGTAGTCACACATTATAACCCTTTTGTATGGCACGTTGATGTGATTTATAAAGAGTCCCCAGAACCTTCATACCCTTTGGCCCTGTGGTTCTACTTCCTAGAAATGCAATTTTAGGACTTACCCTGAAACTTAAAAAGCAGTGCCATACATGATGGCACTCATCCTGATGCTGTTTGTTACAGTTCAAAAGAATCAAAATGTCTAACAATGAAGAAAGAGGTAAAGTTGCCATATGTAAAGGTGATGATGGTGGGATGGGAAATGGCCTGCCGTGCTGATGGCGGCATGACCATGCATGTAAGGAAGCCTGCTGGGGGGTGGGCTTGGGGAATGTTTTACTCCATGCCTCTGAATTCTCTGTGACATTGATGTATTCATTTTATATCAGCTCCAACGTTCAACCAATTCTCATCCGTAACAATCCCCCAGACCACACAGCCCTTTCACTTTTCCAAATTCCTAGGTGATTTATGGTTTATGTGACATGAGCTGGCCGGTGTTTGAGAACAGTTGTACCAATGGCTGTCCTTTACCGAACGTCCTCGAGGAGTCAAACGCTTCACGAGCAGTATTTTACTTACTCTTCTCAAGGCCTGGTACATATACAGGGACTCTTTTCTGGCAATAAATGGCATTTCCGGATATAGCGATTGAAGAAGACAAAGAAAGTGGCACCTGGCTGGCTCAGTCAGTTAAGCATCAGACCCCTGGTTTCGTTTGGTTCAGGTCACGATCTCATGGTTGTGGGATCAAGCCCTGCATCGGGTTCCCTGCTGGTTGCAGAACCTGCTTCAGATTCTCTCTCCTGCTGCCCTTCCCCCACACTCAAGTGTGGTCTCTCTCTCTCTCTCTCTCTCTCTCTCTCTCTCTCTCTCTCCCAAATAAATAAATAAACCTTAAAAAAGAGAGAGAGAGAAGGAAAGTAACCCATCCAAGATCACCTGCTTGTTAGCAGAGGAGCTATGGTCATACCTTAAGCCTCTCGGGACCTCTTCCCTTTGGCAGCCCACCAGGAGGATCCAGCATTTCTACAGGGGAGACTGCCACAGATGCTCTTGGGGCTCCATTCATATCCCCGATACCCATCTTCCCTACAGAGGCTCCTTGTTTCTAGCATGTGGGACCCTGCCTGAGAGCATCCTCTGGTCCATGAGCATGGTCCTCCTAGGCACAGGGCAGGTGGACAGGATCAAAGAGAAGGATCCCAGGAGCAGCATTCACCAGTGACAAGGGAGTTGGTGTGTAAATGCCCAAGCTTGTCCTCCTAGGGGACATTTCTGAGGCATGTTCCACACTGAGTCCCGGAGGTCCCCTCTGAGATTCAGCTTCGATTGCTCACTGATGTACCATGCATTGGCTTCCTTCCTTTCTCCGTCTCTCTCCTCCATAAGTGCTTCTTGGATGGGCTCCCCAATGAGATACTTGCATTATATCCTGTGTCAGGAGAAAAAGTCATGAGGGATTTGAATCTGGTAGGAAGCTGGGTCCAAGAGCCTTGTCCTGATGCTACATTTACTTAACATTTTTTGATAATTGGGGTGGTGTAGCTTTAGGAGAAGGCTGATGGGGCCTGTGGGGTGAGGGGTGGCAAGCCGGCCACAGTGCCCTGCAAGGCATATATATATATCTGGTAAATATCTCCTTTTTCTCTTGCATTCAGCCTCAGCTTCCACACATGAGTATCTGACGAATAGGCTCATGGCCTTCTGAGTCTTTGGTGCCCCGAGTCCCTCAGCACCTGGCACACTTCTAACCACCCAGGAGCTACGGAATATGTGGTCGCTGCTGACCGATTTCACATGCTCACCTAATTCTGATGGACTCTGGGCTACCTCTAGGATGACAAAAGCAAACCTGCAAACCTCGGGGAGACCTGGCTTGTAGGAGAGCAGGGTTGCTCTCCCGGAAAGTCTGGGTTGGTGTCCTCCATCTGCTACTTTTAGTTATAATACGTCATGGTTAAGTCACTCAGCGTCTCTGAGCCTCCACATCCCAGCCTGCATAACGGGAACAGGACAACACTGACTCCCCAGAAGGGGTCTGGGGGCTCAGTGGGTGGTTGGTATGAAGGCAGTGCTCAGGATTAGTGGTTGTTGATAATGTGTAAATAAACTCTTTTGCAGCCTGTGGCTGGAGCCCCCTGCGGCCGTGCCCACTCTTCGCTGGGGCTGGGGTGGAGGGAGTGGGAGTCTGAGCCTGAACTCCAGCTGCATCGTGGAGGCTTGGACATGTAAGTAACCCCCCACACCTGCCTTACCGCAGCGGGGCTTCTCTGGCCCCACCAGCACCCAAGTCTCTGTACACTTGGCAGCTGCCTCTAAGCTCTCACCCCAACTGCTGGCTTCTGTTCAGAGTAGACAACAGAGCAGCAAAACCCACTAACAGCTCTGGGCGGGTCCCTCTGGACTTCTCGTGCCCCACAGCCCTGCAGTCAGGCTCCAGCACCTTGTGCAGATGATGGAAGGCACGAACCGTCATGGACTGGTGTGGGGAAAGAGCCCCCAAACCTGCCCTCAGCAAATGGAGATTCCCTAGTCAGAGGGCCCCAGCTCTGGGACAAGAGTTACACTGAAGTGAGTACTTGGAGGAGGCTGGGACCTGGGTGCTGACCATCTAGCTGTGCCATCTTGTGTGCTTCACATCTTCTTCCTCCCTCATCTGTAGAATGGGCACAGTAAGGGGTGATTTAGTCTTTTTCTGAGAATTCTATGAATCTCAGTTATGACCCGAGCACAATTTCTGGCACATGATAGGGGCTTGGGACTCCTTGTCCTTCCCTATCAATGAGCCCCAATTTTGCCTTCAGGTCATGTACAAGGACTTCCAGTAGGATGAGGACGGGGATCTGGAGTCCAGTAGGATCAGTAGCACAGAGCAAAACCTGGGGTCCAACCTTCTGTAGTGCTTGTCCTCCTCCACCCCCATTTGTCTCTTCTCTCATCCACACCCTCCTTTTCTCATCGGGAAGTAAGACCCTCACGGTCCCAGAGGGTGTATGACCCTGCCCTTGAATGCAGCAGGGGACAGGCAGTTGCTTGGGGGCTCACCCTTGCTGTTGTCTTGGGAGTGGCAATGTCGAGGAGGGGGATGGCAGGAGGGCGCTGAGGACAGGGGGCATACGGACATGGGAGGGAAGCCTGCTGAGCCCGGGGCCAGCTGGACTCAGGAACATCCTTGGAGCTTGACAGTTCCAGACTCTCCAAACAGGGACCTCCCAGACAGGATTCCCAGGCCCCAGTGCCCACCCTCCATGGGGACTGGGACTCCTGCTGCTACAGCAAGAAGCAGCATTTCAGATGGTTCTATCCCAGAGGAGTGTGAAGAAGAGAAACAGGGACACGGTCACCAGCCCAGAATTCTTCAGGGCCTGTTGGAAAAAGTCTGCACCCAGCACTTCCCTGCCTTCTGGGCTGCCTCTATCCACTCTCTCCATCCTTGCCTGCAGATTTCAATTTCCTTGCATCCCTTGGTCTGTTTGTGACCTGCTGATGGTAAAATCTCTTCATTTATCAATGTGCTCAGGATGGTGGCTTGGGATGTGCATGCTCTGGAGACTTCCATGATCTATATACAGAGGTAAGAAATCGTCATGGGATTACAAGAACTGGTTTATTCTGTACTCACCTAATGCAAGAGGGAAGACCAGAGTGTGTGTGGGGGGGTAGTTTCCTTTAACATCTGCATGGTTTTGCCCTTTTCAAATGGCAGTGGGAGCCACAGCGAGCCTGCCAGTGGCCCTGGCTCTTCCAACTGTACACAGGTCTTTTAATGGAAAGACAGTGCAAGTTTGAGTTCAGAGGGTCTGGGTATAGTTCCTACTCCTGCTAATAAACAGCTGTGCAACCCTGGGAAGTTAGGTGACCTCTCGTAAGATTAGGTGAAATTCAATTGTTATAATAAATAAGTCACATGGAAGGTGGGAGTATCAAGGCAACTTATGTAAATAAAAATTATTTGGGAATTTTAGAGCTGTTTTGGTATTCCTTTTGTGACTTTCCTCTTGCACTTGATGGATTCCTGCTCATCCAGAGACGGTCATCCCCTAATTATTAGTAATACTTCTGGTTTCCAACCTCCAATCTGAATGACAATGGCAGCAATAAATACCTGATGAAAGAATAAAGAATGAATGCATTCATAAATTAATCAGTCAACCCATAAAATGGAAGATAAGAACCTGGGGTGGATTATAAAACTCCCTGTGGGCTGTAGAAGAAGCCACAGGCTCAGACAAATGTGGGGCTAGGAAAAACATTTCAATCCTATGGTGAGCTCAACAGGCAAAGATGGTGGATGGGAAATGAGGTGGGGATAGAGAAAAGGAATGGGAAGAAGGTGGGGTGGAAAGGAGGTGAACAAAGAAATCTGAGTTGCTCAAAGCCAAAATCCCACACTCAGAGGTACTGGAGGTGGATCCCAGGGATGGGTTAGGTCACACAGCTGGATTGAGGGGACCCAATATAGAATCAAGAGCTTGCATCTTTAATGGTGGCCCAAGCTCTGTTCCCATCAACTGGCATCCTGTAGTGGGACACCAGGTTGGAAGGAGCTGATGCCTCAAGTCCTTTTTTGAATAAAAAGAGTGGGAAATACTAGAGCAAAAGTAACAAGCAACAAAGGAAATAGCATCTCTGAATCTGAAGGCTTGGACCCTGTCATCAGAGCCATGGTGGACTATTGCTGGCAGTCACTGTGCACTGTGACTGGGAAGCATCAGGCCACCTGTGCAAGACAATGGCAAATAGGGGTGGGCCTGGGATCCAACGTGCATGGTCTGTCTCCAGCCTATGTTCTTAACCTCTGGATTATATTCAATTGCAAGGTGGAGAAGCCCAGGGAGCCGAGGGAGCCAGAGCCAAAGCAGCTCCACAGTGTGTGCAATACCCCAAGGCAAAGAGCAAAGCCCATGTAGGGAAGTTCACTAGGGCAGGGCACCAAGTCAAGGGTAGGGAAGGCCAGAGACTGGTTAGGCACCTCTTCCCTGCTCCTCTACTCTGATCTGGGGAGCCTAAGGCCCTAAGTAGAGCTAGAACTTCCCTGGGGCAGGTACCGCCCATCAGGCTTGGAGCTGTCTTACCTTAACTACCTGGAAATGCTCTTTCCCTTTTACCCCCTGCCTCCTGATCCCAAGACCACTCTTAGCCTAGCAATTTTCCTCTCTAGTTTTTTTTTTGGGGGGGTGGTGGGGGTAGGGGTGTGTGTGTGTCCATTTTTATTAACCAGACCAGACAGGCATAGGGATGGAGCCACCACTGGTTTCCATAAGCCTTTGACGAGTGCATAATGAGAATCGATTATCAAATAAATATGCTGCAATTAGCCTGAAACCACAATGCCATCTGTGTTTTTTTTAACGTCCAAATGTGGTTGAAGTCTGTGGCAGGAGCTCTCCTGATGATGTGCAGAGAGAGGCAGGATGGCACCTGAGGGGGATCCCAGGCAGGGATATGGCCATGTGGTCAGGGCAGAAGGCTGCAGAGTCCCAGACCCCTCCTGGTGACTGTCAGTGGCGCTTTAAAGTCAAGTCTGGCTGGGAAGCTGAGAAGAAACTGTCACTTGTTCGGGTTTGGGGCTGCTCAGGAGAGAAAGGTGGGCAGTGACACATCTGTTCCTTTTAAAAATCACTTTGTTAATTGGCTCTCAAAGGGAATATGTCCTATTTGATGGAAAATACAGTGAGCTGTTCATCGTAGGCACTTGATAAATATTTGCAGGATTGAACTGCATGGAGGTTTCTCTTAAGTCCAGACAGAGTCTCTGGAAGGTTTTGGGCAAGATGCCCAGAGAGTCCCTCCAAGCACAGCACGTGGAAGGGGTAGTGAGGAGGAGCCGCGGGTCAGCAGAGCAGATCCAAATTTGGAGAAATATAGTTTGGTTTGATCTTGAACAATTGAGGATTAAATTGAATTGGAACATTTCTTAGCATCCCTGGCAAAATCGTGAAGTTGATAAAGTTTGTCCTTTGAGGCACCTGCTACCCTCTGCTTCACTCCCCACCCCACCCCCGCCCCAGTTCCCTCTTTGAGCCCCGGTGTGATTCCTGGCAAGCCAGTTAACGTGGGCCAAAAAATGACATTTTTTGCCTCTGTTAGGAATGGCATTTGGCTGTACGTACGAAAAAGCCAGCCAAGGTGACTTGGCCAAATGGGTATCTGGAAAGGGGTACATCCCACCAGAAATCAGAGAAATCAAACACAAACGACAGACCCCACAGGCTAGCGAAGAGCTAGTATTTGTGAGACTATGGAGGAATGACAACTTTGACAGTCACTGGTGGTGACATAAATTAGGGAAGCCTCTTAGAAAGCAGGCGGATGGAACCTGGTGACAATGGAGATGAGCGTGTTCCACTCTGCTGCCCCGTGGGCCCTGCGCCCTGGGAGATGCTGGCGCTGTGCACAAGTGCTCAGGCTGGGGCGCTCGAGCAGCTCGCTGTGTGACAGTGGGTGAGAAGGAAGAAAAGAACCTACTTATCCTTCAAGACAGAAATGGATGAATTGTGATGTATGTGTGGGTTACTTACTCAGCGGTGAAAATTAATGAACAAAACATATTTTTTTAACAGAGCGTGGAAGGAGGAAAGCAGATTACAAAAACATTCATTGGTATCAAACCACAAAAAAAAAATGCAGACGCTTTAATACACACAAAACAAAAATATATATTGCTTGCAGAGCTATTATGCACAGTCAAAATATAAAAACATGGTTTGATAGGATATGCACAAGTTTTAGATCCTGATTACCTTGGGAGAGAAGGAGAGTGAATGAGGGGCTTCCATTTTATGGGTTTTTTTTTTTGCTTTTACTTTTTAATAATGTATGAAGCAAACATTGGGACAGAGGGAATGTTCATCATTCCCAGTGCTTTTTTTTAGTACATTTCATAATTTAAGCAATTAAAGAAGATAAAGATGATAGCATGCACAGCTGTCAGAGCCTTGACGGCAGGAGATGCTGGGACTGCTGGTGGCAGAGGTAGGACATCCCAGCCTTCTCCAGGAAACCAGGTTTGGCCTCTCCTCCTGGTTCATGAGGTCTTTTTATTTGGGGGGGGGGGTTCTCATCTTTCAGATTTCAGATGCAATCAGCACCTCCACATCAGATCCCAGGTAGTCCTGACCATCTTGTACTTTCTGGAGCCAAGCTCAGCCTCTCTGGCTTAATTTTAATATGCCAGGTGGTCTGGATTCTTAGCTGGGACCTTCAAAGGTTGTACTCAAGGAGAATCGAGGCACACAACAGAGGTAGTCTGCAGCAAATATGTGAAAGGAAAAAAAAGGGAAGTTTCTATGCAAGAGTCTGGCCCCTTAACCCAGTCTACCTTTAAAGGAAGTCAAATCCTTGATATTCCTAAGGGTCGAGGGAGGGAGTCGTGAATACTTCCTGCCCACCTGCAGCGCTGACCCCATTCTGTTTGAATCCCAAACTTCCATAAGCACAACATTCTCAGGACAACTGATCTCATCTCATAGGTAAGCTGATTTGCATGAATGTTGCATGAATATTACCCACAGCCACCATCCATACGGGGCTTTCCACGTGCCAGGCTCTGCACTGGACATTACACACATTACGCTTGTTAATCTCCGCAACTAGGAGATGTGCATGTGGGGTCTCATTCTGTGGACACAAAGAGGCCAAGAAATGTACCCCAGGGCGCAGGGATGAGGGTGGCTGAGCTAGGACTGGACCCGGCAGCTCGTGCTTCCCGTGTTTGTGGGGAGTGTGGATAGCTCGGAATGCGGTCGTCCTCGGACAGCTCGTCTCCACAGCATCCGTTCGCCGAAGTGGATTCCACCTCTGGTCCTTACCACCCTCCTCTGCGCCACGCTTCCAGCTCACCCGCCCCACTTGGATATCTGATACACATCTTGAATTGGACATGAGTTCCAAAAGGACTCTGATTTCTTCCACCACCCTTTTGCCCCCTGGTCTTTCCCGTTACAGCGAAGGGCATCAGCATCTACTCGACAGCTCAGAGCAAAAACTTAGAAGACGCCCTCAAATACCATTCAACCCACCAGCCAGTCCTGAAGTTTCTACCTCCAAAAGACATGATAGGTTGGATCCAAGCACCTCCTTTCTGGAATGACAGGGCTACCCTCCAGCTGGTCTCCCTGTTTCCATCTCTCCCCTGCTGTACCTCCTTCAGAGCAGCCAGTGACTCGGGGCGAATTGTTCAGTGTGCCCCCAATTTCAGTGGCTTCTCAGCCTACACACATGTTGGCTTTATGAGTGTGTGACCCGTGCCTTCGTGCTCAGGAGGCCCCATATTTGGTTGAGTGCTCTGCTATCTCTGGCTTGGAAGCTTTAGGGATTTTGGAGTAAGGACGCCTGCATTTCTGTTCTGCACCAGGCACCATGAATTAGGTAACTGGTCTGTTTGCACAACACCAGCTCCCTAGTCTTCCTGTGACCTTATCTCCTATCGCTCTCCTTCTTGCCTCATCTGTTCCAGCAATACCCGATCTCCTTTCTGTTCTTTGAACCCACCAGGCTTATTTCCATAAGCTTTTGCCTGTGCTGTCCCTTTGGCCTAAATTGCTATTCCTCAATGAGTGTGCATAGCTTCCTCTTTCCCATCATTCAAGTGGTAGCATCAAGGCCAGCTCCTTGGAAAGCCTTCCTAGAATGAAGTCACCCCAGTTGACGAAGCGCTTTCTTACACCCGGTTACCTTCTAACCCATTACCTAGCTCTACATTCTGCATAGTAATTATCTCTTCCTGAAAGTACTGTATATTTTTTTAGATGCTTGTTATCTGTCTTCTACTGCAATAGAAGCCCCATGAAGAGCAAGGACTGGGTAGTTTTAACCAGCACTGAGTCACACCTATGATTATTGGGGGAAGAAAAAAGAGGGGGAAAGGACAAGAAAGGACAGCCTAACACAGGGCACTCTGACCCCCAAACCTTCACTCTAATATCTCAAAGAACCCTGCATGCTCCATACAATCTGATCCCTGCTGCTCAAGAAACAGTATCAGAGTAATAATTCCTGCATTTTGTAGGTCTTCACCAGAACATAAATTAAAAATCTGCCCTTTCGCTGTCCCCAGATGATGACTTCACTGAGCATCACACCGTGTGCAGTCTACCTGACTATACAATTCTACGGGTAACACTGTAGTTAATTCCTTATGCAGCCACGTGCAGGGATGAGTAACATTTCCTGTGGATACCACGATCCATATGGGTCCCATCAAAAGTCATCAAACCACTAGAAGAACCCCATCATCTGACACTCTCGCTGTAGAATGTGTATTCTGATTCCTCCCACAAAATTGGCAGATGATGAGGAATATTAATATATTCCCAGGCATTTCAGCTTGCTATTCAGCAAGTACTCCAGAGCACAGCCAAGATGTAGAACATAGAGTACAATGAATGTTACTTTGTAAATGAATTAATGACCACCCACTATATCCAAGCATTACAGTTATAAATGGGAAGCACACATTAATGGGACATTAGAAAGAGCTATAATCAAAGTAAGAATAACATGCAGCAGGAGTGCAAAGACAGGACTGATTAATTCTGCCCAGAAGGAGATATGAGATATGTGAGTGGAGTCTAAGGGAGGTCTAGTTTGTGCCATGCAGAAGAGCAGGCTTCTGTAGCAGAGCAACAAATACAATTCATCTAAATTATCCATACCTTTAATTGGCATTTAATGAGGAGAAAAAGGTCTGAACAAGTTGTTTAAAGTCCTGGTCTGAGCCCTGGCTCCAGCAGTAGCTTGCAAAGTGGTCTTAGGCATATTATTGCCCTCTGAGCTAGTTTTTGCATGTGAAAAATGAGTTTACCCTCATTAGAGTTGATACAATATAAATAAATGAGACACTCTGTGTGATGGGGTTCTTTGTGCTCTGAAGAACTGCACACATTAGATTTACTACTTAATTATATTGTTATGTGTCATTTATTATCATCATTATTATTATTATCACTAATAAAAATATTTTTCCAAGTATGACATAATTTAATAGGGGGTTGCATGGGACAAAATATCTTAACTCAAAGGTTTTCAAACTTCAGGTTACCAACCATGAATAGGTCCTGAAAACAAGTTAGTGTTTGTTTGGTTCTTTAATGTAAGACAATACTGTTTCTGATTAAGAACACACAGTGGGTTGTGATGTAAAACTTATTATTGCTGGAGGGGAAGTGGTCATAATAAAAAATTCTAATAACTCTACAACCAGAAGTAATCTTAGAGATGTCAGAGACTAGTGTATCAGTTATTTGATTTTAAAAGACCTACAGGTGCAGCCACTCTGGAGAACAGTTTGGAGGTTCCTCAAAAAGTTAAAAATAGAACCTATGATCCAGCAATTGTACTACTAGGTATTTACCCAAGGATACAGAAATACAGATTTGAAGGGGTATGTGCACCCCAATGTTTATAGTAGCATTATCAACAATAGTCAAACTCTGGAGAGCCCAATGCCCATCAATTGATGAATGGGTGAAGAAGATATATATATGAATATTATTCAGCCATCAACAAGAATGAAATCTTGCCATTTGCAATGATGCAAATGGAGCCAGAGAGTATTTTGCTAAGTGAAATAAGTCAGCCAGAAAAAGATAAATACCATATGATCTCATTCATATGTGGAATTTAAGTAAGAAAACAGATGAACATATGGGTAGGGAGAAAAGAGAAAAGGGAGAGAGAGAAACAAGTTGTAAGAGATTCTTAACGATAGAGAAACTGAGGGTTGATGGAGGGAAGTGGGTGGAGGATGACCTAGATGGGGGATGGGGATTAACAAGGGCACTTGTGATGAGCACCAGGTGTTGTATGTAAGTGATGAATCACTGAATTCTACTCCAGCAACCAATATTGCACCATATGTTAACTAACAAAATTAAAAAAAAAAAAACTATAGGAGATGATCAGGTCCCTTCATCCTCACTCTATGGTTAGAAACGTGGAGGTCCCTCAGCTGTGAGGGGGCAAAGGCAAGTAAGTCATAAAGCCTAGCTTCCCACAAGACAGCCAGTCCTCGGTGCTGAACCAGGAGGGGGGAGGCTCAGAAACAAGAGGTCCTGTCTTCTAAGAGTTTGAATATTTAACAACGGCTGTTCATTGAGCTCTGCTCTGTGCCTTACACCACCCCTGGCCTCAAGTTGCTGCTTATACTTTAATGGGAGAGAGAAACATGCACACAGTAAGTGTACTAAAAGATGAATGAAATTATTGCTGGTTGGAAGACATTCAGTGAGGTAATTAAACAAAGGAAGGGATAGAGGGGATGGGGTACACATGGAGGTGGTCAGGGAAGCCTGTCTGAATAGGTTGAAATCTGAAGGATGGAGGTTCCGTCTTTCCTTTGCGATCACAAGATGGGTGCCACCGTTGTTTAAGCCAAGAAAAAAGGGGTAGAGGGAAAGTGCTTACTTGCCTTTCATCAGGGAAAACAATTGTTACCAGAGGAAAGAATTCAAATTCTCATGGAGCAAAACCTGTGACCTGGCTCTGCTGAGCTGCAATGGAAGCTGGGAAAAGGGAGTATCTCACTCAACCTGGTTCTGTGGCTTCCAAACAAACCTGCTTTGACAATCAAGGAGGAAAGGAATCAGGAATATTGGGTAGGTTGTTACAAGTGATTGCTACGCATCTCATTCTACTACACATTTCTGTGCATTTGTTCATATAATTCCTTCTGCTCAGCACACCCTTCTTCATCGAATGAAAGAGAAATAAGCAAATGCATATGCTTTTGCTCTCAACCCCATTAGCCCAGAAATCCTCACAGACTCAGTTGGATTCCATGTCTCAGTCCTAACTTGGCTTCCTTTCTCTGCCTTGACCTACCCACCTAGATTTCTAACTCTGGCTCAGGAAAGGTCGTGCATGGGATGACATAATCATGTCTGATTACATTTTATCTACACCCTGAAAGATGGCGACTTTATCTTTCTAATGAGCAGCACATTTCTCGATTCATAATTTATTACACATTATTATCCCCATCTTTTTGTTGGTATGATTGTTTCACAAATTGCAGGCTCCCACTTTAAATTAATGCTGATTATGGCTTTCCCCAGGTGCATTATCTTACATTTATCTATATTAAATCTCATCTCATTTGCTTCCCAAAACTTTCATTCTTCTTTGTTCTTTTAGCCTCTCCAATACTTATTAAGGTTTAGAATTTGGTAGGATCTAAAATGTCATCAACTTGTCTTTGTTTCTAAATCGTAAATAAGCTAGAATAAATCCCTCTAACATGTACAGGAGAAAAAATTAGTATGTATTGTCCATTGACTGCCTTAACTGGGAGTTCTTAAGATTAGGATTTGGTGCACAGAGTGTATGTGGAAGGAGATTCTGGGAAGCACAGTGATGGAATGTGAAAGGGGGACAGAGTGAAGAAAAGACAATAAAGAGTGTGCAGTTGAGGGGCACCTGGATGGCTCAGTCGGTTAAGCATCTGACTCTTGATATCAGCTCAGACTATGATCTCAGGGTTGTGATATCAAGCCCTGCCTTGGGTCCCATGCTCAGCAGGGAGTCTACTTGAGATTCTATTTCTCCCTCTCCTTCTGCTTCTCCCCTCTACTCCCTCCCTCATGAATAAATAAATAAGAAACGAGACAAAGACAGAACCGAAGCTGGGCACAGGCAGTGGACGCGGTCCCACGAGAGCCGACGATGGCAGTGAACGTACACTCAACGTCCATCACCAGTGATAACCTAAGTCGACGTGACATGCTGGCCTGGATCAATGAGTCTCTGCAGCTGAACCTGACAAAGATTGAACAGTTGTGCTCAGGGGCTGCCTATTGTCAGTTTATGGACATGCTATTCCCTGGTTCCATTGCCTTGAAGAAAGTGAAATTCCAGGCTAAACTAGAGCATGAATACATCCAGAACTTCAAAATACTACAAGCAGGTTTCAAGTGAATGGGTGTTGACAAAACAATTCCTGTGGACAAATTTTCAGGACAATTTTGAATTTGTTCAGTGGTTCAAGAAGTTTTTTGATGCAAACTATGATGGAAAAGACTATGACCCTGTAGCTGCCAGACAAGGTCAAAAAACTGCGGTGGTTCTCTTCCTTGTTGCTCCAGCTCTGAACAAACTGAAGAAACCTCTCAGCTCTAGCAGGGCAGCTCCACAGAGGCCCACTGCAACACACAGAACTACTGCAACCCTTAAGGCTGGCCCGGGTGTGGTGCGAAAGAAGCCGGGTGTGGGCAACGGGGATGATGAAGCAGCTGAATTGATGCAGCAGGTCAATGTATTGAAACTTACTGTCGAAGACTTGGAGAAAGAAAGAGATTTCTACTTTGGAAAGCTAAGAAACATTGAATTGATTTGCCAGGAGAACGAAGGGGAAAACAACCCTGTATTGCAGAGGATCATGGACATGTGATACCTGATGAAGGGGGCCCACAGGAGGAACAAGAAGACTATTAACAGCCTGGACCAGCAGAGCAACATCAGAATTCTTCACTCCAAATCATGTGCTTAACTGTAAAATATCCCCTTTTATTATTCTTAGAGGACTCACTGGTTTCTTTTCATGAGCAAACAGAACCTCTTCTTAAAGTGCACTTTGCAGGTTTCACCCCTTTTTCCAATGGGTTTGAGTTAGGAGCTTTTACCCTGTAGCAGAGCAGTATTAACATCTAGTTGGGTCACCTGGGAACACAGAGGCGGACCACGGGGCTCACTGTGTGGACGCTGGTAACACTCACTGCTGGTGCTTTTATGTCACACACCGAGGTGGAGTCCTCAGTAGAGAAATGTAAAGACAGATTTGAATTTTAGCTAATGTGAAATCTTGGCAGAGAACGTTTTAATAAATAAATGCCCTAAGAGAAATAAATAAACAAACAAACAAATAAATAAATAAATACTTAAAAAAAACAATAGAATGTGCAATTGAGTAGTTGACTACTGCTGGCTTCTGAGGCTCAGCTTGCTGAAAATCCTCTGAGAGCTGAAATAGAGAGCACATTTCCCTAACTACTGCCCACTATCACTTGATGCTTGCTTCTGGCGGACATTAGTTCTCTGACATGTACCGTCAGGTTCAGCCTGGCAAGCTCCTGTAGCCAGAGAAAGCTCTCAGACAGAGATACAGATGCTAAAGGAAGAAGGTCTTGCAGGGAAGAGATTGTCCGTAAAGCTTTGTAGGCCTCTGAGTCATCCAGAGAGGCCATGAGCAGTGCACCTGCTACAGTCCACCTCATGCACCACTCAGATCCACTCTCGCCACACAGAAAATCTACTTTTTTTCTGTCACCGACTCTGCATTGTGGCATATTCTTGCATATTTGTCATCTCCCTCCTCTAACGCTCATTTGAGATTGTTCTCTGCCTTGGCCAATATTTCTGCTGATGTAAGTGGCTTTCCCAGTGGGTTAATTCAGAACTTCATCACTGAGGTATCCGAGCTACAATGGTTACAATGCTTTTGTCATGCCACGGCTAATGCGTTTCCATTTGCAGTTACCAGTGGGCATGGAAGCCCCAAGGAGCACCTCAGTGAATCTGCTGAGTTCCATACTTATGTGCCTCTGCTCCCAGTACGAGCAGTAGCCCTAGCACCTCATGTCATTTGTTCTTGCAAGCGTAGTAATTTTCCCTGCTGTGGTCTATCAGCATGTGAAGCTAACTAGCCATCAACCATAACCATTGGCTTGGTAGAGCCCTTCATATGTTGTTTAACAGACACATCCTTCTATTGGAATTTAAGACCACTGGTCCAGGAGAGCCAACAGCTGAAGAGGTTTGGGAGGTTTGGGAGGAAAAAATTGCTCAAGAGATTTTCTGGAAGTGATGGTGACAGGTCCAACAGGACCAATGTTTTACGTATTCATTCTTATAGGACTATCTGCACGATTCTCCCCTTAATTCCGTTGTCTCCCATCTTCCAACCAAGTTCTTTTTAGGTCCCTGACCAGGCAGTTAAGCTATTCATTCCTATACATATCCTTTCCTCAGACTCCTTCTATGTCCATTTAAAGTGGATGAACAAATCTGTTCAAACCCCATACGTGGAGATACTTTCCTACGTCTGTCTTTCATGGACACATCCCTGAGATACTTTCCTACCTCTGTCTTTCATGGACACATCCCTGAGATACTTTCCTACCTCTGTCTTTCATGGACACATCCCTGAGATACTTTCCTACCTCTGTCTTTCATGGACACATCCCTGAGTGAGATTGGAGGATGGTCAGCATACTAACAAATTGCGACGGGCCATTTAAGAACCGGGACTGGGGTTTTCCTTCTCCATCACTGTCATAGGGAGCCTCATAGGAGGCCATTTATGTGAGTGGTGGGAGAGGCTCTCATGCAACAGAGGTATGTGACAGGGTCTGGGTCATGGATTCATATAATTCACCTGTGCCTCCCAGATCTGCCTGGGCTTGATCTAGCATGGACCATTTTTATCTTATGATGAGTTGTTACTATGCTTGCCTAACCTTATAACCTGGTAGCTCTGACAATACCTAGCTCTTGATGGACGGTTCCAGTTGCAAAGTCACTTGATGTCCTGTGTCAGACACTCAGCCTTCATTAAGATTCAGAAGCATGGCCAGACTTGCTTTTTTGAACAACATATAATTATCTATGATAGAAGTGTATCTTTGATCCAGAAACCTAGAGGTCTGCTCCGTGGCTTTTTATTGAGATTGCCAGGTGCTCCACGCAGCATCCCTCTCTACCTGAATATATCTTTCACCAGAAGATATGCCTGATTGTATAGCTCCGTGTCAGAGCAATTTTTACTGAAGCCTGAACCTGTTGCAGAGGACTCTTTTTTTGGCCCCAGTCAAAACTGGCAGGCTTCCTAGTTATCAATAAACTGTGGGAGTCGTACTCCCAAATGTAGTATGTGCTGTCTTCCAAGTCTAAAGAGTCCCAACAAACACTGTGCCCAACTTTTATGCATAGGGAGCTCTAGATGTAACAATTTGCCCTATAGCCTGGAGGGCAGGTCTTCACATGCCCCAGATGGTTAGACACCTAATTTTATACAATTTCACCAAAATCTTCAACGGGGGTTATCTCCAACCCTCTGGTGTGGGAAAATTATGTGTTTTGGTGAACATGTAGCGGTCTCTGAGGCATACGTGCATATATACACGTGTATGTATATATATATAGTTGTGTAGATTTATCAAACAGCCCATCTTCAGCTTTACCAAAGGGAAGTAGGAGTAGAGAAGAGAAGCGCAATGATTGCCCGTCTCTTCTCTCCCAGAGCATTTCACTTCAATTTGCCCAGGGTTTCAATAACACCTAAGGGTTGAATATTGTGGATTCAAGAGTATAGGAACTTCTGTGAAATCCAGAAATTATACAGGAGCACACAGATCCAGTACACAGACTTCAGCACAGTTGACATGGTGAGTGGACCCACCAATATCCTGATCATTTGCATATTCCGTTTCAGCATAACAGTAAAAACAATTCAGAGAAATCAAAACCAGTGAGAAATTTAGGAGGGCGTATGTGTCAGAAGGGGTCTGAGAGGACTTTTCAAGCAAGACAGAAAGCTCTAGGTAAGGGAGGAAAGAATACACATAGATCCTAAAAGAGTTAAGACTTCTGCATGAGAAGAGAGTATAAAACAAAGTCAAAGATCTATGATAGAATGGGGGAAACATTTGCAACTTTCCTGACAGAAGATTAATACAGAAAGAGCTTTTACTAATGAATAAGAAAAATGTCAACAGCACAATTTTAAAAGAATGGGCTCGAAGATAAAAATAGTTATTTCACAGCAGAGATTGTCCAAAAGGGCAATAGATGTCACAATTTCCAGGTAGAAACTGATCCATTTCAATAAAAGGTCCCTTCTTCTGCACTTTGGAGAATAATTTCATGCTGAAAGGAATGAAAATAAAGCATCTAAGCCTTTTGGAATGGGAATAAGTGACTTGCAAAGAGAGCTCCCACTAGCTTGAGCTTAGTAGAGCAAAATAGTATTCCCAAGTGAAGGTACCTGGGACACTTAAAGCGCCAGGAAATCTGCTGGAAACTCTTAGGGAGCCACTGAAGAGCCATGAGCCTCGTTGGCACACTATTCACAAAGAGCCTGCATCAAGTCTGGTGAAGGGAAAAGAACCAGAGCTGTATTTAAGCCCATCACTGCCATCTACTAGCTAAATGGCTTTGGCAAGTTTACAGGCTTAATGGTGTCCTCAAAAAGATGCATTGAAGTTCTAACTCCCCCATGCAGTGCTTCTGTAGGATCTTGTTTGGAAGTAGGTTCTTTGCAGGTGCAATGAGTGAGATGTAGATGAGGCCATACAGAAGTACAGCGGGCCCTTAGTCCAGCATGACAGGTGTCCTTACAGAAACAGAGAAGAGGGCAGCCCCAGTGGCCCAGTGGTTTAGCGCTGCCTTTGGCCCAGGGCGTGATCCTGGAGACATGGGATCGAGTCCCATGTCAGGGTCCCTGCATGGAGCCTGCTTCTCCCTCGGCCTGTGTCTCTGCCTCGCTCTCTCTTTCTGTGTATCTCTCATGAACAAATAAATAAAATCTTAAAAAGAAAAAGAAAACCGAGAAAAGACACAGAGATACACAGGAAAAAGATGAACACGTGACAAGCAGAGATCAGTGTGATGCATCTACAAGCCAAGGAACGCCAAGGATCACTGGCAAACACTAGAAGCCAGAGGAGGCAAAGCTTCTCCCTTACAGATTTCAGCCGGTGTGTGTCCTACCAGCACCTTGCTTTAGGACTTGTAGCCTTCAGAACTGTGAGCCAATACACTTTTGTTGTGCTTTTGTTGTAACCCAGTTTGTACTTTGTTACAGCAGCCGCAGGAAACTAATACGGCCAGGATTAAGGGAAATTATTCATGACACTTATGCTAAGGCTCTCCTAGATTTAGGATTATCTCAGGAGCTATAGGGACCACTGAAATGGGGTTTTGCAGTAAGGAAGAGAGATTGGGCTCATCTCTGAAAACAACACGGAAAAGTAGGGATTTTATAGCCAACAAGTAGGGGAAGGTGGGTATCAGAGGATGGAAAATCATTAAGAGAGTAGGGTAAGTCTTGCGGACCGGCCGATAGGATTCTTAGGAAGGCGCAGACACTACTCTGGGGATGGGAGGGCAGGGGAAGGGATCAGATCCTGAGGGCGATCACATAGGGGGAACACGGGTTCTGGCATTCATCCCACTATTTCCTCTACCATCAGATCTCCCTCCAACTTCCTCTTCTAAGGACCCTATGGTTACATTTAGGAGCCACCCAGATAATCCAGGAGAATCTCCCCACCTAGAATCCTTAACCTAATCACACCTGCCATGTTGGGTAATATTCACAGGTTCCAGGGATTAGGCGTGGGTATCTTTGGAGCCTACCGTCACGCTCACCTTCTCTGAGCTTGTTTCCTTAAAATGAGGATAGTGATGCTTACTTAGCAGGGTTGCTGATACGGTTTCCTAAATTAAACTGTGCATTTGAAAGCTTCTAGCACCAGCTCTGGACAATCGGAACTGAGCAGTAAACACGAGCTGGGTTTTAGGGTCTTCTAGAATGACAGGAGGGCCGGGGGTGTGGGAACATGCCTCCTTGGTAAGTCCTCTGGCACTGCTGTCGCTTTAGGGGCTGGCCCCTCCCCACCTGCTTCAGCTGGGGACAGATGCTCTAGGAGTCAAGGGCGGCCCGCAATTTCCAGCACATACCCAGTGTGACTCTGCAGCACACCTGATTCTTCTTTCCCTGAGTTGTGTGTGAAATGGATCTCACCAAACAGAAATTGCTTTCCTCTTATTGCTCTCTCAACCTTTAGGGAAAAGTGGTGCTATTTTTTTTTCCATCCTCAAAACCTTTTAATAAGAATCTGCCCGCAGATACCCATGGCTTCAAATAACTCCAGCACCAGGCACTCTTCTTTCCATCCCCCCACCCTTTCTCCCTATTTCTCTGGAATAAATCTTCATTCCCTTTATTTATGCTTGATTCATTCAAGTAGACACAACTTTCATACAGCATTCTTTAATCAGAGTTTTGCTGTTGACATGTTTTAATTAGATCCCTGCTTACAAATTTAGTCAGCACATAAAATAACCTTTCCCCCCCCTTTCAGCTGGGACTGTAGAGAACACTATCTATCTATCAAGGCTGACAAGTCAATTGTGAGAATCATTCCACCAGGTCTCTATAAAAATATCTGGTGTGAGAACTTTTCAAAGAGAATTCTTCAAAACTCAAATCAGCCTGAGGACCTGGGTCATGGTGTTTGGGTGATGCGGAGAGGAAGCAGGGAGAGAGGCTGTGGGGAGAGGCCCTGCCCAACAGCCCAGGGAGCTTCCACTGTTGTTCTGCGCCCTTCCGACGACCTGCTCCGACGAACTGCACAAACTTGAGTCCGTTGGCCTTTCGGGGGTCTCAGTTTTCACAGCAATAAATGCGGGGTGGGGGGAATAAAAATAAATAAATAAATGCGGGAAAATTCATTTTTCCACCATGTTGTTGTGGATTTTTTTTCTTTTTTTGAAAATTTAAATTCAATTTGCCAACAAATAATGCATCATTAGTTTCAAATGTAGAGTTCAATAATTCATCAGGTGCCTGTAACACCCAGTGCTCATCACATCATGTGCCCTCCTTCATGCCCATCACCCAGTTACCCCATCCCCTCACCCACCTGCCTTCCAGTGACCCTCAGTGTGTTTGCCAGAGTTATGAGTCTCTCTCGGTTTGTCTTCCTCTCTGATTTTTTTCCCATTCTGTTGCCCCTCCTCCCCTTTTGATCCTTTGCACTATTTCTTACATTCTACATATGAGTGATGAGTGTTGTGGAAAGTAAACAAAACAATGTACGTATAGTGCCAGAGGCGTATTTGTACGCACATACGTCTATTGACTTATCGACTTCTTTATCCATATCTCTAGATAAATAGGTATGGATACCGGTAAGGTGTAGGTACATAGGTACAGATGTGATATAAGTGGAGACAGAGATACAGATAGAGAAGCAGCCCTCGCTCTGCCCATGTGCGTTTGTTAGAAATAGGTAGAGCACCATAGGACATATGAATGGACTCATCCCTCACCCGTTTTATCCATTCATTCTATAAATATTCACTGTGACCCAGACTGATGCTCAGGGATGTAAATATTTTGGTGTTCCCTTTCTTGCAAACACTGTTAGTGTAGCAGTTGCTGTCAGTGCCAAATTCAGTGACTTAGCACAACACACATTTATTATCGTATAGTTCTGGAGGTTAGCAACCTGACATGGGTCTTGCCAGGCTCCAATCCAGATGTTGGCAGATCTGCCTTCCTCTCTAGAAGCTGATCTGTTTCTTGGCCTTTTCAGCTTCTAGAAATTACCCCTGGCTCACAGTCCCCTTTGTCCATCTTCACGGCCACCAATGTTGTGTCACTCTATGGAGTGCCTTTTACTGCTGTCACACATTCCCCTGATTGCTCTGCTTGCCCTTGTCTTCCTCGTTTAAGGGCCCTTGAGGCTACACTGAGCCCATGTGGATAATCAAGGGGAACATGAAGCCTGCTGATTAGCAAGCAGTGTCATCTTGAGCACATGCTGTCATCATCTCTCCTAGCTCAGTTTCCTTATAAATTGAGTGGCGATGAGTTGAGAAGAATGTCTAGGAAGGCCTAAGTGAGGAGGTGCAAGCAGATGACAACATTGAATCAAAGCTGCCATGGCACAAGCAATGAGCGTCAGGGGCCCTGGGTGGGATCCTGTGTCTGCCTCTCACAAGCAGGGACATGGAGTGGGGGACTGGGGAGGAGCCCTTCCCTTAGAGCAGTGGATCAGGGAGTCTCTGCAATGAACCCGAAGGGTGGGACTCATGGTTTCTGAGTGAACTGCAGGCAATCCTGTTACATGGTTGGCAGCACTGCAAGGTGGCAGAGTGGGCTCGCCCCACCGACAGCCTCCTCCTCACCTGAAGTGTGCTGACATCTTCCCCAGGGAGGGTGACCAACTTGTCCTTTGTCCAACCGTGGCAGGTCTCACTTTCTGGGAAAGCCCTAGTCCCCAAACCCCACGAGGCTAAGGGCATGGAGGGCAAGCCTCCCCTTGGAGAGGCCCTGAAGAAGTCCTGAATCAGAGACGAAGCCAAGGGGTACATGGGGCATATGCTTCCCAGGGGAGGATGAAACTGGAACCAGCCTTGGCTGTGGTCATTACGCTTGGAAGGAACATCCTAGGACGCCCCCTGAGCCAGCAGCTGTGGTCAGCCAGACCCGAGGCCAGATAGGAATGTCATTGTGTGATGCCTGGAATCATGAGACCTGTGCAGGTTGGGCATGGAGACGTGACCTGCCTGCCTTTCCTGGGGACTGAAGCCTAAGGATCAATGGCACAGGGAGATGCTCTGCAGACACCAAAGGGCTACAGAAATGATACACTGACTTGTTTTTTAAAAAAAACAACTCAAGGGATCCCTGGTTGGCGCAGTGGTTTGGCGCCTGCCTTTGGCCCAGGGCGCGATCCTGGAGACCCGGGATCAAATCCCACGTCGGGCTCCCGGTGCATGGAGCCTGCTTCTCCCTCTGCCTATGTCTCTGCCTCTCTCTCTCTCTCTCTCTCTCTCTGTGACTATCATAAATAAATAAAAATTAAAAAAAAAAAACAACTCAAGAGACACATTTAAGTGAGAGGTAGGTGTGAGGTCCCAGGTTCGCTATCTTTGCTTGTTTTTACAACTGCGTAGAGACAAACCAGGAAGGAACGGAAACCCAGTGAGGAGAGCACCCCCCCCCCCCAATCCCTGCATGAGGACAAATCTGAACCTAAATGAGAAACAAAGTCCAGTTAATGAAAAGGCTGCAGGGTGTGTGCTCAGGCGATCAACGTGGATTATCTAAGAACTGGGCCCAGATGCGCGCTGGAACAAGGACGCGGGAATTTCTGTGACTCACACATGGAAATGGCTTCTTTAATTTATGCAGCCAGTAAGCAGCGTAGAACCCAATTCTACTCTAACCTGCAAAGACTCACAGATGCGATCTTAGAATCGCAGAGTTAAACCTGAACAGGCCTTTGGAGATCATCCAGGCCAGGCACGTGCTGCCATTTCCCCCTCCTGGGCCACTCACAGAAAATTGCCGGCTGATGGGATCTAGACAGAGCCTCAGAATCCTTCTCAGCACCCCAAAGTATTCAGCTGTCACGTGAGCCAACAAACCCAGCCAGGCTGTATGACTTAATCAAACATATTTTTTTCTCTTCTATAAGCAATGTGAAATAGAGGATCAAAGAAAAACATTTTAAATGAACATAATATATATTTAATTGTAATATGCAGTCAGCCTAATTAAAACAGTTTTGTGGAAAAAGAGAATTAACTTCCCATCACTCCAAATCTTCCTTGAACTGTATAAACATACAGATTTACATTCATTTCACCTCGTTGTAATCAACATGTACATCCTATTTTCCCTTCTGCCCTCTTTACTCACCATCAATCAGTGTGCGCAATTGTGTGCTTACTCCAAAGAATTTTCATTTTAATGGCTATATATTAGCTCATTATTTTGCTGTACCAAATTCACTGTCTTGCATACCCTGTGGTAGCTCTGCAGGACGGCTTGGGTTGGTTTGCTAGGGCTGCCGTAACAAACTACCGTGCACTGAGCAGCTTAAACAACAAGAATTTATTTTCTTGCAGAATTAGAGGCTAGAAGTCCAAGATCAAGGTGTTGGCAGGGTTGGTTTCTTCTGAGCTCTCTCTCCTTGGCCTGGAGATGGCCAAGAAGACCCTGTTTCTTCACGTGATCTTCCCGTCATACCCATCTGTATCCTAATCTTCCTGGATTATCACCCAGCCTGATGACCTCACTTTAATATAATTACTTCTTTTAAGACTCTGTCTCCAAATACAGTCACATTCTGAGATACTGGAGATTAAGACTTGGACATATGAATTTGGGGGAGAATCATAACTCGGCCCACAGAAACTTCTCTTTCATTTGGGCTCCTCTTTTAGGTTTTTCAGACCTGGAGCAGATGTCACTGTCTCCTGGCTGTCAGTCTCTCGTCCCCTGCCCATTGCTACCTTGTGATGTGACCTGGAGTTTATACCCAGTGGGCATCCCCCCTTGCTCAGGAGGCGACAGGAGCTGGGAAGTTGCTGGCATAGAAATCCTTTCTTTTTCACCCCTAGTAAACCATCCCAATCCAGTGCGTGTTCTGGTTCATACAACCAAGAACCCAGCTGCATGTTCCTGGGAAAATGTAATAGTATCTCAGTAAGGGGCCACTCTGTACTTTCCTGCCTCCTCCCTTATCTCTCCAGCTTCCTTCTTACTGTATTAACCATGTGTTTCTGACACTTTGACATCTGGGGTCTTACTGACTGGGACCCTTCAGACATGAACTGGGCTAACCCGTTCTTAGACACAGTAAATGACTCCCAGGTAAGTGTGCCTTTTATGTGCACACCATTCAATCCAGAACCCACCGCCACACCCCTCTGTCTCTATCAGGCTCTCACACTCCAGCCACTGTCTACCCGCCCTGGTCACCCCAGGCCCAGGTACCAGACAAGCTCTGCTCCCTTGTGTCCCAGAGCCCTCTCAAATAACTCAAATTACTTGAATTAGCAGATCTTAAACCTGCTTACCCGACCTCACCCATTCCTTCCTGCAGAAACCAAATAAGGGTTCTTGACCCATTTCTCCAACTCCTGCTTCCTGGTCGACTCTGGCAGTTCCCTGTGTGGCTCTACCTTACATGCCATCTCCTTTCCTCTTGGGAACCCTGAATAAAAACTATGACAGTCCTCTCCTGACCAGTTTGCCTCACCACCATGCCTGAATAACTATAAAACTTAGATTTTTTAAAAGGCCTGCCTCTTGCTCTCCTGGTATTTCATCCCTGAATAAACATGAGCACCCCGGTTGTGCCTCAGTCTTTCTAGGAAGATTGAGCTAAGGAATTACCCAAAGGAAAGAAGACACATTTTCCTTACTAGCCGACTAAGTCCCAGGCTATGTACTCAGACCTACACCTATTTAATTTCATTTGAAGTCATTTACAAATACAAGAAAATTGTTTTATAGACCTGACTGCATATTGGCTTCCTCCAAAAGGATCAAGCAATGTGAAACTCATGTTTCTTTCCATCCCTGACAGTATTTGCTCATTATTGTTTACTTGATAGGTGTTCAGTAGTAAATTAGAAGCTTCTTTTACTTAGTGTTACTTCGATTGCTAATAAGCTATGCATTTTATTTTACTTTTTAAAATGATTTTATTTATTTATTTGTCAGAGAGAGAGAGAGAGAGAATGAGAGAGAGAGAGAGAGAGAGAGAGAGAGCACAAGCAGGAGGAGCAGCAGAGGGAGAAATAGGCTTCCTGCTAAGCAGGGAGCCCAACAGAACCCCAGGATCATGACCTGAGCTGAAGGCAGACGTTTAACCAGTTGACCCACCCAGGCACCCCAGAAGCTATGAGTTTTAAATAAGAGTTATTTTGTTTGTTTCTTTTACTGCCAGAGTAATCTATTTAGTGTAAGCTTCTGCTCCAACCTCAGGTCTTGGCACACAGTAGCCTTACGGGAACTTAACCAGCTCTTACACTACGCTCAGGTTCTAAGAATTGGCCTGACCTTTGTGGAGGCTGATTCAGGAACCCCCAGATCCCAGGCCTTCGGTGAGGCAAAGCTGAGGAAATCTTACTTGCTCTTCCTGAGTGCCACACCTTGACCAGGAGCTCCTTCAGCTACCACAGGGCTTGGTACTCAACCAGGAATGTGAGCCCCTCAATCTGGGGCGGGGGGGCTTGGAGCAAACCCCTCGTGAAAAATAATGCTTGTTGGTAAAGCACTTTGAGATTCTTCCAAGAAACCTAGATTCTCAGGACAAGGTGTTATTATTTAGTTGATGGGAAACAAATATCCACGTAATCACCATAATTATATTGTCAAAACTGCTTAAAATATCTACCCTGCTGGGACTGCAATGATGTCAGGAGTTTTGTGACTAGTAAATTGGAACATTATCATGAAATTAAAAAAGAAAAGTTATATTACCAAGTAATTCATCAGAATGATTTGATATTTCAAGGATAACCACCAAGCAATTTCAGGAACATGTAATTATTTTTTTACTTGCTATTTTATGATGCATTACTCAGTAGCTGTGTGGTTGACTGTGCCTTTTAAATGGAAGAATAACGAATAACAAGTCATTAGCAGATCAAAGTCGAGGTGGGAATACAACTTGGATTTTCCTGATTCTTTCTGGGCTTTTGGAATCAAAACACTCGAGCAGTGACAGGCACTCGGCAGTCTCTGGTACCTGAAGCACAGGGAGCATGCCTGGCACATACCAGGGGCTCAGTAAATGCTGACACACTCATGATTTCCTAATTATTTGATGTTGTGAGTCTCCAGGACTTCCCATACACTATTTTCTTTGCTAAAATTCCACTTTTCCTTCTGGAAAACCTTGAGTTGTCAATAAAATGGCCCAACGATCACCTCCTCTGCAAAGCCCTTTCTGGAATCCTAGGGTAGATCTATGTGTGTTTTCCGTGGTACACTACCGTCCTCTGTACACACGTCCATTGTAGGCCTACCACACTGAATGGTCTCTTTCCCCACTCTGTCTTTACTGTATAGTAAGCTCCTGGAGGGCAGAAATGACTGGCCTGCCTTCTTTTCTGCCTCCAGTTAACAATATTAACTAAGCTCCTGTGTGGGTTGGGCACAGTGCGAGGTCTGAGGGATACAGTGGCAACCAAGCTAGACATGGCTCCTGCCCTCATGGAGCATCTGGTTTAATGACATGTTATTTCAGGTGGCAGTTTGAGTTTCTGGGACAAATCCTGATTAATAGATATGTAAAGAAGGATTGGTAGGAAGACAGAAGAAAGGATGGCAGGGGTAGGAGGCCTTAGAAGAATCTGCATGGTGATGTCGGTAGAGAATCAAATTTCATTTCAAACCCTGGAAGGACAATGGGAGGCAGTTGTGACTCTGATTTATCAAGTGGCAGAACTAGGGCCAGTGGCTGGGAGTTATAGGAAAGCAAGTATTTCCATTATTCCATATCAAGGGATAGAGAGAAGAAGCTGAATAGTATCCTATTTGGAGATGCTGTGAATGCTAGAAGGTTGCTTAACTCAATGCCTGCACTAGGTTCTGGAAAGTTCTAGTTGGTTCTAGGTTCTAGTGGGTTCTGGAAGAAAGGAAAAGGTGGAAGCAGAAAAGGAGTCCCCGCATGTAATTGTAAATCCTAGGGGAGATACAACTTAGAATATGTGGGGAGAACAACTTTGGATTTTAGTGTACTTCATGTTCAGTCAATAAGGAAGGCAACTCAGGTGGTGAAGGCAGTTGTATGATCTCAGGCTGCCTTGGTAGAGCTTTTTGCCACAATCAAGGTGGATGACATGATTGGCCACATTGAAATCCAAGGCACCTCACTCAAACAATTGACTAAGAGTAAAAAGTGGGGGTCCTGTGGGGGTCCTGATGCAGGACACCATAGCATTAACCAAGCCCATAGCCCAGCAATGGGTGCTAAGCAAGACACCTCTAGTGGTGCCCCTTTGCAGTTAGGTTTATACCATCACTCTGGCTTATCTTTTCACAAATGTTCTGATTCTCATCCAATCAAAGCAGTGATCCTGCTTCCACCATCTCAACTTTAGCGTGTACACAATATGGATTTTTCATGGGCTGTGTTGTGTCTCCTCAAAATTCATGTGTTGAGTTCCTAACCCCAGGGCCTCAAGATATGACTGTATTTAGATATAAAATCTTCAAAGAGGTCATTAAAACTAAATTAGGTCATGAATTCAATATGGCTGGTGTCTTTATGAGAAGAGATCAAGACAGACACACACAGAGTAATGACCATGTGAAGACACAAGAGGAAGGCAGCTGTCTGCAAACCAACAGGAGAGGCCTCAGAAGAAACTCAGCCTGTCAACATCTTGATCTTAGACTTCTGGCCTCCAGAATTGTGATAAAATGCATTTCTGAGTTTAAACTGTCCTGTTTGTGGTATTTTTTGGTGACAGCCCCAGTAGGCTAACATAGGTTCCAATACTGTGGAGCATGCTTAGTCATCACACATAAGTAGTTTCTGCATTATCTACTTCACTGGAAATCCCTTGCTATTGGATTTCTGTTAATGACTTCATTTGAAAACACCACCACTTCCTGCCAAGGGCTGTACCAGGAATCAGATATGACCATTTCCCAACAGAAATACAGTTTCTAGAAAATGGAAGGAGGGATTGTGCTCTTCTCTGGATGGCTTGAGTCCTACTTATATTAGAACACTTCTTCCTCGTACTCAGTTCCTATTGATGTGTTTGTCTTCCCCCCAGATCCATGGGCAACTTTAGTGCAAGTTCTCTGCCTTTACCATCCTGGTGTGTGCTCTGTATGCACACACACACACACACACACACACACTACAGAGTTCCTAGGGCAACAAATTGGACGAGTGGATGAATGTCCACCAAACTCTTGCGAATAGTTCATTTTCCAGTGATCATCTTCCTCCTGGGAAAAGAAAAAACAAAGGCCAGGACCCACAAATCCACTTGTAATCTGGCCTCCTAGACAGGAAGCTAGTTTTCTCCTTATAATGTAGTCCGTTGATATCTACTCATCTATCACTATGATTTGTTTACGGCCCATTAGTCTTCCTAAGAATGGGTGTGCTCTGTGTAAAATCCATTTTACGAATGAATTTCTAGTGGGTTTGGGAAGGAGTTAACTAACTTGAACTCAGACTTTATATGTGGTGGCCTCTCCTCTCCTCATCAGGCCTCACCTGCCAGCCTCTCTCCTCTCCCCATTAAGCCTCACCTGACAGCTTCTTCTCTCCCCATCAGGCCTCACCCTGCTGGCTTTCCTCTCTCCATCTCCTGTTGTCATAATGCCTCAGTTTCTTCGGACTGCTCTAATAAAAGTGCTATAAACTGGTGGGTGGCTTATAAATAGGAAACATGTGTTTCTCACAGTTCTGGAGACTAGCAACTCCAAGATTATGGTGCCGGCTGATTGACTGTCTTGTGGCTTCCTGGTTTGTGGATGGCTGTCTTCTTACTGTGTGCTCACATAGTGAAAGGGGTGACAGTGCTCACCCCATTCCTGAGAGCTTTACCCTCATAATCTAATCCCCTCCCAAATGCCCCACCTCCAAATACCATCACATGGGGCATTAGATTTCAACACAAATTTTTCAGGATCACAAACTTTCAGCCCACGGTATATAACCACCACAGTCTTCTTGGACTGGCAAGCTGAAGGCAGGCACTTCCTCCAGCACTGCCAAGAGAGCCCCAGCACACACATCCATCTCTGCTCAAAACCCTCAGTGCTTCTCTGTGGCCTTTCACGGTGGTTTTCAAAACAATGTCTGGGAAAACAAAACCATACTTTTCACTATTGCTTCCATTTTATTTTAGTAACAATGCATAATTCATCTTGCAATTTTCAATAACATTAAAGGAGAATGTGTCATTTTGATGTCTGTGGGTATGAAGAAAGTGAAAAAAAAATGATAAAAACTGATAAAGTTCACATTTCTTAGAATGTCTGAGAGCCACAGTGACCTGGTTTCTGCTTCCCTGTCTCTGAGCCTCATCAGTCCCATTTCTTCCATGAGCTCTGGAAGCCAGAGGCCTTCTGAGACACTGGTGCCTCCTAAGCTGTTGTGTGCTATTTTCTCTGTCTAGAACACCCTTCCTCTCTTCTTTCCTTGGCCAATCCTGGTTATTCTTCAATACATAAACCTCATCACCTGAAAGAAGGTGCCCTAGTTTCCCTTCCACCACCGTGATTGTGTCTCTGTGACAGTATTTGTGTTGGCTTTCATTTTTTATTTTCCCCCTTTAATGGCAGGAATTGTGCCTTCTCCAAATATGTACCCTCTAGGCCTAGTATAGAATCAAGGGCAGGGTAGGTGCTCAATGGATGCTTGGTGTATGAAGAAATGAGAGCCAGAGTAAATATGATACATCAGAGCTGAGTTGTCTATGTCACATTCCTTCAATAAGAGTTCCACCTGCCTTGTAAGTCTTCTGAGGTCTTGGGGGGTCCCAGCTCCACGTTTCATCTTCTGATTGCTACAAGGCTGCCAGAGAGAGTCCCCTTCTTGAGACATCTGCCTAATTCACTTATGTCAACTCAAATTACTTCCCTGTGCTTGCTCCCCTCACTGAGACTTTGTGCTTGATATTTGTTCACCAAGTATATCAACAGTGTCGGGGGTTTAATCGAGATGTATAGACTATAAAAGGATTTACAGTATTGGCACATGTGTAGGTTGGGGCCAGGGCTAGAGTCATCAATCATGCCTGAAAACTTGTCAACAAGGTGAAATGGCCAGATGTCTTATTTTCACAATTCTGTAATTCTCTTTGAACAATAAAAAAAAATGTTCCATCTAGACAATATGTTTCTCTTCTAATAGATGTCACCTCCAACTACAACTGTCTACATAACAAAATACACTAGATGCCCTCTATAACTCTCCTGGCTCGGATCTGATTTGGACCCAAACAATGGGACTCAGGAAAATGGAAAGAGGGAGATGAAAGCAGAGCTCCCTGTGGAACCAAGAATGACAAAATAGTGACATAAAAAGCACAATTTATCAAGTGGAAATGAGATCAATCATAGCCATATACTGCAGGCATTCAGCAAGATTATCACGTTCCTGGGTCTGGTCTTCAGTTCTTGTCCCAGAGACTCCACTTTTGGGGCTCCTCTCAAGGTGAAGAGCTTCCGAAGGGTATAGTGTAGTAGAGTAGATAAAGAGATATGGTTTACAATCAGAGATGACCTTGAGCAAGTGAACTGAACTTCAATTTTCTCATTTGCTAAATTTGGCCAATAATGGCATGTCTCTTCTAGAATTGCCATGGGAATCAAGAGGAATAATTCAGGGTAAACTAAGCAAAATATCTGGCATGCAGTAAGCACATCAGTTTATAACATACAAAAATGAAATGTGGAATATACAATGAAACAATTGTTTGTAGTAGGAGAAAAATCAACTGTGGCATACTATGGTTCTTGGTAATGATCAAACTATAATTAGGACATTTTTTTAAAAACTGACTTTCTGGATGAACGTTGAAAATGCAAGATTCTGCAGACAGACAGACCTGGGTTTGAGTGTCAGACTCTACATTTTAGTTTTGTAAATGTCTTCCCATCTTTATACTTAATCTTTAAAATGGGTTTGATCAATCTTCTTCACAGGGTTCATGTGAGAAGTAGAGCGATGACATCCAGAGCATGCTGGATGTCGAGCCTGGCACAAATTCAGTCAAGGGCTGAGGGATGATTAGTATGAATTTCTTTAGTTTCTACTAAAGGGATGGAAGGAAGAGCTCTGCCATGGAGGGAGGATCCTGAGTTTGGATCCTGGTACTTTTACTAATAGCAATAGATATTTACTTAATTTTTTTAGAGACCTCGATTTCCTCATGTGAGGAAAAACCAACATAAGGGCTTGCTACTGGGCTCAGAGCTATGAGTTTCTGTGGCTCCATCCACCCTGGGTACTTCTGAAGAGTGCCCAGAATGCCTCTCAGGGATTTTCACCCAAAAACCAACCAGAAGTAGGGGATCCCACTGTTGAGACTTGCCCCTGGGGATGGTAACACCCCTACATTTCCAGGTCATAACTGGGGGCTTGCTAAGTGTAATACACCAGCATTGGGGCATGAGAGTGGATGGGAAAGATGCATGACCTCAGTCTAAGAAGGGAGGCATCAGCATACAGGGCACTTGATCCTGCATGACACCACCCACCCTGCCAGGGCCATGACCAGAGGTGAGGTTGAGAGATTGGGAGACAGGGCACAAAGAGGATGGATACATTATATGTAGCAAATAATCTTGAATTGACTTAAAGGATTAGAACCAAAATGCTCCTTTCTAGCTATAAATATTTGGTTCACCTTATCCTGAGTTGATACAGCAACAAAAACCAGGTATTGGTTGAAAATATGTTTCGATGAAGTATGTGATGACAGATTTCTGAAAACATCTGGATGCTTGATGAAATTTATGTTCATTTTCCTCTCTCGTTCACACACACACACACACACACACACACACACTCACACACAGTAGAGGATGGAAGGGAGGGAGATATAGAAAAAGGAAGCAGTAACCTGTGAGTAATATCAAGGAGGGGGTGCTATGACTAAATGTTTGTGTCCCTCCCAAATCCATATATTTAAGCCTTAATTCCCAGTGTGATAGTATTTGAAGTGGGGTCATTGGGAGGTGACTGGGTTTCAATGAAGTCATGCGGTGTAACCCCCATGATGGAATTGATGGTCATAAGGAATGAAGAGACCATCCGGCACACTCTTTCTCCCCACCATGCAGGGACACAGCAAGCAGGTGGTCATCTGTAAGCCAGGAAGAGGACATTCACCAGGAGCCCACCCGTGCTGGCACCCTGATATCAGACTTCTAGGCTTCAGAAATAAATGTTTGTTGCTTTAGCCACCCTGTCTATGGTATTCTATTATAGCAGCCTACTGACTAGCACAGGAGGAAGCCCAGCCTCCACCTGCCTTACCCCACTTCTCAGAGCTGAACTCCCACTCTGAGGCTAGCACTTGGATGAAGTCTCATCTTATAGAGATTATGGTATAATGGTAAGAGACATCTGCACATTGAGCTTCACTAACACATCATCTTAAGGTCTTTGAAATTTCTCATTTCAAAGCTTTGAGAAATTCTCTGTGTTATAATAGATGGATAATTGATTTCACCTTTGGAGCAGACCATTCTTTTGTTGCATGAATACCACCTCTCAGATGGGAAAAGAGGAGTGCTGTCCTTCAAACTCATCCCTTCTTTCCTTGCCACCCACAACCCTCGTACATAGAGCAAAGACCCTCTTCTGAAATGGGGAGCTTTAAGACGCTAACTGAGGTTTAAGCAGCTGACTACCTATGAAAAGGTGCCTGTATGATGGGCAGAACTGAATGTCTACAGCTTGTGTCTTCTAGTAGAAATTTTCTTTTCTATGGGCTTTAGATTTGAAATGTTTTGTTCCTTAGACACGTGTATAGAGGGATATCTGTGTGATCGTTTTCTCACAGGACACCAGGAATTGAAACCTTAAAGATACAAAAATAATATGTGGGCCTGACCAGCATCTCCTGTTAAAGGAGAGCATGCAATTAACCCATATTAGATTGCGATGTCCCACATATAGTAAAACAGAGTTGGCAATTCCAGAATGAAGGTCACCAGCTAGATGTGTTGTGCTGCATTTGGATGACTACCTTCTGATGGGATTGACTTACTAGAAGACACAGCACAGGGCCAACTCTTGTAAGAAGAAGGTGGGGCTACCAGGAGGGAGTAGGCTTTCTCTGGCAAGGGCAAATCTGGAAACAGAGAAGAGGCATCTGAAGGCCTTACATCAGGAAAGAGAAGAGACTTTGTCCCATGGGGTACAGAGGTGTATTCAGTATCTCACCAATGTGGAGTGGAAGGGAAGGCTGACCTCTGCTTAGGGAGGGAGCCCGGAATGGTTATAAGACACTTCCTCCAGGACTAGCCTGGGGAAAGGCTCTTCCTGCAGAATATGAGAGCAGTTTCACCCAGTCTAAGTACTCTGAACTGTAATTCCCTTGTCACTCAGGCCTGAAGGGAGCCTCTGTGAAAAACCACAGAACCACCTATCTTGAGGTTGTGGGGTAAAAAGGAAGAGAGTCCTTTCTCTTTCTCCCTGAAAGGCATTTGACCCAAGAAATGCTGGTGCTTCCAGAGCTGCAGTGTCGTGCTGGGCACCCTGACATATACCAGAGGGAAAGACCCTGGACGGGGCTGATTTCCTGCCACCACTTCGACAGAGACACAGGAGCACCATTGGCTTGGATTTTCCTCCTTTGTTTTTTTCAAAATATTTAATTGTCCAACTCAATTTCTTACCAGATTGATCTCTCCTTAGATCAATTCTGAAATTTCAGTTGCCTGAAATACAAAAAGCCACAGCTATCTGATGTGTGGTGTTACTATCTTTTAGTTGAAAAGGGAATAATTAATGAAACCCAGGTTTTCATAAACTTAAATTTTTTGCCCTTCACATCTGCCTTTACTCCTTTTAATAGAGAAATTGAATCTGAGATGAGCTTTTAATTAAAAATCTCATAATAATATACAAAATCCAGAAGGTAAGGAAATTAAATATTAAATATGGATTTTTTTCCTTCTCTTTTCCTCCCCACATTTCCTGTTATTTGGCATGTGCAAAGTTTATTAGAATAATAGGAGACAGAAGAACTTTTAGTGTCAGAAAGGACAATACTGGAGAAGGTTAATTTTGGTGGTGTGAAGATCCAATGGCTTTTAAATTCATCAATCATGAACCAGACCAAGGGGTGGGAACCCTCTTCTACACTTGCGGGTATGGACACCACCACCTCATTCTCAGCTAACTAAATAAATGGATGATAGTCCATGATAGCAGTTGAATACCCTGGGAGGTGGGGAGCGGGGGTGCGGGGTTGTAACAAGAGGCTTAAATGGGCTAAGAGCCTGAATTAGGGGAAAAGAGAGATTCTGGAGAGAGAAGCTCTCAAGAGAAGTAAAGAATCTCTCCTTGAATCTTTTTTTGCATCTGACAAGTTCACAGTGACACTATCTGATTATGAAATGTGCAACCTCCTTTTTCCTTGATGGGTATGTAAGAGTTTGGTCGGTCGCAGGGGAAAGAAAACATCTTAAATGTCTGACATTTATAAATAATGTTTATTACTTTGGTTCTAATGAAACTTTAAGAAGAAAAATGGTAATGTTTTGCAGTTCTATAGAAAACTCCAAGTTTTTTGAAGTTCTTGATGAAGAGAAGATGCCTAGTTCCTTAGTGGCTTCCATAGCTGAACAGTCCTGGGACAAGAAGATTTAGAAAGCTGGAACACAGATCTCCTGGTGACATTTTTTAGTGTTTCATAAGCCAACCCATGGCTGGTGTCAAACCAGGGAGATTGTAAAACCTACCATGGCGATCACTGGTGTAAAGATTTATCTGGCATGACAAGAATAGGTTAACTAATGTCTCCAAGGGGGGGTGGAAGGGACACAATGATAAGAAAGCTGACAACACATCAATGCTTGTCATTGCGAATTCACAAGGACACGTTTGTTTGTTTCGTGTTTGTTTAAACCTAACCTCATTCTGAAAAGAATATGAGGAAGCCCTTACACATAGCACAGCAAGATAAAAAATAAAAATAAATTAGAAAACTGGAGCAAAGGGAAAATAAGCTGGAATACTAAAACGAAAACAGAATTTAGAAAAGTCATCAAGCAGAAAAGCATGCTGTGAAGTTCTGCATGATTATTCCAGTTGAGCCACAGACTCCTTTCTGAACGAGACACACTGATTTTCTACCAGTAGAGGCACAAAGGCCAGCCCCCAAATTAGCATTTGGACCCGTTTCCATGTGGCAGGTACAGCTAGATGGAAACTGTGTATGAGTAGAGCTCTGTCCTTACTGCTGGGGGCAAAGCCACACCTATACTTCCTTAAGAAATTTTCTTTAAAGTCTTAATTTTCATTTGATCTTGGAGTGTCCATGAAAAAAAAACCTCAAAGCCAGTTTCAAACTTCAAAGCCGGTTTCAAAGCCAGATGGTGAATTCCTTCACTCATTCAACAATGAATTGACAATCTATTACTACCAAGAGCCATGCTAGCTGCTGGGGACAGAGGAACGTGTAGAACAGGGTTGCTGCCCACATGAAACTGGGGGAGACAGACAGGCCAGTAACTTGGCAGGGTTGGGTGGGTGCTGGTCATAGATGTATCTGTGGGTGTACAGAATTGGGGCACACTATAGTGTAGGGGGTCATGAAAAGGGAAGTCCCCAAGAAGTAGAAACTGATATTCTTTTGGCCTCTGTGGGTTTCATTCATTCATTCATTCATTCAGACCAGGGACTTATAGGGTCACAGCTCCCCGAATCTTATCGTCAACTGGCATGTCTTTAACCTCATGCCTTTCTAGTTTTCTTTCTAGATTTCTTATTATTTATTTATTTATTTATTTTAATAAATTTATTTTTTATTGGTGTTCAATTTGCCAACATACAGAATAACACCCAGTGCTCATCCCGTCAAGTGCCCCCCTCAGTGCCCGTCACCCATTCACCCCCACCCCCCGCCCTCCTCCCCTTCCACCACCCCTCGTTCGTTTCTCAGAGTTAGGAGTCTTCATGTTCTATCTCCCTTTCGGATATTTCCTACCCATTTCTTCTCCCTTCCCTTCTATTCCCTTTCACTATTATTTATATTCCCCAAATGAATGAGACCATATAATGTTTGTCCTTCTCTGATTGACTTACTTCACTCAGCATAATACCCTCCAGTTCCATCCACGTGGAAGCAAATGGTGGGTATTTGACGTTTCTAATGGCTGAGGAATATTCCATTGTATACATAGACCACATCTTCTTTATCCATTCATCTTTCGATGGACACCGAGGCTCCTTCCACAGTTTGGCTATTGTGGACATTGCTGCTAGAAACATCGGGGTGCAGGTGTCCTGGTGTTTCATTGCATCTGTATCTTTGGGGTAAATCCCCAGCAGTGCAATTGCTGGGTCGTAGGGCAGGTCTATTTTTAACCCTTTGAGGAACCTCCACACAGTTTTCCAGAGTGGCTGCACCAGTTCACATGCCCACCAACAGTGCAAGAGGGTTCCCCTTTCTCCGCATCCTGTCCAACATTTGTGGTTTCCTGCTTTGTTAATTTTCCCCATTCTCACTGGTGTGAGGTGGGATCTCATTGTGGTTTTGATTTGTATTTCCCTGATGGCAAGTGATGCGGAGCATTTTCTCATGTGCATGTTGGCCATGTCCATGTCTTCCTCTGTGAGATTTCTGTTCATGTCTTTTGCCCATTTCATGACTGGATTGTTTGTTTCTTTGGTGTTGAGTTTAATAAGTTCTTTATAGATCTTGGAAACTAGCCCTTTATCTGATAGGTCATCTGCAAATATCTTCTCCCATTCTGTAGGTTGTCTTTGAGTTTTGTTGACTGTATCCTTTGCTGTGCAAAAGCTTCTTATCTTGATGAAGTTCCAATAGTTCATTTTTGCTTTTGTTTCTCTTGCCTTCGTGGATGTATCTTGCAAGAAGTTACTGTGGCCGAGTTCAAAAAGGGTATTGCCTGTGTTCTCTAGGATTTTGATGGAATCTTGTCTCATATTTAGATCTTTCATCCATTTTGAGTTTATCTTTGTGTATGGTGCAAGAGAGTGGTCTAGTTTCATTCTTGTGCATGTGTCTTTCTAGATTTCTCTTACTCCTGCTATACTTGCTTTTCAATCACAAAGAGAGAATTTGATAGACCTATATTTACATTCTAAAGTTGATTTCTGAAAATTATTTCTACATTTCAAAAAAAGTGATTTTATATTTATTCTACTATTTTGATTACCACAAATAACATAAAGAGGAAAACGTTAAATTGGAAAAAAAGTGCTGGAAGCTAAAAGCAGAGAATCTTCATTGTGGTCTTAAGTTTGACTTCAATATCTCACCTGTCAAATGAGGATTAAACAGTACCTGCTTCATAGAATGGGAGCTAAATGAAATACTGGATGTAAAGTGCTTAGTACCCAGACAATATTTGAGAAATGCCAATTTCTCCTTGGACTAGAAATTATCATCTATTTATTTGGACCAGAAATTATCTTGAAGAGATGTTTTTGTGATCAATTCAGTTTTTCATCAATCATTCTTTTTCAATGTATACCAAGCAGAGTAATGGGGATAAGGAGAAGGATATCACTCTGCCTACTAGAGGCAAGTCTGTGACCCCTGGCTCATTGGTGCCGACCTTCATGGTCACAGGGTGTCAGTACCTCCTTCTTAACTCCTTCATGAGAATTTTTCCAGTGTATAGGATTCTCACAATTTCCCTGAGATCAATCTGTCAGATACCGTCAATGCCCCGTGTTAACAGCAAGTCTTCAGAGACATCCCCCAATGATGCCTACCTCTCAATATCTTCACCCTGTATAAATCCCCTCCAAAATTTATGTATAGATGGCATTATGACTCACTTTGACCCATAGAATATGGTAGAAGAGATGTCCTATAACTCCCAAGGCTGGGTCTTAAGATATATTTGGTTTTCCCTTTCACTTCCTGGAATGCTCCCTCTTGAAACCTAGCTGCCATGCTTTAAGAAGCCTGGGTCACATGCAGAAGTCACATGGAGGAGACCCAAGGTCCTTACTCATCAGCCCCAGCTGAGCCCCCAGTGACAGCCCATACTAACTGCTAAACATGTGAGGGGGCTTTCTTAGATGTGTTAGCCCAGCTGTGACTGCAGTCCCAGCTGGTAATACTCGGAGAGGATCTGACCCACCAAGCTCATTCAACACACATAATAGTGAGAAATAAGGAAATGGTTGTGCTTTTAAGTCTTTATGTTTTGGGGTGGTTTATTACATAGCAATAGAGAGAGGTGAAACACCTAGTGTTGTCCTGTTCTTTGTCTCTTATTAATCTGTCATTGGCCAGTGTAATTTGCCTGGCTCCAGCTACAGAACATAAGAAGGGTAGAAGATGAGATCTTTTCTTCCCCTACAATGCCACCGGGAATATAAGACAACATCTAGCTACCAGTATCCAGGCTGATGCCTTTTTCTAAGGACTTTGGAGGGCTGATCTGCCCAGTGCCGGCTGAGATTTGGGACATAAATGTCCCTTTTCACTTGACCCTCAGGTGGGATCATGTTGAGGCATATGTTCTTCATCATTTCCCAGAGTTTAACCATGGAGCTAAACTCCAGGACCTATTACAGCAGTGGGCTTAAAAATGTACCCCTTAGTGGCTTCCTTCTCTGGGGGAACCCAAATTAAGACCTCTTTATGGGATACCCTGTAAAGGATTGTGTGTGGATGTGCAGGCTATTGTAATCTTAGAATGGGTATCTGTCAAACCCCTAATTTTCTCCCTACCACATAGTAGGTGTTCAAGGAGAGTAATGTACATTTATTGAGCATTTACTATACACACACATTCTCAGAATTGTATACATATGGCTTATTTAATTCTTACAACACCTTCCCAGATAGGTATTTTCATCATCTCCATTTTGTAGATGAAAAAGCTGAGGGTATGAGAGATGAAGTGTCTTGCCCCCTGGTTACTCAGCCAGTAATCGGCAGAGCTCGGATTTGAACCTAGGTTGTGTGACACCAGAGGCTACCTTGTAAAAAGCAAAAAGCACAGGGCTACACCACTTCTTACCAACATATAGCTCCATCTATTAATGGCAGTGAAGGGACCCCAGGCTTTAAATGTATTCAAAATATTAAAATTCAAGGGGAAAAGAACAAGACTGCTGTTTGGTTAAAGAGATGTGTTACTTAGGAGCTAGCTATATAAACTCAACCCAAACATGATCTGGACTTTCTCTGTATAAGCCCAACAATCAAAAATGTAAGGTACAGAGGCACAGACTTTGGCTCATTATATAGGAGAGCTTTGTAATGGTCAAAAATATTCAACAATTAAACAGGCTGCTTGAGCAATTTCTTGAACACTAAGAGCAGTCATGTCATTTGTGCTGGTGCTGTGAAGGGGTTTTGTGCATCTGGTGGTGGTTATATGATAAGATATTTAAGACTCTGCAGACCCCAAGATTCAACAACACAAATTAATTGGTACTTATGATCCTAGACTGTTACTTATGTCTGTCAGTGAGATATCACTGTCTCTAACGTGGAAATTTATGTACTGCACGCTTTCCTTCCATCCTCTGGTTCCTTGCAGGGCTGTTACAAAGATAAGAAATAATGTGTATAAAGTCCCTGGCACACAGGAGGCCAGCATGATGGGGACATCAGGTGGTGCCTATTATGATATAGCCTAGATGCTCTCTCCTTTTGTTGACCATGTAGAAGGAGGCCAGATGTGTGCTGAACCTTCAGATAAATGGTCCCCTTATTTTTTACAAGAACACTCGGGGTACGTTTCTTATCCTTAAGAGCCAAGGCACTAGGGTGGAGAGAGGTACCCAAGGTCACGGCAGTTCAATGGTGGCATCATATCTGCCTGATTCCAGAGCCCTTTCTGTTCCCTCCCTGCAGCCTCTGAATGGCACCAATCAATTCTTATCCATCACGACTCAGGATCTTTTCTAAAACAACCTTTTCTGATTTTTGGTGAGAACAACAGGAGTTACTTAATTGAAAGAAAGGGCATTTTGCGGTAAGAAAAGGTTGTCATTTTGTTCCTTTGACTATTGGCCCTTAAAACATACACACGATTAATGAACTCACTGTAAGCAATCTTTCTCAAATTATTTTCCTCTGAATCCCACAGAAATTGTGATTGTTTTATAGTAACTGCTGCTGTGACACAAAGTGCCTTCAGCAAACATCAAACGTGGTTAATGCCTTCACCAAGGGGAACAGCTGCCTGTGGAATAATAGACCAGCCGGGTGGGATTGCCAGTGACAGCTTTGGCCTCATGATACATAGGCTATAATCTGGCCCAGGTGAGCTTCACTTGGAATAAAACGAATGTATTGAAATGCATCTTAAAAATATTAGCTGGACAGATTTTTTTTTTTTTTTGCAAAAATTTTGCAAATGTTCTTAATTTTGCTTAATGTTCTTCAAACTGCAATTCTACAAAATAGAACAGAAGACTCCAGACCTGGTGTAAGAACGCAAGTTCCCGACACTCCCCTAGGGCAAATCATTTAACTTGTTTGGGCCTCCATTTTTAAAGAATAAAAGGAAGATAGGGAGAAGGGAAGGAGAAAGAAGAGAAAAGGAAAGTGGGAGGCATAAGGACCAGAGTTGGAGGCAGGAGAAAGAGGAAGAGGAGAAGGAGAGGAAGATACAAGGAAAATCACAGGGACTGGACATATTCCCCAGGCCACCCTGCACTGGAAGTCTGGATTCTCCGGTGACATGTGAGGTTTAGTTTCTCATGTCTGACACTGTGGCTGACCCAGTGCCTCAGGGTTACAGCTGCTGTTGTAGACACGGGCATGCAAATGAGCCACGTGGCAATACTGCCATCAAGCCCCAAGTCCCCTCCCATCCCTACAAGAGCAGAGCTTTGATATGTGACCTAGAACTGTGATAGCTGGAAACAGCTGCATGTCACGCAAAAGCAGAGAAGTCCCCTGGTGCGTGGACATCAGTGCTGGGCATGGGATGGTTGTAGCCAGTGGAAGGTGGGAGGGAATATGTGCCTCTTCTTCCAGGATCCCCCAGTGCCTATCCTTCATCCCAGTCCCGGAGCAAAGTCCAAGTGCAGGAGAGCCACAGCCAGAACAAGGTCACAGCTGCCCCAGGAGAGGTGGACAGCAGGCATGAGCAATAGGCCTCGTGGTGTGAGCCGCTGAGAGCTGAGGGTTGTGTGTCTCTACAGAATGACTGTGTCATCCCAATACTACTGGTTTTAGGGAGCCTTGGGGACTGGAAATATCACAGGCTACACTAAGTGGCAGGTCTCAGTGGTTCCCTCAACCACACCAGTCATGCCTGGCTCCAAGCTCCCGCTCTCGCTGAGGTGGTCCCTGCAAGCACATTCACGCTGCAGGTGCCTCTTCTCCTCCCAGCTCAGGCTCACCCCACCTCCTCTTAATTTCTGATCCCAAGTGGAAACCAGAATGACTTTTCCCCCTGGTAACTCTCTCGAGGCACAAAGAACTTGCCAGAACACTATGCTAAGAGACCTGGGCAAGCTTTAGCCTGGCTTCTAGCTGCACTAAATTGTGCCCCTAAAGGTGTCTCCTAGCTGAGTCAACGTCACTAAACCACTAAATGTATGTTGTCACAACCCATATTGCCAAACCATGCTCAGTGGGTCTTTACCTAGCTGCCTTCTGTGGTTTCCATTCCTCCGAGCCAGGTCCCTCCTCGTCCCTCTTCCACATCCCATGGCCCCTTCTTCTCCCCTCTCTCTCTTCTCCCTTTAGAAACCTCATCTCTCTTGTCTTCAATGGAGTTGAGCTCAGTTTAGCCTGGGGTTTCGCTCCCCTCCTGCAATAGTCTGAACAAAGTCTGTCTTAACACCTTCCGCAAAGGTCCAGTGTGCTTCTCTTTGGCACCAGGGACGTCAGTGTCAGGTACGTGGTATCTTTCATCTCTGGGAATGCCACACTGGGATGCTTCCATTTCTTCCCTCAAGGCATCTTCTTTCCATCATAGGATACCACAGCCCTTCTGCCTGCCTTTGTGTGCAGCCTTCTCTGCTCAGGGTGGGGTTGGAGGGTCCTTCCTCCCATGCCCTGCCCGAGGGACTCTCAAGATGCTCACCACTGAAGCCAGTCTCCCAATGGGGCTCTCATCCTGGCAAGGAAACAGCCAAGTGGAGCATTAGCACTTAACACCTGGTGAGTAGGGAAAGCGAAGGAGGTGTGGGTATTCCAGGTAGAAGCTCCAGCTGGGAAAAAGGTCTGGAGAGGCGGGAAGAAAAAAGCATGCAAGCAGGAAAATGTTGACATTTGAAGACAGGCCATGCAGATGAGAGTCCAGAGCCGAACATGATCAGAGCCACAGGAAGGTTGTAAGCAGGAACAGGGAGATACACGTTTTAGAAAGATCACTGCCTTCACCACAGGATGGCCGGGAGAAGGGGATGGTGGAGAAAAAAAAAAAAATCCATCTTATTTACTTCTCACTACCCAGCATTTAGCACAGTGAGTGGCACGTGGCACTCAGTGTATACATCCACTCCCTAATTCATTAGCAAATGTCTAAATGCTGACATTTACCGAAGGGCTATTCTATGCCTCCTACTCAGCTCCGTGTCGGATAAACACGACTCATTTTATCTTCAAAACAAGCTGAAGGAAAAAAAAAAAAAAAGCTGAAGGGAGAGATACTGTACTTATCCTCATTTTACTGGAGGTTTGGTTCCATAATCTATTCAGGGTTGCAGAGCAAGAAAGTGGTAAAACCGGGGTCTGACCCCAGGGGTCTGCTTTAAAGTACCCACATTCCTAACTACTGGGGCCCAGTGTTCCCCAAGCTCCCTGAAGATAAAAATGCTCCAAGGCACTCCTTACATCTGCAGATCACCAGGGGTTTCTCAGCTGGGCTCCCAAAGCCTGCTGGTTTTTACTAGTCTATTCATTATTACAGGAGTCCCAGGTGATGCTTAACCTCAGGGAAGTTTAGAAAACAGGCGGGGAATAACGAATCCCTGTTGAACTGGCCCAGAAGGTGACAAAAATGCCTGGTGAGAAGTGACATTGCCTCAGTGGAAGCTGATAGGCATGAAGACGGGGAGCCGAGCTGGGAGGAATGCCAGCCCTGCCAGGGACCCCTGGTGTCAGGCTCTGTCCCAGACACCACCCCAACATGATCTAAGCAGCAGGAGAGACCAGAAGAGGTGGAGAAGGGTCCTCAGTCACCCCCAAGTCATCACGGAAAACACCTCAACCTTGCAGGAAGACCTGGGCACTGCCCAGCGGCAAGAGGTCCTCCTGCTGGGCTACAGGCTCCGCGTGAGCCAAGTCCGTCTGCTGAGGATGTGCTCCCAAGTCTTCCCAGGTAGTCCAGCTCACTCACTGCCCGGGACTGTTCCCCCCAGGGTGACCTGACTCTCTCCTTAAAGCAGCCCCACACATCCCTGTGGGCCATCCATGGGCGTCAGACAGTCTCTGGGGCTCTGGGGATTTGGTTGGTCCCTTCTACCCCTCTTTGCTTTGCTTTTCTCTTCCTCCTTGTCTGGGTCCCCCAGGCTCTGCACTCTTGATTTCATCCCCCATGTCTGGCCGCATTCCTGACCTCTCACCTTGACAACTGCCTGGGGTCTTCTCATCCGAACTGCAGCATCTATAAGGACTCTGGCTTAGACACAGCCCTCAAGCCTCTCGTCTTCCATGTGGGGCTCACCTCCTGAGCCTCGCCCACCCCACCAGTGCCCATGGACCTGCCAGGCTCTCAAAGACTGAGGCCCCACTGGGAAAAGACCGCTTGCCACTAACCCAGGGCCTTTTTCCTTTCTTTTTTTATTTTTTAAGATCTTATTTATTTATTTGAGGGAAAGAGCATGAGCTGGAGAGGGGCAGAGGGAGAGAAAACGAATCTCAAGCAGACTCCCTACCGAGCATGGAGCCCAACGTGGAGTTCAATCTCATGACGCTGAGCTGAGATCATGACCTCAGCCAAAAGCAAGAGTCGGATGCTTAACCAACTGCGCCACCCAGGCCTTTCCTAAAAAGGCCATGGCCAGTTGTGGAACTATTTTGGTGGGGACGCAAGGGAATGTAATTAGAACACACTTTGCCTAAATCAAAGATTTTTACATTTTAATGTGCAGACAAATTATCAGAGGAGCTTGTTAAAATGCAGATTCCTACCTGAGGAGGGAATGGGCAGGTGGTGGCGAGTCTGTACTGCTAACACGTACTCAGATGATCTCATGCTGCTGGCCCAGGGCCTCCTCGCTTTGAGTGGAGAGGCGGGACTGATTCTCAGGCAAATGGCAGACAGAGGCATGTCACCTGGAAGCCGGGCCTCCCACCCTGGCTCACCTGAGCTAGGTGTCTTTCTGGCATCTCTGCAGCAGCCTGCCTCTGTCTACCATTTCCACGGTAATTACCAACTACGCTGCAATAACCAAGAGCCCTCTGAAGGCAAGAATGGGATCTTCTGGCTCTCCCTTCCCAGGCCCTGGCATATTTCATATTAGCATTTGTTGCTTGAATGAATGAATACAGTATGTCTAGGTAGATAAAATTAAGTGAACCAAAGACCTAGAGCAAGGCTCAACAGACTCGCACTGCGAAAAGTCAGATTGTGACCAATTTTAGGCTTTGCGAGCCACAGGATTTCTGTCACAGCCATTCAGCTTTGCCGTGGACACTACATATATGAGTGGCTGTGGTTGGGCTCCAATCAAAGGATTTACAAAATAGGCTGCAGGTTTGGTCCAAAGGTCCTAGTTACCGACGCCCTAGCCTAAAGAATTCTTTTTTTAATTTGGACAAACATTCAAGTTTGGTTATTTGTCCTTCATGTTTTTTACGGTATCAACCAGTTTTTGTTGTTGCCGTTTTTCTGAATTATTTCAGGTCTACAAAGGTTACTGGGGAGAGGATTGATTCATTTAATCCTCTGTAGAATGAGAGCGAGACCCATCTACTTCAGCCTCTGACACTCCCACCTAAAAGAAAGTGGTGTCCCTCTGTGCTTAACTGAAACTGGAGCCTCGGTTTCCCTCACAGACCTGGATTTGATTTACTCTTCCAGCTCTTGGGTTTCCTCTTGACTCAGGCAACAACCCTAGACCTTGGCTCTGGTGCAGGGAAGCCACGTCTCCTTATAGGTCCACAGCATAGCCCAGCCCACTCTCTGTGGAACCTGAGGAAGCTCAAGTAACTATTGTCAAGAGAGGAGTGGGTAAGGCACCTGGCATGAAAGGCAATCTGTTCACATCTCTTTCTCCTCCTCCTCTTCTTCCTCCTTCTCCTCCTCCTCCTCCTCCTCCCATTGTCTCTGGAGGAACACATGGCTGCCTAGAAGATGCTGGTTGGAGAAAAGGGATGACGGTCAGGCAAGGTCTCTTGGCTTCCCTGCGAGAGTGACGAGGAATGTAACAAGCTCACAGATCACACCTTCTTGTCCAACTGTTTCCACCAGATTGGCTTCTCACTTTGAAAGATTGCCCAAGCAGGTGGCACAGGACAGACACCTCGGTGCTGTAGTGCAAACACCTTCCACCGTAATCCTACATCCTCTGGTAACACTTGTCACTTCACACATTTCTCAGGGAGCCCTTTCACCTGCTCCGAGTTTCTTGGGACCAGATTAGTGTGGACCTGTGAGGTTTTCACCAGTCCAAGGTGAAATGAGTAAAAGCATCTGAAGGCCCTCTCTTGTTACACCGTAAGTGAATCCTCTGTTATTCCAATTCCTGTCCTTCAGTGCATTTCCCCAAATCTTTAATTATAGATTCATGTATTTGGCTCCCTACAGGCTGATATTTTCCCTGAGGAAAGAAACCATGTTTGTTTTGTTCACCTCTGTATGTCCAGCATAAAGGATGATTTTCAAAATATGACACAGCTGATATGGCAGAGCCGGGCCTTGCCAAGCAGAGTGGAGAGGGGTCAGTTCACTGTACCGGCCTGTTCCAGCAGATGATCAGCCCTGCCCAAAGCCAAGCATGGGCTAAATTCTCCACCAGAATTTTGGAATGAATACATGAATGCAATGTGTTTTTCACAAAGCTAAGTTTAGTCAATTTAAAGAACCGAGCTTTATTCTAAGAGTATGCTTTTCTCACTTTCTGATGTGGGGAAATCAGAATACTCTTTCTGAAAGGAATTAGAGTGGTAGTAGATAGTAGAGCTTGTGTGCTTTCCATTTAATGTGTTATTCAGTAAGATTTTTAAATAATTGGAAAACTTGTCAGACCCCAAATTATTCTGAAACATTGGAAGTTTAATAAATCCAGGGTTCGGGGAAACTGCCCTATTCTATCTTTGGGCTATTTTTGTTGCTGTTGTTAAGATATAATTCACATACAATAAAATTCATCCCTTTAAAATGTATAATTCAATGGGTTTTATCCCATTCATGGAATTATGCGCCCATTGCCACTAATTCTAGAGTATTGTCACCACTCTACTAGAAACTTGGCACCTGTGAGCAGTCAGTTCCATTTCTCCCTGTCTCCTCCCCTGACAATCACTGATCTGCTTTGTGGCTCTACAGATTTGCCTATTCTGACCATTTTGTGGTCTTTTGTGTCTGGCCTCTTTCAATTAGCATAATGTTTTCAAGGCTCATCGACACGTAGCCTTACTTCTTTCCTTTCTACGGCTGAATATTATTCCTTTGTATGGATATACCACATTTATGTATCCATTAGCCAATTGTGTTGTTTCCACTCTTTGACTATTTATGAACAACACTGCCATGAATATTCATGTACAAGTCTTTGTTCAAACACCTGTTTTAATTCTTTTGAGTATATGCGTAAGAGTAGAATGGCTAGGTTATATGGTAAGTCTATGTTTGACTATAGGAAGAATCACCAAATTGTTTTACAAAGTGGATGCACCATTTAATTTCCCACTAGCAACGTGTGAGAGGTCTAATTTCTCTACACGCTGAACACTTGCCATCCGCCTTAGTTCAGGCTGCTATGACAAAAACACGGTAGGCTGGGGGTTTTATTTTATTTTTAATTTTTATTTATTTATGATAGTCACAGAGAGAGAGAGAGAGAGAGGCAGAGACATAAGCAGAGGGAGAAGCAGGCTCCATGCACCGGGAGCCTGATGTGGGATTCGATCCCGGGTCTCCAGAATCGCGCCCTGAGCCAAAGGCAGGTGCTAAACCGCTGCACCACCCAGGGATCCCTAGGCTGGGGATTTTAGACAACAAAGACTTGTTTCTAGTTGTTGCAAAGCCCAAGATCAAGGTACTACCAGATTCAGTGTCTGATGAGGGTTCTCTTTCCAGTTTTCAGATAGCTGTTTTCTTGATGTGCCCTCACATGGAAAAGAGAGAGATTCTTTCTCCTATGTCTCTTCTTATAAAGACACTAATCCCACTCTGAGGGCTCCACCCTCATGATTAACCTAATTGCCTCCAAAAGCCCCACCTTGGAACACCATCTCATTGGGGATAGGGCTGCAACCTATCAGTTTAGGGGGAACCCAAGCATTCAGTCCATAATACCACGGTAGAGGGTGTGAAGTGAAACTTCATTGTGATTTTAGTTTGCATTCCCCTAATGGCTAGTGATGCGAAGCATCTTTTCATATGTTTAGTGGCCATTTGTATATCTTCTTTGCAGAAATTCCATTTAAGTCCTTTGTCCATTTTTAAAAAAATAGGTATTTATCATGTTGCTGAGTTGTAAGAGTTCTTTATGTGTTCTGAATACTAGGCCCTGACAGATTTAATTTGCATTGTTTTTTTTTTCAGTGGGCTGCCTTTTAACTTTCTGGATACTGCACAAGTTCTTTGCACAAGTTTTTAGTTTTAATGAAGATTCCTATTTCTATCTTTTTCCCTTCACTGTGCATTTGGCTTTACAGTTTCAGCTTTTATGATTTGATCTATGATTCATTTTCAGTCTATGACTCATTCTGAGTTGATTTTTATATATGGTGTGAGGTAGGGTCCAAGTTCATTCTTTTGTATATGAGTATCTAGTTGTCTCAGCACTATATTTTTTTTTTTGAAAAGACTATTCTTTCTCCAACTGAATTGCCTAGACATTTTTTGTTACAAATCAGTTAACCATAAATGTATGGGCTTATTTTTGTACTTTCAGTTCTATTTCATTGATCTCTGTATGTCTATCCTTATGGTAGTACCACACTGCCTTAATTGCCTATAGGTTTCTAATGAGTTTGGAAGTCAGGATGTATAAGTCCTTCATCTTTGTTCACTTTACATCTTAGACTATCTTGGCTTTTCTGGGAATTTTGCATTTCCTTGGGAATGTTAGGAACAGCTCATCAATGTCTGCCATATACTATTTTTTCCCTTTCTTAAAATTTAAATTCAATTAGCCAATATATGGTACATTATTAGTTTCAGATGTAGTTTTCAATAATTCATCAGTTGCATATAATACCCAGTGCTCATCCCATTGTGTGCCCTCATTAATGCCCATCAACCAGTTACCCCATCCCACCACCTACCTCCTTTTCAGCATGTATTTTACTGAGGCTTTGCCACAGTTCTCAATGTCTCTGGATAGAGTTGATGACTCAGTTCAGGACCTTGAGGGGAATGCATAATAAGGCCTGACCAGAGCCTTCAACTTGTTCCATCCAAAACAGGCTCTTTCTCTGACAAAACTACTCAGAGAAGCCTGAGTGGATGGGACTTCACTCTGATATAAGGTTCCTCACCTTCAATTCTACTGGTTACAGAGCCACTGGTACCTAAGATTTCAGAAAAACTATCTTTCCTATTCCCTCTGTTCAAGGCAAAATGCCAGTGTTAAAGGATCCTACTACCAAGGGTACCCAAAGCACACTATGGTTGCCTATCATGACCTATCTTGTCCTATTATAACTGTTTAGTCCTTTTCTCATTCATCTTAAGCCCTATGAGAGGAGAGGCCATGTAAAGTGTCTTCTGGACTATTCCTGGCCCTCTAGCCAAGCTTAATCCCCCTGTGCCCCAAGCAATCATGGCCTGCAAAGTAGAGACAATGTTCTGGACAATTTCCCAGACCTCTAGCCTATTTATGACCAGATTGTTCTAAACTTAATCTCTTGCTGGACTTAAACTCATGACTCTACAATCACAGCCTAGATCTTTAATTCAGACAACCTCTTCTTCCTATCCCCCAAAGACAGGTGAGTCTGTGTTCCCCCAAGCTGCAGACATCACCTCTCTGCCACACCCTTCAAGCTGCCAGCTTGCCCCTAAATTGGCCAGAGTTAGAAAAACCAAAAGCCCACATATAGCTTCTCAGTTAGTGTCTGGACTAGCCATCGTCTACTCTCCCTCCTCATCAAAGTGTCACAGGTAATTGTTCTTAGGGGGCAGCCTGGAGCAGAGGCAATGGGAAAGGGGGAAAGTATGATGGTTATACCTGGGAGGAAGCCTCAAGAGAGAGCTAAGGAGAACTCAGTGGGTGTGGAATCTGAAAAAGAGTGGAAAGAATGCGGAAAGTGCCCCATAACTCACAGAAGACTTTCATTAACCACCTAATTTGAGCCACGACTGTGCTAGGAAATGTGGGGAATGTGGACTCAGTTTTGCCCTCATGGATCATCCAATATTAAAACATAGAGGAACATCCACCTTTTAAAAATTTAATACAAGTCATTTCTAAATTCTATTGTAGTAAGTGCTGCAGAGAAAAAGTTCAGATGCTATTATAGCATACATGACAAGCATTAAAGTCTGGCTAGCCCAACAGCTGTTCCCATTTGCACTCTCCCTACCCTGACTACCACTTTTCCTTACGTCCTTCCATTGTGGAGGCTGGAGAGCCAGATACTTTCCCAGCCCTTCTTGTAGCTAGGAGTGACAATGAGATGTGGTGCTGCTCAACGGGATGCAAAGGGAAGACTGCTGCACACTTCTGAAAAAGCTTTGCCCTCCTAATGAAGAAGATGTCACCATTTAGAATTGCTTCTGCTCCCTTTGTATTGCCTTAAACATAGTGTGATGCCTGGAGGTGCATTAGCCACTTTGCAACCATCAGGTGACTAGAATGAAAATGAGCAGACTGATGATGGAATGGAAAAGTGAGAGAGCCTGGAGTTTCTAGGGGCTTCTTTGAACAACCAAGCCCCTGCCCACATTAGCAGTCACCTACCTCCAGAGTTTGTCTAACTGTTCTATGACTCCTAGAGAGAGGGGTCAGAGATGGTGTCACCAGAGTGTCCCCCATTGCTCTGTGCAGCTGCCAGCACATGGCAGAGATTCAGTAAATAGGTGGTCTACTGGCCAACAACTCCTTGTATCTCATACAGCCCCCAGTACTGAATTTAAACAAGACTGCCTGACTTGCCCAGGCACTAAGAGGTTAAGACCTGCCCAAAGTATTAAGGGATTACTAGTAGAGCTAGGAACAAAGCTTTTTCATTAGCCACGACTGTCCTTCTAAAGTGGGGTCCTTCTCTGGGCTCTGGTAAACAGCCTTACTCCTACTGTACAGCCTCATCCTCCCAAGGTCCCAAGGTGCTTTGCTTCCTTCCAGGAGAATGCAAGGCATTTACAGGGAAGGGAGGAGATGATAAATTCCCAGAACATCAGTGTTCAAAGACATTCTAAAACCTCCCAGCTTGGGAGTATAAATTGGTGCAACCAACTTTGTAGAGCCATTTGGCAATCACTAATAAAGCATATGCATAGGCAATTCCCAGCTATCCACTTATAGGTATACTCTTCAGAGGAACGCTTCAATGCAGGCATAGAAGACAGGCACATAGAAGTTCGTTGTCACGAACTGTCCTTCCATAAGGGACTGTATCAGTGATTATGGTCTTGTGGTGCAATGGGAAACCACACAGAAGATAAAGCAAATGTACTGATACACAAGGGGGTGCAGGCATATCTCAAGGCATACTCCTGAGACAACAAAGCAAGTTACAGAAAGACAAAGGAGACTGGATTGCTGCTTTGGCCAGGTCAGGCTGCCATAACAAAATGCCACAGACGGGGTAGCAAAAACAACAGGGTGCTTTCTCACAGTTCTCAGAATGCTGGAGGTCTGAGATCAGGGACCAACAAGATCGTTCTGTCCTCACATGGCCTTTCCTGGGGCTCAAATCCCATCAGACCAGAGCCCCTCCCTCATAACCTAATCACCTCCCCTACCACCAAATGCCATCACATTGGGGGCTAGGCTTCACTACATGAATTTTGGAGAGACACAAATAGTCTATAACAACTGCTATTTCCTGCCTCCCACGAGGCAAATGGGAGGACTCAGCCATTTGGGGGAGTCATCAGTTTGTCTACGGGCATCCAGCCCACAGATAATAGAGCAAGCCTCCCTACCCCCAAGCCCAGGCCCTGTTCTCCATACCATACTGGTCTTCACCAGCCATACCCATTCTTTCCTGCCGCCATGATTTTACGTATGAGAATGTGTATTATCATTACTTTCTTCCATTATGTTGCTCACTGCTCTTTCCCACTCGACCTTACTTGCTTGGGATTCAACCGGGACATTTGTACTCTGCACCCTCCCTTACCTTTTTGGGAAGCATTTTTTCTTGGTCTGTTCGGTGGGCCTGTGAATCTCTGTGCCTCCTCCCAGGAGCTGCTAACACATGTATTCAGTTGGTCTACAAATGTTTGTTGAGTGCCTATATGTCAGATACTATACCAGCACTGGGGACTAAAAAAAATAGGTTTCAGCTCTGAGGAGTTTGGAGTTTAGTGGTGAATAGATGGAAAACCCTTGTTATGTTGCAGGCACTGTTCTAAGTGCTTTACTGCAATGGATTTATTTAATCCTCACAACATTAGCAGCCCCATTTCACAGATAAACAGTACTGAGGCAAAGAGATTTAGGTCAATTCCCCAAGGTCACATTGCTATCAGGTGGCAGAGCCAGGATTTGATTTCAGGGAGTCTGGCTCCAGAGTCTAGGATGGATAAAGCATCCCCCAGATATGTAAGCAGATGAAGATGGGGCATTGTGATTAGCTATAAGACCCAATTCTCTGGAGGATGTGGGAACCCAGAGGAAGAAATGTTCTTGGAGGGCTGCCTGGAGGAAAAGATCTTTGAGCTGAGTCATGAAAAGGGTCAGAATTCGTTCGGGTGCAATTGGACAGATGTTCTCTAGGCAAAGGGGAAAGCACATGCAAGGACTTAGGGTATGTGAGGGAGTAAACCCAAGGGAGGAGGTACTATGAGATATTTGACAAGTCAGAGTCAGGACTTAGAAAACGTGCAATCCATTCATTTCAAAATCCTTGCTATATTTTTTTAATGAGGCAACACAATATAGCTTAGTCTCTCTAAATGCCCACATTTTAGACCCAGAGAATGTTTGTGTTTAAATCTCAGCCCCAAAGCTTCTTAGCTTTGGATTTCATGACATCTCATTTCCTCACCTCCAACTTGGGGATAATGAACTTCCTGCCTCATAGAGTTGGGGCAAGACTTAAATGAATTAATAAAGAGTTCTTAGAACAAAATGGTCTTCGTCAACCTCATCACCACTGTCACCTGGCTCATTCATTTGGTTGGCACACTTGTCATGTCTCAGGGTCATGCGAGGCAGGATGGAGTTGTGGGCGCAAGTCCTGAAGCTCACGTTTTGAGCTCTTCCCACTCAAAAGTAAATCCAAGGCTAGGGAGGGGAGGGATGCACTTTCAGCCTGTCACTTGGAGGAATGCAAAACGGCCCCACATGTCCCTTTCTGATGACAGCAAGCAAGGCCACTGCTGAAAGACAAGGACTTCTATTAACAAGGAGCACAAAGGAGCTGGGCATATTAACGTTTGACTTTGCAGAAGGAGAGACAAGGGCACAGAGTGGGTCTCAGAGGCAGCTATGGCTCAGTGGAGAATGGCTCCCCAGGGCCCTCCCACAGCAGGTGACCCTGGAGCCTGCAGGAAGGACCCAAATAGTAATGATCTCAACACTATCAGCATTGCTATTTTTAACAGCCGGGTCCTAACTTACATTTCTAGGATGTTTTACTTTCAACAGGCACTTAGGTTCATTAGTTTGTTTAAACCTCACCATACCCTTGAGAGTGAGTAGAAGCTGGGTTTGTTTTTCCAGCTGAAACTGAGAACCAGTTACATGACCTACTAAGTGGCAAGGCTAGAATCCTAATCAAGACTCCACCCATCAGGTAAAGACCTTTTTACAATAAATACATCCCTGCCCCATGATTGTTCTTGAAATACAGACAAGAGCCAGGCTGGTTCCTATTCCATTTATGGAGGAGATTTCACAGTCTAGACATCTATAGCCTGAGCCACCCCCCCCCCCCCCCAGTAGGGGAGCTGTGAGGGAGGAAGGAGTCTCCCATCCCACCCATTGGTTCCCAGAATTTGGAATTTGATGTATCAGTAAAATTTTGGAGACTATTTTGAAGACAACCACCGGGTGGCCAATTTTGTGTTTTGTAAATTGAGAACATAAAAAAAAAAAAGTAAAAAAAAACTCTTCCATACTATATCACAGAGAAAGGGTATTTCAGCACTCCCTCAAAAGTCCCCCAAAGTAGAAAGAATTTAACATCAGAGATAAAGGGCATTCCCTGCAAAACATGCAAGGGGGGGGCTTAGATAAATGCACAACCCGTTTAGGACAGCTGTGAATGACTGTACAGACTGTACACTGTACAACTTTAGGGCTGGGAATACCATTCATAGGAACGATCCTCATATGGCCTTATTTCTCGTTTCCCTACAGACCGGTAGCAATTTTTGTAGGAGGTAAAATGGCAAATAGGAGCCCCTTCTTTCATGTCGTTTCTGTAATTCTCAATGTTCCAAAAGGACATATATAAACACTATCTGGTCCAGAGACTTCAAGGCCTGCTTTGAGGATCGAATGGAATCCACCAAGTCTTCTCAAGGACACTTAAGCTAAGCAGAACAATGTTTTGATTCTCTTTTATGTAGTAACCTTCCATGCAAACCTTTCTCAAAGAAAGTGTTTTGTAGGGAACAAAAGCTGGGAAGCCCCTGGTCCTTTCCATGCACCTAATTTCACAGAGTAAAATAAAGTCCCTGAGAGGTCCTGTGACTTCTCAAAGAACATGCAGTCTGCTCCTGGCAAAACCTGTCTGGCAAGTGGCTGGAAATGTAGGGACACCGTTAGGCACTGGGAGCTGACACATCAATCTAGACCCTCCCATAACCCATCTCAACTCCACAGACGCCCCGTTCGCACTGACAGAGTCTACAAATACTCCTTGGATGCTTCTTTACACTTCTTTTCAAGTTAAAAAAATATTGACCCCCTCCCCCCAAAACAGACCCTGTCTAGACTCAGCCTTCAGTTTAAGTCACAAACATTTATCCTTACTCTGTAACAGGCCGTGTCCCAGGCAGTAGGGCCTCCTTCACTTAGAGTTTCCAGGTAATCAGAGATGGGCTTGTTCCTCAGGATTATCTCTTGAACCTTTATAAGTTCCCTGGAGTCCTACCTTGTGTAGCATTGAAAGCATTTGTGATGACCTCCCTGTATCTATGATCTTTGCCCTGTAACTTGTGGTTCCCTCCCGTTCTCAAGATGGGCACATCCATGTGACTGCTATGACCATTGAATATTGGAAAACTTTATGCCAGCAAAGGCTCTTTCCCCTGCCAGCTGGCTTTTCGGAGCGATGTGAGAAAAATAAGTAGAGCTGGATCATCTGAGGACCTTCCAGATCAGGGTTGCATAGGATGAGTAATCGTTTGGAACATAACTTATACTGAAAGATTATTGTTGTTTATCTGAAACTCAAATATAAGTGAGTGGCCTGTAGTTTTATTTGCTAAAACTGGCGACTATATCCTAAATCAACAGCCTCCAGGAGATGTGTCAGCTGACTGCAAACACAAGAGCGAGCATAGCCAAGATGAGCCAAACCTGGCTAGATTAGCAGAATTGCCCAGCTGATCCACAGGCTCGTGAGAAACATAAATGTCTGTTTTTAGGCCATGGGGTTGTGGGGTGAGGTGGGGTTATTTTGCAGCATTAGGATGGACACATCCACGCAGCACCTTAGAGAAATCAGTGTGTTGATACATTCAGCTGTAACAGAAGAGACGCCTCAAAAATCCTGTGTGGGGCAGAAACAAAGTTGGCCCCATAAACATTAGCCTCTTGATAATTGCAGACTTTCTGAAAACCTTACAATCTACTGTGGTCTGTGTTAACTGTTGCTAGCACACTGAGGTGTGCAATCAACAGGAGGTGTGTTAATATGCACATGTCTTGTGGGATTATGTGAATGTGTGTGTGAGCTCACATATATACACACCTCCAGATCTTTCTTTTCTTTTCTTTTTTTTTTTTTATGATAGTCATACAGAGAGACAGAGAGAGGCAGAGACATAGGCAGAGGGAGAAGCAGGCTCCATGCACCGGGAGCCTGACGTGGGATTCGATCCCAGGTCTCCAGGATCGTGCCCTGGGCCAAAGGCAGGCACCAAACCGCTGCGCCACCCAGGGATCCCCACACCTCCAGATCTTGAGAGATGCTGGCTGTTTATGTGACCGGTCACTGCTGGTGTCTGAGATCCACTCTTGAGAGCTGAATGGTCAACCAGGCCAGTGAGCCACGATAACAAGGGTAGGGCTGTGCTTCACACCTTGATGGTTTCTCAAACCTGGAGCAGGAAGCACTGATGGAATAAGACAGGCTCCCAGGTAACCATAATCTGGCCTGCTTGCCTTTCGTCCTTCCGGTTTGCCTTTTTTTCTTAGTATCATGAAAAACATGAGTACATTTTTGTTGGGAAAATTTTCCAGTAATACTAAAATACGTAGCAAAGGGCAAGAAAGTCCCTCCTCATACCCTGTCTCCTCCCCGATGGGACAGATTTAACCTAGCATTGCATGTGCTTGCAGTCCTATCTTCTAGCCCTCAAACACAGAGGATATAACATAATCGTGGTTCTGCAAATTGCTGTTTTCTCTTAAAATAAGTGAGCCATACTTCGGGCAGTGCCTGACTCTGCATGGGTGTGGAGTTTTTCCCCTGCACATGCCATGGATTGAAAAGGCACTTCCCTTTTAACAGGAAGTTAGGCTGTTTCCACTTTTCAATGTTAAAAATAAATTTCTAGTTAATATCCCAGAATTCACATACTTGGGCCCAAGAATGAATCTCTATTTCGAACGTTTTCAGAGAAGCGGAACCTGAGCCAAGGGTACATTTTAAAGTTTGCTGGCTATTGTCAAATGTCCTTCTAAAAAGTCTTAGCCGATTCATCCCCCATCAACAATGTATGAAAGCGTGTATCTCCGTATGTCTTCCCAACCCAGGATTATCAATCTTTAATCTTTGCCAAACTGAGAGGTGAAAAATGTTAACTTATTTTCGTTTGAGTGTCATTAGTAATTAGAGAAATTGGGTATTTTTCCATGTGTTGCCTGGCTGTACGTGTTTCTTCTATGACTCTGCCTATTTTCCTATTGTACTTGGTTTTCCAAATGATTAAACGAAAGGTCTTTCAATGTTCTGAATGTTCATGAAAATACTTAATCTATTCCAGCAATTTGTCCTCAATTTTACTCATTGTGTAATTTGTCAAATATAAGCTATTTTTTTTTACTTTATAAAAACAATTTTTTTAATTTTTTTTAAAGATTTTATTTATTTATTTATTTATTCATTCATTCATTCATTCATTCATTCATGAGAGACAGAGACACAGAGAGAGAGAGAGAGAGAGAGGCAGAGACACACCAGAGGAAGAAGCAGGCTCCATGCAGGGAGCCCGATGTGGGACTCGATTCTAGGTCTCCAGGATCAGGCCCTGGGCTGAAGGCGACGCTAAACCGCTGAGCCACCCGGGCTGCCCTAAAAACAATTTTAAATTTAGAACAGTTTTAGATTTACAGAAAAATTGTCAAGATAATACAGAAAGTTCCCATATACCCTACATTCAATTTCCCTACTACTAATGTGCTACATTGTAATAGTGCATTTGTTAAACCAATGTCGCAGTGTTATTACATTATCATTAACTGGAGTCCACACTTTATTTAGATTTCCTTAGGTTGGTTTTTTTTTTTTTGTAACTGTATCAATAATCATTTTACTTTTGTCTGTGTGTTTATTTTTTCTTAAGTTTCATTTGAATTCCAGTTAGTTAACATACCATGTTATATTAGTTTCAGGTATACAGTTTAGTGACTCAACACCCCCCTGCGTCACTCAGTGCTCATCATGACAAGTGCATGTCTTGATCACCATTACCTATTTAACCTATCCCCCCAACCATCAGCTTGTCTATAGTTAAGGGTCTGTTTTCTTTATTTGTATCTCTTTTATTTTTTTCCTTTACTTGTTTGTTTCTCAAATTCCACATATGAGTGAAATTATATGGTATTTATCTTTCTCTGACTTATTTCACTTAGCATAATACTCCTCTAGCTCCGTCCATGTCGTTACAAATGGAAGATTTCATTGTTTTTGATGGCTGAGTAATATTCCATTGTGTATGGAATCTTTTTTACCCATTCATCTGTTGATGGGCACTTGAGCTGCCCCCCCTAGTTTGGCTACTGTAAATAATGCTGCTATAAGCATAAGCGTAGAGGTGCATGTATCCCTTTGAATTAGTGTTCCTGTATTCTTTGGGTAAATATCCAGTGATGTGATTGCTGGATAGTAAGGTATTTCTATTTTTAACTTTTTGAGGACCCTTCACACTGTTTTCCACAGTGACTGCAAGAGTATGCATTCCCACCAACAGTGCAAGTGGGTTCCTTTTGTCATAACCTTGCCAACTCCTGTTGTTTCTTGTATTGTTGATTTTATTTTATTTTTTTAAAGATTTATTTATTTATTTATTTATGATAGACACAGAGAAAGAGAGAGAGAGAGAGAGAGAGAGAGAGAGGCAGAGACACAGGCAAAGGGAGAAGCAGGCCCCATGCCAGGAGCCGGACGCATGACTCGATCCCGGGACTCCAGGATCACACCCTGGGCCAAAGGCAGGCGCTGAACAGCTGAACCACCCAGGGATCCCTTTGTATTGTTGATTTTAGTCATTCTGATAGATGTGAGGTGATATCACACTGTAGCTTTGATTTATCTTCCCTTGATGACTAATGACGTCAAGCATCTTCTCATGTGTCTGTTGGCTGTCTAGATGTTTTCATAGGAGAAATGTCTGTTCATATCTTCTGCCCATTTTTAATCGGGTTATTTGGTTTTGGGGTATTGAATTTTGTGAGTTCTTTATATAGTTTAGATACTAAACCTTTATCAAATATTTCATTTGCAAATATATTCTCCCACTCTACAGATTGCCTTTTAGTTTTGTTGCTTCCTTTGCTGGGAAGAAGCTTTTCGTTTTGATGAAGTCTCAATAGTTTATGTTTGCCTTTGTGTTCCTTGCCTCAGGAGACATATATCTAAAAAGAAGTTGCAATGGCCGATGTCAAAGAAGTTACTGCCTGTATTCTCTTCTAGGATTTTTATGGTTTCAGGTACCATATTTAAGTCTTTCATCCATTTTGAGTGTATTTTTGTGTACAGTTATAAGGAAGTGGTACAGTTTCATTCTTTTACATGTTACTGTCTGGTTTTCCCAACACCATTTGTTGAAGAGACGGTCTCTTTCCCATTGGATAGTCCTTCCTGCTTTGTCAAAGATTAATTGACCATATAATTGTGGTTTTGACCTAATGAAATTTTTCTTTTCCAGAATTTCACCCAGGATACCACATTACAGTGAGTCATCATGTCTCCTTAGGCTCCTCTCAGCTGTGACAGCTCCTTGGATGTTCCTTGTTTTTAATGACCATGACAGTTTTGGTGAATACTGATCAGGCATTTTTTGGATGTCCTTTAACTGGAATTTGTTTGATATTTTCCCCATGATTAGATTTTGGTTATGGATTTCTTGAGAGAAATACTACAGAGGAAAAGTGCCATTTTTATCATATTGTATCAAGGGTACATATTATCGACATGACATCATTTTTAATGTTAACCTTGATCTTCTGGCTTAGATAGTATTTGTCAGGTTTCTCCTCTGTGAAATTACTCTCCCCCACCCCGCCAATTTCCATATCGTACTTTTAAGAACGTCACTTAAGGAGTGAGGCATTGTGCACTGAAAGATTGTCTATTCTCCCCCACTTATTTATTTATTCAACCATTTATTTATATCAGTATGACCCATGAATATTTATTTTGCAATTTGGGTTATAATCCAAGGGTACTTTAATTTTTTGCTTGAATTGTTCCGGCTTTGGCTACTGGGAGTTCTTTCAGTTGGCTCCTGTGTCCTTTTGATTGATTTCCTCCATCATTGTGGCTTAAAAAAAATTACTTTATGGCATTATAAGGTTTGTCGGGTATATTTCATGCTCCAGCCTCAGAATCACCTGTTTCTCAAAGGAATCTTGGTTCCTTTTATTGGGGAATTAGCAAACAGCATTGGGGTAGTAGGTATGCTTGTTGGTATCATCCATTTCTTTGGATTTTAACCACTCTAATAGGCATGTAATAGTAACTGATTATTGATTGAATTTGTAATTCTTTAATAACAAATGATGTCAACTATTTTTCCACATGTTTGCCTTCTGCATATCTTCTTTAATGAAGTGTGTTCAGGTCTTTTGCCCTTTTAAAAAATTATGGTAAGATATACATAACATAAAATTTACCATTTTAACCATCTTTAAATATATACTCACATTTTTGTGAAAGTGTTACCAATAGCCATCTCCAAAACTTTTTTCATCTTCCAAAACTAACTCTTCACCCATTTAGCAATAACTCCCCAAATCACTCCTTCCCACAGCCTCTCGTAACCATCAGTCTACTTCCCGTCTCTATGAATTTGACTATTTTAGAAACCTCATATAAGTGGAACCATAAAATATTGGTCCTTTTATGTCTAGCTTACCTCATTAGCACATTGTCTTTAACGTTAATATACATTGTAACGTGTATCAGAATTTCCTTCCTTTTAGAGGCTGAATAATATTTCATTGTATGTATATACTAGGTTTTTTTCTTAATCCATTCATCTATCAGTGGGCATTTGGATTGCTTCCTCTGTAGTATTTCTCTCAAGAAAACCAGACGGCAACACCCAAATACGGGTGTATAAATACCTCCTCAAGTCTCTGCTTTCAATATTTTGGGGTATATACCCAGAAGTGGAATTGCTAGATCATATGGTAATTATATGTTTAATATTTTGAGGAGCTTCCATACCGCTTATCATAGTGACTATACCACTTTGCATGCCCCCTACAGAGCACAGGGGTTCCAATAGCTCCATATCCTCCCCAATTCTTGCTATTTTCCATTTGTTAATGGTCACCATCCTAACAGGTTTGAGATGGCATATTATTATGCTTTTGATTTCCATTTCCCTAATGATTAATGATGTGGATAATCTTTTTATGTGCTTGTTGGCCACTCATATACATTCTTTGGAGAAATGTCTACTCTAGTCCTTTGCCCATATTTTAATTGTGTTTTTGTTCTTTAGATTCTGAATTGTTTCCACATTTGTTGCTTGTTTTTGTATCATTGAGTTATGATTTTCTGTATATTTTGGTTATAAGTCCTTTCTTAGATACATGTTTTATAACTATTTTCTTCTAGGCTATGTCTTGGCTTTTCAAAATATTTTTTTTAAAGATTTTATTTATTTAATTCATGAGAGACAGAGAGACAGAGAGAGAGAGAGAGGCAGAGACATCGGCAAAGGGAGAAGCAGGCTCCATGCAGGGAGCCTTATATGGGAGGGTTTCCAGGATCACGCCCTGGGCTGAGGACGGTGCTAAACTGCTGAGCCACGCAGGCTGCCCGGCTTTTCAAAATCTTAACAGTATTTTTCACAGAGCAAAGTAAATGTAGATTTTATCCTATACTTTCTTCTAGAAGTGTTATAGTTTTGTATTTACATTTAGTTCTATGACTCATTTTTAATTTATTTTTATGAAAGATATAAGGCCTGTGTTTATGCTACTGTTATTATTATTTTGCATATAAACATCCAATTTTCCAGCATAATTTGTTGAAAAGATTATCCCCTCTCCATTAAATCTCCCTTGTTCTTTTGTCAGATATCAGTAAACTGTACTTATATTGGCCCATTTCTGGACTCTATTATGTTCTGTTGACTAATGTGCCTATCCTTTCACCAATACCATGCTGTTTGATTACTGTAGCTTTGCAGTTTGTCTTGAAATTGGATATTGTTAGTCTTCCATCTTTGTTCTTTTTTTTTTCAGTATTGTGTTGACTAGTTTTGGCCTTTTGCCTTTCTATGTAAACTTTAGAATCATTTTGTTGGTATCTACAAAGCATCTTACTGAGATTTATAGTAGTTTGTGTTGATCTACAGAACAAGTTGTAAAGAATTGACATCTTAACATTGAGTTAACATGTTAATATTGAGTCTTCCAACCTGCAAACATGGACTATCTCTCTATTTATTTAAATCCTCTTTGATTTCTTTCATCACAGTTCTGGAGTTCACATACAGAGCTTGTACATATGTAATTCATTCTCTGGTTGCTACTATAAACACTAATTTTTCAATTATAAATTCCCATTGTTCAATGTCAGTTTATAGGAAAGCAATTCACTCTTTGTATCAATCTGTATCCTGCAACCTTGCTATAATCACTTATTATTTCCAGAAAAAGGAATTTTTTGGTTATTTTAAAGATTTTCTACATTAAAATGTAGGTGCCTGGGTGGCTCAGTCAGTTAAGCATCTAACTTTGGCTCAAGTCATGACCTCAGGATCCTGGGATCAGGTCCCATGTTGGGGTCTCTCCTGGGTCTAGTTCTCCCTCTCCTGTGGTCTCTCCCCCCTACTAGTACTCTCTCTCTTTCTTTCTCACATAAATAAAATCTTAAAGAAAAAAAAAAAAAGATTTTCTATATCAACAAACATGTCATCTGTGAACAAAGTCCATTTTATTTCTTCCTTCTCTATTTGTATACCTTTTATTTCCTTTTCTTTCTGTCTGTTTTTGTCTGCACTAGCCAGGACTTCCAGTATGATACTGAATGGGAGTGGTAAGAGAGGCCATCTTGCCTTGCTCCTGATCTAGAGAAAAACCACCTAGTTTCACGCCATGAAGTAGGATGTTAGCTGTAGGTGTTTTGCAACTGCTCACTATCAAGTTGAGGAAATTCCTCAACTTTTATTTATTTTATTTCTAGATTGCTGAAAGTTTTTTTTTTTTTTATCATGAATGGGTATTGTCAAAAGCTTTTCCTGCATAAATTAACATGGTCATTTGAGCTTTCATCTGTAACCTGTTGATATGGTGGTTTACTTTGATTGTTTTTGAAATGTAAAACCATTCTTGTATCCCTGAAAGAAATCCCACTTGGTCATGGTGTATAATTCTGTTTATACATGGTTGGACTCGATTTGCTAATACGTTGTTGAAGATTTTCACATCTATGCTCGAGAAATTGAGCTACAACTTCCCTTTGTTGTAATTTCTTAAACTTATTTTGGTATTAGGATAATTTTGGCTTCATAGAATGAATTACAAGTGTTCTCTCTGCTTCTATTTTCTTGAAGAGATTGTGGACAATTGATCATTTTTTCCTTAAATGTCTGTAGAATTCATGAGGGAAACTAGTAAAATAAGCTAACCTTACAGCACTATTTTCACTACATCAAACCATTTTTTTATAAGTTTGATTTTCAATTTGACTTAGCCCAAAATATTTTAAAATTTCCCTTCAGATTAGAGGAGAACTCAAGGTGAGGGCATTCTGGGTCAAGTACACAGCAAGAAAGAGTGAGAGGACATGCCAAGTTTATAGAACAAAGATTAATTTTATATGACAGTTACAGAATATAGGAGTGGTACCCAACAACAGAAAAGACAAGAGGTAAGAAGTCGGATCATGAATACCCTCACATGTCATGCTGAAGAGTTCAGATGTTATTTTAGAAGTAATGGAGGATAAAATATCCTACTTATTAGTGTTTAGCCCAGAAACTGTACTTTAATCAATATGCTTTATTATTATCTAGAATTTTTGCTACCCAGCATCTATGTAACTGGTCTGGCTTATAAGACCCTCATGTCAGGAAAATGTGGAATGCTAGTCCCTTTCCTGTCACTGAAGCCTGAACAAAGGAAATAAGAGCAGTCCATTCTTCATTTTCCAGATTACATTTTCCAGATTACAGGTTACCCAGCAGTATACTCTCAGAGTACTCCAGAACTTATTCCTTATATAACATGCATTGTAATTTTAAATGAATAAATACAATCACAATTTACTGTTTCCCCCTCCAAAGATTTGGATGAGGGTGCAGTGGATTCCCTGATCTTTCCTCCCTAGCACTTGCAATGACTGAGCAAGATTCTAATTGCCTGTATTAAATCCCTTTCTGCTCAGAATATCTGAAAAGCTTTATCTTTTTCTGAAACATCCCCTAACCACTTTAGTGTGTGCCACAGGACGGATCCAAGGAACAAGACATCTGACATGGGTTATATCTGAAGGTAGTAATAGCCTCATCTCCGGTGGAAAATCGAATGTTGGGAGTGCTTGGCAAATATTGGCTGTTTGACAAGGCATTACAAAAACAAGATGCACTCAGGGGACCATTAGCTGGTTTATAAGCAAAAATAAAAGAGAATTGAGAGAGTCCAGAAATGCGGGACCTTGCAGGATCAGAAAACCTGACTGACTCTAGATTACAGATGGTAGAAAATAAGATTCAGCAAGCCTTTTATCTAAAGAAGCAAGCAAGCAAACAAACAAACAAATCTTGCAACAAAGATAAAGTCTGTGGTCTTCCCACTTAATCCCAACAGCCTCTTGTCCAATGAAGTTGAGAAAGAAAGGTTTGAGGGTAAAGAAACTACAAAAAAAAAAAAAAAAAAAAAGAAGAAGAAGTAGATTTCAAAAATATGTTCAGGAGAGATTTATGGGTATTGTTATTGGTTCCTAGAACTGACTGGAAGCAAAAAGATCAGACATCTACTAAGGGTTTGGGAGGATTGTATTACCAAGGAAACCACAATTTCAGATTCAAAAGATTCCTGACGATTTGAGACTTAAAACATCTTTCATTTCTCCGGCCTTCTATAAGCAAACAGCAGTTTCCTAATACTCTACAGCCCCCAAAGAGATCTCTACTCAGCATCTACTTCAGACGTGCTTACAGAAGAAAACGAGCAAGGAAAAATTGCCCCAGAGGGTTAAAGCTGGGAACATTGAGGAAAATGGATATGTTGGTTCTGCCCAAAGAGCAGAACAAAGGTTCCTAAGACTAGGAACTAGGAACTTGCTAGGGCAAGGAAGCTTCACAAGGTCTACACTATAGAATTTCCACTTTGGCATGGATCAGCGACTATTATGTGTCTTCTTTGCTCTCCCTTTCTGAATGTGAGATCTTATTGTGGGATCTCTGTCCCTATTCCACCATTGTACCTCGGGGGAAAGAGATAATTTGTAATTTTAGTTCATAAGTCCCCAGATCCCTAATATTCCATGTGGTCCTCCGTGTCCTTTCTTTCCCAACTACATTTGAAGATTAACACCTAGGACGATCTTGAGAATCATGTACTAAAAATAGTATGTCCAGCCCACTAGCCGGGGTCCCTGAGTGACAGTAGAGAGAAAGTCCTCTGCTGACCCATGTTGGATGGTGCTGTCAGAGAAATAAACATTTAATGTGTTAGGAAGCCAAAAGTGTGAAATCGTTTGTTATAGCATCTAGAGTTGATTACACTGATTTATCTCTAGCCACACAGTCACTCAGAAAAAAACCACACCCAGAATCCAGGTCTCTTGACACCCATCCAGTAAGGCTTCCACTGGTGGATTATGTCTTGGGCTGACTCTAAAATGACAGGTGACTCCCCGAGGGCCTTCCTTTATTCACTAGAATGATGACAGGGTCCTACAGATCCTGTCTAGGTGAGCAAGCATGGTGGAGGCATTGTCTCCTGGCCCAGCGTCCTTCCCCCTACTTGTTGAGGGGTTTTATGAAGGTCTGTAACTATGTAATCACCCTCGTCCTTTATGAGCTCAGACAACCTTCCCCCCCTTTTATTACATTTACTGTCCTTGCTTGCCCAGGCACTTTTATGACTGGGAGAACAATTGCCTCGCTCTTGAGAAACTCAGGAATATCCCTCAGCTCTTCGTATAACTTGTCACAGTATTTTTCACAGCCACACAGCCACAGCAGCTCACAGCCACAGCAGCTACTTTCTCAGACCCCAGCGGGCCTCTCTGTCCCTTTAAACAAGGGTCTCCTCGTGAATTCAAAGGCCTGAGGCCAAAGGCTGAAGGTTAAGAGCTTTCTTTGCTTGGGAAGAGAAAAGAAAGGAACACAAAGTGCTTTCACGTGTAACCTGTTTGCACCTGTCCCAACAGTTTGTGATGGGGAGCAGGTATTATCTTTTGGTACCTAGTCTTTGAGGTTTTGGCCACCCTGGGAAGATCCTGCTACCCCGACCACCATCACCCCGTCTTATTTAGATGACTTTGCTCTTCCATAATATCCTACACTTCTTGCAATATTTACCTGTTTTGAGAATAAAACAGCCACTCATCGCTGAATCAAGGACCGTTTAACCAGCGCCTGGTACATAGCGAGTGATCGATATTCATCAAGCCAACATTGATCAAGAACATACTATATACCAGGACCGGCACTAGGCTCTCTAATGCAAGGGTGACTGATTCACATGAAGCCTTTGACCCCAGCGAGGTTTAATTCATGGGAGATAGACAAGAACCAGGGTAACAAGGAGGAGAATCTGGGAGCCACTACTACCACAGAGACAATAAGGCGCTGGTGGTCCAAAGTTGACTGGGGGCAGAGGGGAAACGAGGTGGTCAGGGTGCCTCATTGCGGAAGACCTGGGAATTGAAACCCAAATGAGGAGAGTGGGAGAGATCTGGGTGGAGAAAAGCCCAGGGAGAGGGAACAGTCCTAGCAGAACAGCCAGGACAGTAACATTGCCAGGTGGGAACGAGCAGAAGGTGCGAGGCTGGTTGGGCAGCCAGGACCAGGCTGGCGTGGGGACCGTGGCTTCATTCTGAGGACAGTGAGAAGCTACTGGAGGGTTCAAGGAGGAAAGCAATATGATTTACTCCATATTTTTAGAACGATCCTTCTGGACTGCTGGGCAGGGAATGGCTGGCAATGATGAATGGCCACAGGGATGGGAGGGAGGTGTTTGCTGCTCCCAGCGGGGGCTGAGGGTTTGGGCAGAGGCACAGCACTGAGCCTGGCTTATACATTTGAGGTAGAGCTGAGGGGATCACAGTTTCCCATTGGGATGAGAACAGTCCAGCCCCCAAACACAATATGACATTTTTAAAGCATCTGCTTTATTGTAAGTGCTTTACATTTGTTACCCCATCCCTGCATTTATGAAACATTTATGACTCACCCTATAGGCCAGGTTGTAGGAAGTAGAAAGGGTCATCTGCATTTCAGTAGCTGGGAAGCTTGATGACAGAAAGATAAAGGGCTCTACCCAAGGACTCAGAACTGGGAACTGGATACAAGTCTCATCCCAACGTCCCTGTCATTTCTATTACATCAAAGTATATTTCCTCCCACGGTTCTCAGGGAGGCAAGAACCCCCATGGCTTTATACTCTTCTTAAAAGTACTGTAACTACAAATTATAATCACACCTGACATTTCTTGAGCACTTACTGTATGCTGGACACCATGCCTATAGAACGATGTACATCATCTCATTTAACTCTTGACATCCCTGAGATGTAGAAGATGGAAGAGGCTGAGGGGACTAATTAGTCCAATTAATGCAATTAATATTGAAAGCTAGCAAGAATTAGTAAGTAGTGGAACCAAGTTTTAAAACCCGGCCCTGAAGGACTCTTGGCCAACACGGTTTTCTGTCTCTAGGGATACACAAAAAAGATTTGTATTGTCCTTTACAGTTTATGGAGCACCCCCCGTCCCCCCCCCCGCCCAGGAACCACATCACCTCCTGGAGGGTTTGGATTATGGGCCAGCACAGGCTCAGGTCAAAGAATGACCTAGAGACACAAGGAGGCCATGTGGATGCAATGTCTGCCTAAGACTCCCTCCTGTCGTGCCAGCTTGTGTTCCAGAAAGAAAGCGGGAGCCCAAGCCAGCGTTTACCCATGTGGGTCAACTTCCAATAAGCACATCAAAGCACCTGAAAATATACCCTAGACAGATTTCTGGGACTGACACAGGAGAACCACCCCAGAATGTTATTGCAAACATGGCCAATAAAAGTGATGAACCACTTCTGCAAGTGACCCAAGACTAAAACTTTTTTTTTTCTCTTCTTTGCCTAGACCGGCATCCCCTTCATCTGTCTTATATTGTAATCAGATACAACCTTGATAGAATGAAAGCAGAGGTCACACTGAACAAACTGGCACTTTACGTGCTCAGAAAAAGGTTCCTTTGTAACAGGGAAATTATAGCATTTCTATAGAGGGATTTTTCTTAAAAGGACAGGCTGCTTTGTTCAAATGGTGCTGATTTCAGCGCTCTGAGGAGAGGGCCCTTTCAGAGTGTCGACCTGCTGAAATTTGTGGGGTTCCTTTTGTTTGTAGAAAGCTGAATATATTATGGGAGGGGGAATGTATTAAAATAGAAATTGTAAGCCGTTTGACTAGGCAAGGTTTTGATTGTCCGGGAACATCAGACCATCTTACATTTTGCTTATACAGCGTCAGATATCATAGGAGCACCGTGTGAGACGCGGTTTAACAGATCTCTGTGGGTCCTGAGTTACACTTTCTGTCCATAGCATGTTGATTCCCTTGGGAGGACAGCTGACATTTTTTAGCAATGGGAATCCAGATCACAGTATTAGACGTACATTTAAAAGGACAAACGGCAACAAAGCAAAACTCTTGAGTTTGGATGATGTTCGGGAAGAAAGGAAATCTAACTTGGACCTGTGTACTCTGCGATCCGCTGGAGCCAGGCCAAACTCCAGGAAATCACATTGCATAGCAGAGTGTGAACACAGGAAATGCGTTTGAGCTAAAAAACAAGGTTTTGTGTCAATCGAAATGCCAGGCATGTCATGTCTCAACATGTAATGTTATCAAAAATTAAGCAAAGTGTTTCATTTTCCCGGTGTCAATTTTAACACTTAACAATATTTTTGGCATGGCAATTACTGTTTTCATTCCATTAGGCCTTCTGTGAGTGGGAATGTTTTGTCTGCAATCCTAATAATCGTACTTTTTATGAGCAGATGTATTGCTTCATTAAACCTGATTGTTTATAACTAATAATAAAACTTTTACCAAACCTACTAAACTCCATATTTACGCCATAAGTGCTTGCTTCCCCCACCTCCAGATATGTCACGCACATGAAATCAGTACTACCGTTTTTCATGAAACAGCTGTATTTGCGGTGGGGTGAAATGAGAGTTCTAAGGTAAGGAAAAGAAGGAATTGCTGTGTGATACTCTTTAATTCCATTCACAATGTCCAGTGCATTATAATTTAAACCTGGGAAGGGGGGCATCTGGGTGGCCCACTGGTTGAGCATCTGCCTTTGGCTCAGGTCATGATCCTGGGATCCTGGGATCGAGTCCTGCATCAGGCTCTGCACAGGGAGGCTGCTTCTCTCTCTGCCTATGTCTCTGCCTCTCTCTGTATCTCTCAAAAATAAATAAGTAAACTCTTAAATGAATGAATGAATAAATAAATAAATAAATAAATAAATAAATAAATAAATAAATAAACCTGGGCAGGAGGGGACTGCCTTCCTCCTATCATCATAAGGTAGGAGGACCTGTGCATTATTTCCCAAGAAATAGGGTCCAAGTTTCATTATTTGGAAAGCTACGAATGTTTTGTGTGTTCTAGCCCATAAATAAGGAGAAATGAATCAATCCAGAGGGAGCAAGTTGGGTTTGATTTTAGAGCCCATAAGAAATACCTTGCTACATACCAGAGAGACACCCCCTACCCCCACTCCTTGAGCATCCATTTTGCAACCTGGGCTGGATCTGCATGACCCATACACTTTCCCTGCATGTAGCTGCTGAGCTGTCAAGGCTCATGCATTACTGCAGCAGATCCTTGCCTATTCTGACTAATAGATACTCGCCTCTTAGGGCTTTGGCAAGGATCACAGATGTGTCCGCAGAGCACCTGGGGTCGGCGGTGCCTGACTCTCGCACCTGCTCAGTGAATGGTAGCCCCTCTGACACCCATCCTGCACCCACACCTAAACTGGGTCATCAGCCCAGAGGAGGAGAGGAAGGCTCAAGGAGTGGACTGCTCCTGCCTCACCTCTCTGAATGTCATGACAACCTAGAAAATGTTATAAAGCCCACGTGGGCATATGCAAATGAAGTGCGTGACTGCCAGATTTATCAAAAGTTGATAACAGAGCTCTTGGGCAAACAAAGGCAGCTCTGGAGTAAAAGGTTGGAGAGCATTTTGATGCAAATGTATGAAGAGGTTTTCTTCTCTCCCTGTCAAACCTTCCTCAGCTGCGATCATAAACAATTGAAGCATCCTGGTCCTGTCCCAGGGATGTTGATGGAGATGAGGTGGGGGTCAGCGCCAGGGAAGCCAGTGGGGTCCTACCGGGCCACCTGCTCTCTGACTCAGGAAATACCTCCATGGCTGCAGGTAATGCTAGCATATTCGGACCGGAATGGACTTACCCGGCTTGTTCCCTTCTGGGCACTAAAGGCAGGTGCCAGCTTCAGGTCTCTGTTGCCTCCAACCAGCTGTGTGCCTGGGAGGCCTGCGCTCTCTCTAGAACTTCCCTCCCTCCCTCCCCTGCACAGAGGCGATGGGAAGGGGGGAGGGGGGGCTCTGCACATTTCACGCAGCAACAGCAGAACCCATGTTTCAAGCAAAATCTCATGCAGAAAGGCAGCATAAAGAATCGAATGGTAGAAATGTTTCCATTGAAAAGGGACCCGGGGCTGGGAGACACTCCAGAGCCACCTGCCCGGGGAACTGCAAGCATCGCCTGGTCCCAGGCTCTGGTTTGGAAACGTCAGGCCGGGTCACTTCGCAGGTCCTTCTGAACTCTGAAATTCTGTGACTTCCCCGGTTCCTTAATGCCCCGTTTCCCCTCCTGCAGGCGGATCTCTGATGCCCCCGCCTCCCGGCTCCTGCTCTCCAGACACTCAGTTTTGGCTTTTTTCAAGCCCGGAGATTGGACTCTTTCTTTGAAGGCCTAGAAGTCAAGCTGTAAACTGCTTGTGATTATGGATGACTTTGTTCTTTGCTTCTTGTGTTTTTCAGTTCCCTTTTGTGCACATATTAACTTTCAAAAAATAAATTTTTAAAAAACCTAAAAAAAAAAAAAAAAAAAAAAAAAAAAAAGAAGAGACTAGAAGGAAGCTCTTGGAACCAGTCTCTGTTCCCGAGGATCTACCTCTCTTTTCTCTCCCTTTGGAGAAACAAAGAATATACTGATATGAACGGTTTCCCATGTTTTTATAGTACTTGGGATTTACAGGAGTAATTTTATTTTATTTAAAGAGTTATTTATTTATTTATTTATTTATTTATTTATTTATTTATTTGAGAGAGAGAGAGCAAGCATGTGGGGAGGGACAAGCCAACTGTCCGCTGAGCACAGAGCCCAACCAGGAGCTTGATCCAAGACCCTGAGATCAAGACCTGAGCCCATTCAGTTTTTCCTCCTTCCTCCTAAGATCCTCTATGCTGTTTCTTGTATTCCCCATGTGAGTGGAACCATATGATTAATTATCTTTCTCTGATTGACTTAGTTTGAACCCTCCAGTTCAAAAACTGAATGGAGCGTCATCGGAGAAGGAGAACAACCATGAGAGACCCATAACTCTAGGAAACAAACTGAGGGTGGCTGGAGGGGAGGTGGGTGCAGGGACGGGGTAACTGAGGGATGAGATGAGCACTGGGTGTTATACGCCGCTGATGAATCATTGAACTCTGCATCTGAAACTAATTATGTACTATATGTCGGCTAATTGAATTTAAATTTAAAAAATTAAAAATAAATAAATAATGCACTTTAGCTATCCTCAAAAAAAAAAAATAATAATAATAAAAAATAAAATAGCAAAGACCTGAGCCAAAATTAAGAGTTGGGTGCTTAACCAACTGAGCCACCCCGGTACCCCTACATGAGTAATTTTAAAGCCTTTCTTCAGTTTGAGAATATGGAAAAGGGTGGAGAAGGTAAGGCCATCCCCTTCCACTGATTAGAGGGTTTCTGGTTACCACTCAAAGACTGACCTTGGGGCTCAGTGGGGTGCCTTACACAGGCTGCAGCAGACAGAGAGGGCAGGGGCATCCTGTTCCTTACCCGGGAACTATATGCAGCATCTCGGCATCCACCCTGGAACTTTGAATTGTGTCCATGAGCACCTGTGCTTTATCTCCATTTACTTTGTGCATCTGTTGGGAAGATGTGTCCTTAGGTAAAAGAAAAGACCGAGGAGGTTATTTTTTGGTCTGGGAATGCTCAAAATATTTTCCGTATAAATGAATGATAATTGCTTCTTTGCTTCACGTCATTTTGCCTTACAGAAATTTTCATGGGAATGCTCTGCCTCTAGATGGTGGGGGAAACCCTATACTGGGAAAACAGTGTCCCTGGGTACCTGGACAGTACGTGGGAAGATGAATGGAAAGTGAGCAGTAAAAGGGAGGAATAGTTCTCAGAGAGAGTAGACCTACAATGGATGGGGTATTTTCCCAAGAGGCTGAATTTACCCGTAGGGGCTGTTTTAGACTGTTTTTGATGAGAAGGAACTGAGTTTGTATTCTCTCCACCACCCACTACCCATTACTGTCTCCAACAGCTGGAACGAGGAAGGCTCTGGGGCAAGATGAGATCACCTACAGAGAAGAAATTAAGTTATCATTTTTGCGCTTCTGGGTTGTGTGTAAATTCCAATTCCACTACATAAACAACAGAAAGAATAAGATGTAGAGAGGGAATTATACAAAAGGGAGGTGGAAGTGGACATTCTTGGCTGGCGTGGTCAGGGCGGGTCCTACTGATATGGTGACATTTAAGCAATGCCCTATAGGTCAAGAAGGAACTAGACACACAAACAACCTAGGAAAAAAGATTCCCAGCAAAGATAACAACACACAAAATGACTCTGGGGTGGGCAGATATTTGACATGAGCTTCATGAGATGGAGGAGAAGGACGTGAATGAGATTACATACAGGTGGAAGGAAGGAACGGATCATTTCAGTCCCCATAACTATAGTGGCAAGTCACTGAGGGCTTTCAGTAGGGCAATGACAGGATCCAACTCATATTGTTTGAAAAGATTCCTCTGGTAACGTGTGGATAACACCGTAGAGGAACAAGAGTGGAGCAGAGGGTCTGCAGGAAGCCCTGAATCTCATGCATCTCCATGCATGAGACGTTGGGGGCTCTGACTAGGGCAGGAGAGAGAGGGAGAGACATGGATAAATTTGCAAATACTTTGGAGGGAGACTCACCCAGATTTGCTGACTGCTGGTAGATTGGATTTGGAGGGGACGAGAAGGGAGGGATGAAGAACGAGTCTCAGGTTTTTGGCTTGAACAGTTGGGTAGAAGCTGTTGTCATTTATTGAGACGATGAACACTGGTTGTAGAGATATCAAAGATATGGCTGCAAATTGTTACCTTCCTGCCCCCAAGAGGTGGGTACTGTGTCGTCTCCCCTTGAATGTCGCAACTGCGTGGGCCAATAAAGTACAGCAGAGGTGACTGTGATCCAAGGCCAGGCCATAAAAGACTAGGAAGTTTTCCTCTTCTTAACTGGAGCACCTACTCTTGGGTCCCCGGGTTGTCTCTGTTCCAGTTACTATCACTACAAAACAAGTTATACAAAATCTTCCTGATGTCCAGCGACCGTTTATTATGCTTATGGATTTTGAAGGCCAGAAATTCCTACATAACACAGTGAAGAATGCTCAGGATGCTCATCTCCACTCGGCCAGGCTGATGACTCAAAGGCCGGGGGCTGGACTGATTGGAAGGTTCTCTCACAGGGGCTGGCACCCAGGCTGGGGACACTGGAACATCTGGGAACCAGTACAGCTCGAGGCCTTTTGGCATCTCTCAACAGTCTGTAGTGTCTTTGCCTATTCTCTCCAGCCTGGCAGCTTCAGGGTCACCAGACTTGCATATTTCAGCCCAGTACTCCAAGGCCAAGAGAGTGAGCCAGGGGGTAAGTGTACCACCTTTTCTGACCTAGCCCTGGATGTCACACTGCATCACTTCCATTCATTGGAAGCAAAGCATTAAGGCTAGTAGCCCATCTTCAAGGGGGTGGTGGTGGTGGTTAGACTTGACCTTTTGTGGAGTTTACACAAGAGGTACATAGCCATGGCCCTGGGAAGAGTTTGAGCACCCTAAGACCACCGTGCTGGAGGGACCATGAGGGGACACTCCACCAAAAACAGTTTAGTGGAACCCAGTCCTCCAGCTGTCCCCATTGAGCACTGGGCATGCCAGGGGATCCTCCAGGAGAGCCCATCTGCCCAGCGAACGTCACCTAGTGACCACTGTCAAAGCCACGTGGAAGAGAAGACTCGCCCAGCTGAGTCCTGCAGGAATTCCTGAGCCACCAAATTATAAGGTAGAGTAAAATGACAGCTGTTTTCACTATTAAGTTTTTACATAATATGTGACCCAGTAGTAGATAACTGTAGCACCGGGGAGGAGAATCTATTTTTGGACTCCGAGGATGGTTGGGGAGAGAGACTCAAGAGTTTACTAGTAAACCTCAACGAGGCGGTGAGAGAAGTCAGCCGGAGCTGACAGAGAGGCTGCCAGGAACCGTGGGATTGTCAGTGGACTGTGTCAGGGCCGCTGCCGTTGGGGGCGCTGACTTAACACACCCTACAGACTGCGCCTGGATCTAGTTCTTCCACCCCTTCCTTCACCACGCAGGCCCGGGGACGTACTCAACCGCTCTGGACAGACAACGGAGAGTCCTGTGCCCATGTCAACCAAATTTTGCCAGCACAAGGGCATTCAACAGAGCTTTTCTCCCTCCACCTTCCCTCTAAGGCTAAAGAAACCTTATAAATGAGGCCCCGTATGGGGATGGAACCCTCTCCCCCATATCCCAGTATGATCTTAACAATATAGAGAAGATGACCGTTTATATTATGAGTGTCTGGGATAATACCTTGAAAAGAACCACATTCTAAAATAAAAAGTAATTTCCTAATCATTTACAACATCCAGGACTCAAGTGACTTCTCCAGCCCCCCACCTTTCCCCTCACCTAAACAATCAAGAAGCCTGAATTTGTTTGTTTTTAACTCCAAATGTCCAGAAAAAAAAAAAAAAAATCCCATTCTTCTTTTTCATCCCTGAATGGTATCCACATCCCTCCCTAAAAAAGTCAAAACTTTTTTTTTTTTTCAGTTGCAATTGACCAATCTGAAACAATCCCCCTTGCACCAGAGACTTTGTTCAGGAGAGAAGGAATGGGGGCCCTGCTGGGTCCTTCCGTCTGTCTTCTTTCCTCTCACGTAGCCAACACAGAAAAAGAAGGAAAATGAGACATTGGGAAAGGCCATGAATGCAAAACAGCAAACAGACACAGTGATATCAAAACCAGCGCCATTGACCTTTCCAAGTTGGGTCCTCAGCACCGAGGGCCTGCTTTATTGAAATTCTCTGCGGTCTCTGGGGAACAAGCTGCCACTGCTGTCATCTGTCCTCAGCTAGACCCTCCCTTCCACCCCGCAAAAGAATTTGTCTTACCCCAAAACAAGATAATAAGGCCATAATTGTTATTTTTCCAGAGCTAAGTAAAACTTCTTAAATCTATTATTGGTATTTGGTGCGGGGGGCGGGGGGGGGGGTCGGGTGGAGGGAGATTTGGCTGGGACCCCAGAGAGTGGAGGTGTATGCTAATTGCATGTTTTCCATTCAGTTCTCCAGATCCTAAACACAGCCTGCTCCCTGGCAGAAACATCACAGAGGTCTACAGAGGCTGCTTTGAGGCTTTCAGAGGCTCGGAGAGAGCCCTTCGGAGCCCAGGTACGATGATCACGGACTTTTGTCCCAGCCTCACGGTAATGGAGCCACTCAGAGCCTTTCTTCTACAGAAGGGAGAGGTGGAGACGGCAGACAGCAGGGCAAGGACAGCCCAGCAGGCTGACGGGAAGCCGCAGGAGGCTCAGGCTGGTGCTGGGCCCGCCAGATCCGAACCTCAGAGCCGGCTGCTCACAAATGAGCTCATCCCTAGCGTGGTGCCTTTCACCCAACGGCCACTGACTGCTCGGGCTGTTTTGAAGTAAGACAAATATATCTCCCAGTGGCTTGGGATAGAGGAGGGCACGGTACAAAGACTAGAGTGACAAAGCACAAAGTTGAAAGCTGCTCCTGCTGATGTGGCAAAAGGGAGGGTGGGGAGGTCCAGGGGAAGAGAATACCCTAAGCTTTAAAGACGCTCGTCAGGGAGCGTGACCTTCCTGTACCACTGCTCACCAAGGCTGGGAGCTCGGGGTTGGATGCCACCTTGGAGGCAGGCGGTGCAAGGTGGCTGCAGGGCGAGGGCACGTCTCTGGGGGCTTCTTCTCGCTGGAATCCCATCCTGCCTGTCTCCCTTGGACTTCTTTTACAAAAGGCAACATCGCCCTCCCACCCCACCCAGGCAGGCACCCTGCCCCATATTTCCAAGGCTCAGAAAGAATTTATCCTCCTCCTGCTGCCCTGCAGACAGGTAAGGTGTCTGCAACCTCCTGGTTCTCCCTCCCCACATTCTTTTTGGAGAATTACCATCCTGTAGCACCAAGGTTGGCTTTGAAGGGTGAGCTGCGGACCCTGTTTGCACCCCCTTTACTTGGCAGGGGCCCATGTGCAGTGTCAGAACACTGGGGCCAGCCCACTTGTCCTCAGGCTCCACACTTCAGGCAAGATGCTCCCCTTCTTTCAAACCTAGCCACACACCTGTCACATGAGGGATGGACTGGGTGACCCTTGATGGGGCTCAGGACTGCCCCTCCCACAATGTGCCCCTTTGGATGCAAATGATTCTGAGCTGAAGGCCATCAAGAGCCTTGAGTCCAGGCGTGGACTCAAGAGAAGCTTTTGCCCTCCCTTAATTACAACAGAAGAATCAAACTGGGGGTGGGGGTGGGTGTTTCCCAGAAAAAGGTTATTGGCAGAGATAGATGCTATCTGAGTAACCCGTCTGTACGTCCGGACAAACATCTTATTACCAAACATCTGCTTTTCTTCATGTCACCTTGGGAAGTGCATTCCTTTCCGTTGAAGCCCCAGACCACTGCTCCCCTTTCTCTTAGTTCAGGATGACGTCAGTACCTCATTTTGCCTATCTTTGGAATTTCCACATCTGTGTGGATTGCCGGTACCTTGCTCCCAACGCCCTCTGTGGACCCTTGTATCTCCTATACCCAGTGACACCCCATCTGGGTGCCACCATCAGAAATGATACTGAGGTGACAGCTCCCACCCCGCGTGGCTCCTCTGATGCCAGTAGTGTTGGTGTTGAAGGCACATCAGACTGACTCCTCTAGGAGGGCTCGGAGACAAGAAGGCACATTGTAGAGGAGATGGGGAGTCATCCCTCAGGAACCAAAGGCTCCAGACGAGAAAGCTGGATCTGGATGAGTTTCCCCTTGCTGCTAGAGCAAGTTACCACAAACCTAGTGGCTTAAAACAATACTTACGATCTTCTAGTTCTGGAGGGTCAGAAGCCTGACATGGGTCTCGCTGGGCTGAGATCAAGGCATCTGTGGGCTACATTCCTTCTCGAGGCTCGGGGCAGAGTCATGTCTTGCCTCTACAGCTGCTGGCGGCTTCTTCAAGTTCCTTGGCTTACAGCTGCTTCCTCACATTCCAAGCCAGCAGTGTAGCCTCATCCAGGGTCTCTCTGACTCCGACCACCACTCCCAGGCCTCCTTCTCCCTCTCTCAAGGACCCTTGGGATTGCATGGCGCCCACCCACCTCATCCAGGATACTTTCCTTCCTTGAAGGTATGTCGGTTAGCATCCTCGACTATCTGAAATCTTAATTCCCTTGCTGTGTAACATGTTTATTCACAGATTCTGGGGGTGGGTGGGGGGATTTAGACATCTTGGCATCTTTGAGAGGCCATTATTAGTTTTTTAAGACTTATTTATTTATTTGAGGAGGGGTATGGAGAGGCAGGAGAAGAGGGAAAGAAAATCTCAAGCAGACTCCTTTCTGAATGTGGCGCCCAACGCAGGGCTCCATCCCAGGATGCTGAGGTCGGAACATTAGCTGAAATCAAGAACTGGATGCTTAATGACTAAGCCACCCAGGTGCCCGGAGAGGCCTTATTTTACCAACCAGGAGATCTACAGCAGCACAGCTCTTAGACAAGACAAGAAATGGCTCAGGCTTGTGGCCTCCTCTGTGGCCACTGACCCCATAAGTGGGATGAGGTCTCCTGCTCTTAGCTCCGCAGCTCCTCCCTTGCCCATCATGGAGACCTGAAGAGTTTATTGGAACTACTTGTTTAATAGCTGCTCTATTTTTTACATTGCAATTTCTGTGAAGCAGGAAACCGTGTCTGTCTTCTTCAATCGTCTGCCCCCAAAACAGTGTATTAGTCAGCATTTACTGTCAACAAACACCCCCCTACTGCCAAACCTCATGAGTTACAATGTTTTACTCAATGCTGCAGACTGAATTCAAGTCTGTTCCATGGGTTTTCACATTCAAAGACTCAGGCAACAGTGAGGATGTATTATTCTCTTATGGGGAAAAAAGCAAATAACTGAGAATAATAGTACATTCTAGCCTACTTGGGATCGATGAAGAGTATAACTTACCAAATAGATGCCTAGATGAGCTACATCTGTAAAAGAGGCAAGAACTGAGAAAGACTGGGACATTCCTGTATATAACCACCTCTTTTAATCTTTATAACAGGGTTACTAGAAAAGTCTTGTAATTTCTATCTTCCGATGAAGCATCTGTTGGTTGGGAACCTCCTCTGGAGCTTGTGAGTGTGATCTGAAACGAGCCCCCATATGGACAGGAGAGAGAAGTGGGCCATTCTAGTTGGGGAGGCAAGACGTCGAATAAGCAAGAGAACTTACTCAGTGGGAGCTCAGCTCCCACTAAGGAGCTCAGCTCCTAAAGCAACTGCCCTCACCTCGAGTCCACAGTGATAACATATTTGAGGCTCTCTTGGGTGCTGCAAGATGAGTAGATCTTCGCGCTCACTGGCCAAATCTTCAAAGCTTATATAGAGGCCTTAAATGAGTTGTCACGCAGACCATCCGGAGGTCTCAACAACACATCACTATCTCCAGGCTGTGTCCTTGGGGGCAGCTTCTGGGAGCTGGGGAGGCCAGTGGAATACACATTCCAAGGACAGGGGAAGGGGTGAGGAGTTTCCGATTGTTGGGGTCCAACTTACAGGTCAGCTGGTGGCCGTGTCCTTTGAGTGACCTTCCCCAACCGCACCTTTGTGCTGGACAAAGAATTAAATCTGGTTCTCTCTGGCCCTTAGGTCCCACCATCTGACCTATTTTCCTTGAATAATTATTTACAGAATAGGACATGCTAAAATGTCATTTTAAAGGATTGACATTTAGTATATGAGCATACATTATTATTCGTGGTGGGAAGTTTGATTAATATGAATATGCACCGTGAAAACAATAAGGATCTGATATATAAAAGCCTTCACGTCCTGTCTTACAAACATGAAGCCATGTCCGTAGCAGGAGCTCGAATCCAGCTTTCTCATCCATTCAGATCCTTTTTCCGAGGCTGGAAGCTCCCCTGCATCCCTCTCTCTAGGCCAAAGCCTCTTTTCCCTATGGCAACATGGAATAGTTGACAGGTAACTGGCGAAAATTGCATTTGCTTTTTTACTGTCTACCAGGATATGAGAATCAACGATTCAGTAATCCAATTGTCGGGTGCCAATTTCATTTGAAATAATTGCTGATAAAATCGAAAAGAAAACTTCAGCAAATCTGAAAACAGATTATGGCAGAACTCAGTGGCACAATGGGCTGATATTAAATATTGTTTCAGTACTTACGATCAGACTTCATATTGAATCGAGATGAACACTGGGTCACGGGATTTGGATTAAAGCCAGGCAGAGTCAAGCTTCCCATTATTCACGGTCGTTGGAATCTGAGCGGGAGCTGAGTCCTAAAGCAACTGCCCTCACCTCGAGTCCACAGTGACGACAGATTTGAATTCAAGAGTAGCATTGCCTGACATTAGAGTAATCCTACTGAATCTTCCTCTTATATACTCGTGCCAACCCTCATAAGCCTCACATCCCAGGAAGTGGGTATTGCTTCCCTCATATAACAGAGGAAGAATTTGATTCTTGCCCAACTTCACACAGATAGTGAGGGACAGAGCGAGGATTTGAAACCTGGGTGGTTTGTCCACGGGATGTGATCATCCCACTGGACCACACTGCCTTTTAATCTGGTCGGGAACGGTGGTAGCCGTATCCCATAACTGAGGGTCAAAATCTCCCTCGGATAATCCTATTTAGCTTTCTATGCTGATTAGTTTAATTATATTACTGCCACAGTCCACTTCATAAATGCTGCATAGAAAAAGCTGAGTGTAATTAAAATAACCAACTATTCAAACAGATGTGCATCTGCAAAGCTGAGCGCAAATTGAATTTTTAAGCAACATACTGTGTTTTATATGCAAAAACATCTCCATTAGTTTGTTCATTCAACAAACATTTATTAGTGCCTTGATGCCGTCAGGCACTGTAATAGACCCTGGAAACACGGAGACGAATGTGACCCAGCATCTGTTTCAGGAAGCAGAGACCCCAGTGAGAAGCGACAGACCGAGGAAATCCGTCATGATGAGGCTCCCTCTCTGCCTAGACCATCCCTCTTTCTGGGGTTCCCATCTCGGAGCCACCTGCAGCCGTCCCCCCCCCCCCCCCCGTCTCTGTCATTATCCAATCAGTTCGCACTGTCCCGAGGTGCTGCTGTGTCCTCTTCCCCACTGCAAGGGCCCAGAATGACCGCGTGTTCGCACTGGCTTGTCTCCTCCTGTTACTCACGTGGCAGCCACGGACTCCTGCAGTGTCCTTCTCCATCCAGCCCATGAGATCCCTCACTTGCCAGTATGATTTCTGTGAAGTCCAAGAGCCTCCCTCCCACAGAGCTTCTTCAGCCTCTTAGACCTCTTGCTGTCTCTCCTATGCTACGCTGAGCCCAACGTGCCAGCAAGCTCCCTCCTCGTTCCTGCGAGGCACACACACCCACATGCACACACACCCTCTACTCGCAATAGGCGTTTATGAGTTTGATAAACTTTATTTTTTTTAAAGATTTTATTTATTGTTTATTTATGAGAGAGAGAGAGAGGCAGAGACACAGGCAGAGGGAGAAGCAGGCTCCATGCAGGGAGCCCGACATGGGACTCGATCCCGGGTCTCCAGGATCGCGCCCTGGGCCAAAGGCAGGTGCCAAACCGCTGCGCCACCCAGGGATCCCAGTTTGATAAACTTTAATGAAGATTTTGCAGCTGTGGCAACGGTGGAATCACACGGCACACGGCTTCCTGAGGACTGAGGTCAACATACAGAGGGAGCTCCCCATCCCCTTCTCTCCGGATCCATAATCTCAAGTTCAAACTCAGTTTAGAAACTTCTCCCAAACAGCGGCCACCCCCTAGGCCTCGGAGTTCTTGTAGCGCTGTCTGCCCTCAGGAGAGCAGGCCAGGGAAGCCGTCCTAGAGGCCCAGCAGGTGGATGGGTTAGTGCCTGCTTGGGTAGGGAATTCCAGAGTGCCATGCATCCCCAACCCAGTCTGACAGGGGGCAGAGGACCCCAGGAGAATGTGACCCAGGCCGCCCCAGTCTAGCACAGTGCTGTTGCTACCATTGTCTTGTCTCCATCCTTATGAGTGAGGAAACTGAGGCACAGGTTAAGTAACTTGCCCAAGGTCAAAGGGCTAAAAAGAGGCAGAGGCAAGATTAGAACTCAGGTAATGTGGTTCCTAAGCTTCTTCGCCATCATGCTGCACTGACTCTCAAAGACAGAGTCCCCTGCATCCTGAAGCTCAGGACTCAAGATAATTGAGTGTGTGTGTGTGTGTGTGTGTGTGTTAAGTAATTACTGTTCTGAGTTCTGCAGGTGCTATGAAAGCCCAAGGACTGGGGTTGCCCAGAGGAAAGAATCCCTGACCTGAATGTCCTTGGGGGAGACAAGGTAGGCAGGTGGACGTCACAGAATGCTTCCTCAGGGACATGACGCAGAGACTGACTCTGGGCCATGAAGACCAACACATGCAAAGGCTCAGAGCATAATGTTATTTTCCTAGAATATTAATAATAACTATTATTTGTATTTATCGATCTAATTACTATTCAGCCTTCACTACAGCCTGTCAAGCAGGAGCTGCTGCTAACCCCAGACTAAGGAAAGATGAAACCAAAGCTGAGGTTCAGAGGTGTCAGGTCAGCTGGTAAGAGGTCACCCTAGGTCACCCCGCTAGGGAAGGGAGCAGCTCTGTTTGTAACCACTTTGCAGTGTTGCCCCCAGCCAGCCCTGAAATGTTTGTTAAACTGGGTTAGCTGACTGAGGGGGAGGCAGCAGCCAGGGCCCCACCCACCGAGGGAGGCACCTCCCAAACGTGCCCCCTGAAATCCCTCTTAAGTGCATTCTTCTGGCTCAGGACCAGGCCACCCACCAAAGTGGGGAATGTCTTCGAAATTTCAACTTTTATCTGAGCAAGTCAAAGTCTGCTCACTAGACCAAAGGATCTCACCGTGTGTGTGTGTGTGTTTTTTAAGCTAATAACAATGTTAGATGTGTTACTATCAGACACAACTCCTCCCCTAGCAGGACATCTGTGTTTTGCTGTGTCCTGCCCAGCACACTGTTGAGTACCCCAGTTGGGAGCACCAGTGTGCGTGATGGAGGCCCACCAAGGATATGGGGCTGCTTGATCAGATTTCCCTTCTAATTAACTCTTTTTTTTTTTCTCTTGGGTTATCTACACTAATCAAATTAGTGTACTTCCTTGGCTTTGAGGGGTGTATGCTAACTGGATTCCACCAACAGAAAACTCTTTTATTCTTCAGCCCTATAGGAGCCCCCCTAATGTTCGGTGCGGGATGAACATCTCAGAATCAAGCTCTTGTTGGAGCCTCTTGCATTTGTTTGGATCTGTCTCTTATCATTTTACCAGCTGATGGGAAGGAAGCCTAAGGCAGCTGGTCTGGAGGCTTGGGAGCCCGATTTCCCCTCTGTCTCCCCATGTACCCAGTACCTTCAACTCCAGGCCACTCCCCTCTGTGCCCTGCTTTGATCTGCTGCCTTCACTTGGAGGCTGAGATGTTTTCACTTAAAAACTTGAATCTCCAGGGGCGCCTGGGTGGATCATAACCTGTCTTTGGCTTAGGTTACGATCTCGGGGTCCTGGGATGGAGTCCTGCACTGGGCTCCCTTCTCAGCGAGGAGTCTGCCTCTCCTTCAGCCCCTCTCTCTGCTCATGCTTTCTCTCTCTCTCTCTCTCTCAAATAGACAAATTCTTTTTAAAAATTTAATAAGAAACCTCAGAACTCCAATGCTGCCTCTCCTCCTGTATCTTAGGACCCAGTCTGTCTCCTTGGTTCCTATACAAGGGCACCCTGCCTGCTTTCTTTGATCATTCCAGGGAGGACACCTGGGATAGACAGTTTCTAAGATGGGCCCCTGTCAATCCCATCCCTCCCTGTGTGTGCATGCAGCTTCTCACATCAAGAGGTGCGGATTACCACCCATCTTCCTGAATCTGCTTGGCCTGAGTGACTTGTTTCAGTCACAAGATGCAGCACATGTGATATTCTAGAACTTCTGTGGCTAGATTCTAAGAAGCCTTTAAGCTCCACTTGGACCTCTTTAGGATGCTCATTCTTGGCATGCTCACTGTTGGAATAAGTCACCCTGATGGAGAAGCTAAAGCCAAGTGGAGAAGCCACGTGTCAGTGCTTCACTTGTCAGTCGCAGAGGAGGTGCTGCCTAACATCCACCATCATCTGACAGCCACGTTAGTGAGCCATCCTGGATGTCCAGCCTTTAGGTGTCTGCCGCCCCAGCTGACATCCGACTCTGCCTATAGGAGAGACCCCAGAAAGATCTATACACCAGAGCCTGGCCAATCCACAGAGTCATGAAATAAAATTATAAGTTTGGGCTCATGGGCAGCCCGGGTGGCTCAACAGTTCAGCGCCGCCTTCAGCCCAGGTTGTGATCCCTGGGTCCCGGATCGAGTCCCACGTCAGGCTCCCTGCTTGGAGCCTGCTTCTCCCTCTGCCTGTGTCTCTGCCTCTCTCTCTCTCTCTGTGTCTCTCATGAATAAATAAATAAAATTAAAAAAATAAGTTTGGGGTCATTTTCTATATACCAAAGCCCCTGGAGCAGCATTGTAGCCAGTTGCCTTGTCTGGGGCAGCTAGACTGAAGTTCATGTGTTCAGTCTGAAGCTACTGGCACAATCCCAGGTCAAGGGCCTGGAAGGGAACTAGGTCTGGTGTTAGCACAATTGTTTTGCATCCAGTCCTTCCCCAGGGCTGTGGGGCACCTGGGGCATCTGGGTGACCAGGCTGTATGTACACTGCAGTAGTGTGGTCACTCAGGAACATGCATATAGGTCCACAGCATGTAAAGAAGCAGTAATGACTGTGTATGTACAGCCTGATGTCCAAGACATGAGAAAGGGCAGGGTGCTCTGATATGCCCCGCCCTCTTTCCAGGAAGAAGCTACACTAATTGGACTGGTCAGATTCCAGGTTGCTGATTTATTGCACCCTAAATATCAGGACATGGGTGTGATCCCCTCTCCTTATTGTTTGGGATTCTGTTGCCCTCTCTTCTCTTATACTCACAGCAGAAATACTAAGACACTCTCTTTCTTTGACTTCCAGGTATGGTCAAAGGGGCTATGACTGGAAACCTGGCTTGAAGATGAAGAGGTAGAAGGCCTCTTAGGCCCCCACTTGAGGCCACTGGTCTAGCTCAGCATTCTAGAATGTTCCTTTGGGGGTCAGTGTCCAGGTCAGCTGGCCATAAAATATTACACTAATTTTTGCCTTGCATTGTTTCTTATGTACATATCTTCCTACAGACCTCACTGGGAAAGAAGTCTACGGCTGGCCTAGATTCAGATGTCCCTGCATTCCCTGGCCATTTTGTCATCTTGAAGCCATTGAATAACACCCAAACCCAACCTTTATTCCTTTATTTGACACGTGTTTACTGAGCACATACTATGCAGCCGGCACTGGGAATAATACATCAGAGAATCGAGAAGATTGATGACCTCATTCTGGAGGGAGAGGAAAGGCACTCAGAGGCAAAAGCCACACCTAAACCATATAGTATGTCATAAAGTGAAGACTACTGGTAGGTGTGAATAACACCTGCGTGAGCAAATGCCAGGGGCAGGAGAGCACCGACTCCGGAGACCGTGGCTGCCTGCCACCAGCCAGGGTGCCAGCGGCCAGAGCAGTCTGGAGACCCACAGGAACCCACCGACAGTCTGAAGAAGGGTCACGAGAAGTGGTCAGTTCTGCATTGGATTTGAAGGTAAAAGCAACATGATTTTTTTTTGTCAGGTTGGGTGTGACGTAGGAGAGAAAAAGTCTTTGAGCCTTGCAACAGGCTGAAATGAAATGAAATGTGGGAAACTGCAGGAGGTATAATTTGGAATTCCCTTGAGCTTCTTAATAAATATGGTAATTATTATTTACATGAGTACTGTTGGGAATTAGAACTGGGCTCTGACCCTTATAATGGAAGAAGCACGGTTAAATCATTTTACTCCCTTGACCCTCAGTTTCCTCATCTGGACAATGGGAATCATGGTAACCACCTAACAGGTTTGGTGTGTGGATCTGCCATACTTGGGTTAGGTACCTTGCATGATGCCTGATGCATAGCAAGTGCTCAATTGATGTTAGCTGAACGTGTGCTTGAATGAGTGATACCAATGGACATGGTTAGTAGTAAAGTCCAGAATTATGTATGCTGCATGTTCACTCATTCATTTTTTTTAGTATGCATTCATAAATATAGGGAATTTGCAGACAGCTTTGATTCCTAGTTCATCCAATATTCCACCCAAAGGTGCATCCCTCTGATGGTAGATTTTAAATCTGTAAGGAAATGGAAAACTGATTGTTGGGTTTCTTGCCCTATCTAATTTGGCAGTGGGCCATGAAGACAAGGAAAAAAATGTTCTTATTTCTTCTCCAGTGCTCCAGACAGACAAGGCAGGTTGTTGGAATAAACTCTTTAAACTCTTCTTTCCATGTGCACCCAGGGGAGTTCACAGCTGGCCCAGTTTGTTACCAAGTAATGAGATGGATTAAATGACCTATTCAAACATAATAGTTACTTCCCTGATGGTGAGAGCCCCGTCTTAGTTTTTTCTTGAATCCTACGTAACAGCAAACCTGTGTGGGTAGAGCAGGTGCTTAACACAAAAGCTGGTGGGATTTTGATTATTCAGCAAGTTTGTATTTGAGAAAAATGCCAATCCTCAAGTCATGACTCACAACACACCCTCCAGGTGGTGGAGGTGATGATGCTGTTGATGCTTATGGACATGAAGGGGGCACCTACTATGCATCAGACCCCGCAGGAGACCTGATGAACTCACCTCTTATCTGCTCAGCAATCCAATGGAGTATGATTATCTCTATTTTAAGATGAAGACCTTGAGGCCATGTGAGTGAGATGATTTGTTCAAGGTCCCACCACCGCTATGAAGAAAAATTTGGATTTGAATCCATATCTCCCCAACACTTGTTATCACACCATGAAAAGAAAAGCCTTATTCCCACTTGAATAAATATTTCCCCATCAGTCACCTTAGCACAGTAGAACCTGATTCAAATTCCATGATCCTCAGCTGGCAAATATAGTTTTAATTCAGTTCAATTCACTGTTTGAGCAACCAGAGGGCATCAGATGCGGTTCTACACACTGTGAAGAGACAAAGAAGACCCACCCGCCATGGCTGTCCTGTTGTCTAGACCAGCGAGGGCCCTGGAATTGTCCTGAGTCTGCGGGTGCTTTGTCAGCTCCATGCAAAGATGCCAGTGGTGTCCCAAACTCCACTTCAGCATTCTGCTGAAGTGTTTTGATATTTGGGGAAAGTGGAGAGGGGGTGGAGGATTAAAGGAAGGGAGAAATGGAGGAAAATGTGAGTTACCTCTACCAGGGAATTTCTGCCCAATTTAAAACAAAGCCTTAGAAAGAAGGGAACCAGCATGGTGAAAGCTCAGAGAACAGCTTGTGGAGAAATGGAGAAGACAGTATTTGGGGATTTGAGACATATTCCAGAGACAACTAGACTTCTATAATGAGGACTCTGCCTATTTTAAGAATTTCTTTGCAATCAAGTATTATAGAGGGAAAAAAGAGGGGTCAGATGCATTATGGGAAAAGCACTTTGTATTAGAAAAATAATGGTGTTCCTATCCTTTCAACAGATCTTTAAGTATAATTTGTCCCTTTGCTTAATTAATTGCAGATTGAAGAGAACTTACTCTGGGATGAGACTTTGTTCTATTGACACTACCATCTGATGAAACAGAGATTATTATAGACTATTTCAGAAAATGTCTTTTGCATATAGATTCTGATTACATAGATATTAAAATAAGTATGGATGATCTGGCTATATCTTTCCTTCCCCCAAATTTCACCCTTGTTAATCTTCAATCAATTGTTTTGTGTCTGTACCTGCTAGCGCAAAGTTCCATTTCAGAGTAAAATTATGTTGTGTGAGAAAAAAGCCGCTTTTAGATATTATGAGAAAACATAAAAAAAAAGAAAGAGCATGGGTATGGAAATAATTCCCCCAATGGAATCACCATGATTGGTTTTCGTCAATGGTTCATAACGAGACCAGAAAGAAAGGAAATATTCAAAGGCATCTATGTGAGTGGATTTAATCAAATAAGATCACAGACTGCTGGAGGTAGAAAGATTCTCAGAAATAACCTAGCCTGATTCTGTGTTTGTGAAGATGAACCAATTAAGTAAGGCTGTGACTAGTGGGGAAATCTTGGGCTTTGGGAAGAGTATACCTTCGTCTACCTTATCTCTGTCCCTGACCTTCCCTGAGAGTCAAAATGCTCAGGTCTCCATCTCCTCATCTGCAGAATGAGGATGCAGGACAGAGTGATCTCCCTCTAGCTGTCACTTTTCTGACCACCTGATTTCAGTGGGTCACCCGCTGTTCCTCATTCAGAGCACTTATCACAAGTGTAATTTCCATCTTGACATGCGACCTTATTGGTGTAAGATTTGTTTTCCCTAGAGGAGGAGCAGAGACTGTAGCTGCTGGAGACCGGGGCCATCCCCCTGGAGCTCCTTGGTGCCTAACAGAGAGGGATCCAATGATTTGCTGAATGGATGAATGAATAAAGGACTGAAACAGACTCTGATCATCGTGGAGGTAGACATTATAACATGGATTTCCTGAATACCAGTTACAGGAGAAAAAAAAAAAAAACAACAAGATTTGGACTCCTATGGAATTCAGTTATTAAAATGGATGTAGATTTCATTTTTTTAAAAAAATAATTGGTTTTCTGGACCTGACATGTAAAAATTAAGTAATTTAACACACTTTCAAACTTTTAGCTGAGAAACTTGACACTTCTCATGAGTACAGGAAAAGAATGCCCTATATATGAAGCTCTCCCCACCTTCACTTCCTTAAAATTTTCTAGATACTAGCTATAGGCTTTTCTTTTTTCTTTCTTTCTTTCTTTTTTTTTTTTTTTTTGCCTGTATGCTAAAACTAGTTATCCAAAATGGGTTTTCCTGAAACAACTACATCTCAGAGCATATCAGTCCAGATAACATATCAGATATAATGTATGCAGATGGCTTAAGTGGCACATGTTAAACTCATGTTTAAAAAAATTTTTTTTTAACAGATTAACATGGAAAGACTTATCACAAACTCATGGCTACAACAATGATGAGTCATTTGTTCATCTACCCAGCTAACATTTATTGATCACCTATGGTCCCAGGGCTCTGGGAAAACAGGCTGGTGGGGGTGATGAATGAGTGTTTGGAAGAGGTCACCATACCATAAGGAAGCCCGAGCTCTGGGGGCCCAGCAGAGGGGAACCTCATGCCGGAAGGGCATGTTGTCAAGGTGAGTTCTCCAGTATGAGTGGGAGGATCCAGGGAGGGAGGAGGAGGCCATGGTGTGGGTTGGGGAACAGGAAAAGTGATCCTTTGGAATGTAGGACAAGAGCAGGAGAACGTGGCTGTCCCAGATGCTGGAGCACAAACATGAAACAGACAAACTGTCATGCAGCCCACTCTCCAGGGTGCCAAGGACAAGTAGACAATTTCATCATGAAATGGACGCCTTCACAGGGAGGTCAGAGTCTGGGCTGGGCTCTGGAATGTGATGAGAAGTCATGGTCTTACGCAGACCGAAGCTCAAATGATCAGTTATATGGGCCACAGAAGGCTTTACACTGGACCTGGCAAGACCAGGTGTGAGCACACGAAGTGATGATTCTCAGGGGGGAAAGGGTTTCACCATTTCGTTCAAAGCCTCCAGTGGCTTAGAAGCTGAATGAGCTTTGGCTTCAATTTCTATATCTGTGAAATGGCAACAACATTAGCCTTTGGTAGATACTGCCCAAAATGCTAATTCCAACTACTCCCCACCAACCCAATCCTAACGGCCCAAAGTGGTGGCCTCTTCGTCCTCCATTCTCAGAAATGTGTCCTAACTCTTATTTCAGGAAATGTGTCTTCCTCAGAAAAGGTACAATTTTAATTGAGAGATTATCCAGCACTACTTCCAGCTGTGAATAAATAGGGCCATTCACTCCTTGGGAATCATGGAGACAATTCTTCTCTCCTTGCTCTCCACCCCCTCATCCAGTGTTGTCAAGACTTGCTGATTTAGCAGGTCCCTGGACCTACGCAGTGGATAACAGGAGATGCAGGCAAGGAAGAAAGAGAGGCAGGCACCATTTCAGCCCTTTGGAAAGATGAATCTGTCACAAGCAAACAAGAAGACGTGTAGGACTAAACACAGCCAAGGCCCTGGTTTTTCCAGTGCTGCTCAGATCACTGTAGCCTCAAGCAAACCAGAACCTCCTTAAAGAGAGCAACAGTAATCAAGAGTGGGATTCAGCCTAATGAATGGAGAGAGCCTGAGAACGCAAGAGTATACCCCCTTCCACGTCTGCTCCCAGGAAGGAAGTTTACGCACAGGGCAGGGGCATGGAAAACAGGCTGAAGACGCTCTGGACAGCCTACTGGACAGAGCTTCAAGCTGGACAGAGCTTCAAGCTGCTACATCCTCAGGTCCCCTCTCCCCTGTAAGATGGGGGGAAAGCATAGAATCCTCTTCATAGACACATCGTGAGGAGTAAAGAGAGAATTCATGAAAAAGGCCTGAGTTAGAATCGTTGTTCCAGCCACGTGTTAGCTATTGCAGTGGTCTGAGCTTTGACAGAGTGGTAAAGGGGGAAAGACCCAGGGTCTGCAGTTAGATTGGCATGACTTCCAAGTCCGACTTACTGGTTATGTGAATGGTCCCAAGAAGGCAATTGTTCGTTTTGGAGGAAGATTGGCTTGGGGAGCAGATGCAACCAGCATTTATTAAATGCCTACCATGTGTAAGACTCCCTGCTGGCGGCCTATGTGAGTTCTGTTATTTAAAATCTTACCACACAGACATTGTTTTCTTTGTTAACTATCACCTTCATGACCTTATCACTAAAACCGAGTCTCAAAGAGGTGATGAGGCTTGCCTGAGGACACACCATGTGGAGCTAAAGAGAAGACATTTGAACCAGATCCGTGTGCCATATTGGTTCTGTTACATCCCAGACCCAAGCCCTCTGGCTCCGCTAATTCTCACAGCTGACTCCTTCACATCTTAACAGTTACCCCTGTCAAGGGGCCTCCCTGATTGCTCCACCTAGGTGAGATCCCCCTGTCATTCTTCCTCATGGCCCCATCTCCTCTCCTTCAGAGAACTGGTACAACTTGCAGTTCTACATGTCTTTGTTCACATAATAACAATAACACAAAACTGTTATCTATTGAAGACACTATCCCGATACTCTTCTAAACACTTTTCTTGTACTATCTCATTATAGCTCATGTCAGCCTTATGAAGTCAGCAATGGACATATGCTACTTTCAGTCCATAAAAGTGCTGCGAGGGCAGCCTGGGAGGCTCAGCAGTATAGCACGGCCTTTGGCGCAGGGTGTGATCCTGGGGTCCTGGGATCAAGTCCCATGTCAGGCTCCCTGCATGGAGCCTGCTTCTCCCTCTGCCTGTGTCTCTGCCTCTCTCTCTCTCCGTGTGTGTGTGTGTGTGTGTGTGTGTGTGTGTGTCTCATGAATAAATAAATAAAATATTTACAAAAAATAACAGTGCTTCAAGAGGGATGTTCATGTTGTCAGTTCATAGGTAAAACAGAACTGGGGCACAAGGGGTATAAGTGACTTACTTAAGGTCATAGAGCTAGCAAGTAGCACATCTGCCTCCTACACTAGACTCTATACTTTTTGAAGGCAGGATCCCTGTTCCAAAGCCTGAAACTGTAACTGACACGTGATTGTATATACTCAATAAACACTGATCAATAAAGAGATGAAGGAAAAGGAACACAAAAGTGTTATGAACTGGTGGGGAGATGTGTTCTCAGAAACAGCTGCTCTATCTCTGGCCACACTGATTTACCAAGAGCTTGTTGAGTGTCCAGGCACTGGCTTGGCTGTGATAGTCCGGGAAGCATTGTGTGTGTGTGTGTGTGTGTGCGTATGTGCATGTGATGCTCTGTTGACTGAGGCTATGGAGTGTTGGTTGGATCTGTTTTAGTCCTCCACCAGGATGTTCTGGTGGGGGGACCAGAACGTGAACCATACCTCCTTTGCAGCCCCCACTGGGAGAGGCCAGCCACAGAAGAGCTTTTGGGCTGTGGGTACAAAGAAGAGGAAAGGAAAGGAAGGGATGTGGGTCAACAGAGTCAGAGGGGAGGGTAGGACATGGATTAACAGAGGCGGAGTCAGAGGGGAGGATAGGACATGGGTTAACAGAGTCAGAGGGGAGGATGGGACACGGGTTAACAGAGTCAGAGTCAGAGGGGAGGGTGGGACACAGGTTAACAGTCAGAGTCAGAGGGGAGGATGGGACACGGGTTAACAGAGTCAGAGTCAGAGGGGAGGATGGGACACAGGTTAACAGTCAGAGTCAGAGGGGAGGATGGGACACAGGTTAACAGTCAGAGGGGAGGATGGGACACAGGTTAACAGTCAGAGTCAGAGGGGAGGATGGGACACGGGTTAACAGTCAGAGTCAGAGGGGAGGATGGGACACAGGTTAACAGTCAGAGTCAGAGGGGAGGATGGGACACGGGTTAACAGAGTCAGAGTCAGAGGGGAGGATGGGACACAGGTTAACAGTCAGAGGGGAGGATGGGACACAGGTTAACAGTCAGAGTCAGAGGGGAGGATGGGACACGGGTTAACAGAGTCAGAGTCAGAGGGGAGGATGGGACACAGGTTAACAGTCAGAGTCAGAGGGGAGGATGGGACACAGGTTAACAGTCAGAGGGGAGGATGGGACACAGGTTAACAGTCAGAGTCAGAGGGGAGGATGGGACACGGGTTAACAGAGTCAGAGTCAGAGGGGAGGATGGGACACAGGTTAACAGTCAGAGTCAGAGGGGAGGGTGGGACATGGGTTAACAGTCAGAGTCAGAGGGGAGGATGGGACACGGGTTAACAGAGTCAGAGTCAGAGGGGAGGGTGGGACACAGGTTAACAGTCAGAGTCAGAGGGGAGGATGGGACATGGGTTAACAGAGTCAGAGTCAGAGGGGAGGATGGGACACAGGTTAACAGTCAGAGTCAGAGGGGAGGGTGGGACATGGGTTAACAGTCAGAGGGGAGGATGGGACACAGGTTAACAGTCAGAGTCAGAGGGGAGGATGGGACACAGGTTAACAGTCAGAGGGGAGGATGGGACACAGGTTAACAGTCAGAGTCAGAGGGGAGGATGGGACACGGGTTAACAGTCAGAGTCAGAGGGGAGGATGGGACACAGGTTAACAGTCAGAGTCAGAGGGGAGGATGGGACACGGGTTAACAGAGTCAGAGTCAGAGGGGAGGATGGGACACAGGTTAACAGTCAGAGGGGAGGATGGGACACAGGTTAACAGTCAGAGTCAGAGGGGAGGATGGGACACGGGTTAACAGAGTCAGAGTCAGAGGGGAGGATGGGACACAGGTTAACAGTCAGAGTCAGAGGGGAGGATGGGACACAGGTTAACAGTCAGAGGGGAGGATGGGACACAGGTTAACAGTCAGAGTCAGAGGGGAGGATGGGACATGGGTTAACAGAGTCAGAGTCAGAGGGGAGGATGGGACACAGGTTAACAGTCAGAGTCAGAGGGGAGGGTGGGACATGGGTTAACAGTCAGAGTCAGAGGGGAGGATGGGACACGGGTTAACAGAGTCAGAGTCAGAGGGGAGGATGGGACACAGGTTAACAGTCAGAGTCAGAGGGGAGGATGGGACACGGGTTAACAGAGTCAGAGTCAGAGGGGAGGATGGGACACAGGTTAACAGTCAGAGTCAGAGGGGAGGGTGGGACATGGGTTAACAGTCAGAGTCAGAGGGGAGGATGGGACACGGGTTAACAGTCAGAGTCAGAGGGGAGGATGGGACACAGGTTAACAGTCAGAGTCAGAGGGGAGGATGGGACACGGGTTAACAGAGTCAGAGTCAGAGGGGAGGGTGGGACACAGGTTAACAGTCAGAGTCAGAGGGGAGGATGGGACACGGGTTAACAGAGTCAGAGTCAGAGGGGAGGATGGGACACAGGTTAACAGTCAGAGTCAGAGGGGAGGGTGGGACACGGGTTAACAGTCAGAGTCAGAGGGGAGGATGGGACACGGGTTAACAGAGTCAGAGTCAGAGGGGAGGGTGGGACACAGGTTAACAGTCAGAGTCAGAGGGGAGGGTGGGACATGGGTTAACAGAGTCAGAGGGGAGGATGGGACACGGGTTAACAGAGTCAGAGTCAGAGGGGAGGATGGGACACAGGTTAACAGTCAGAGTCAGAGGGGAGGGTGGGACACGGGTTAACAGTCAGAGTCAGAGGGGAGGATGGGACACGGGTTAACAGAGTCAGAGTCAGAGGGGAGGATGGGACACGGGTTAACAGAGTCAGAGTCAGAGGGGAGGATGGGACACGGGTTAACAGAGTCAGAGTCAGAGGGGAGGATGGGACACAGGTTAACAGTCAGAGTCAGAGGGGAGGATGGGACACGGGTTAACAGTCAGAGTCAGAGGGGAGGATGGGACACGGGTTAACAGTCAGAGTCAGAGGGGAGGATGGGACACGGGTTAACAGTCAGAGTCAGAGGGGAGGGTGGGACATGGGTTAACAGTCAGAGTCAGAGGGGAGGATGGGACACGGGTTAACAGTCAGAGTCAGAGGGGAGGATGGGACACGGGTTAACAGTCAGAGTCAGAGGGGAGGATGGGACACAGGTTAACAGTCAGAGTCAGAGGGGAGGGTGGGACATGGGTTAACAGTCAGAGTCAGAGGGGAGGATGGGACACGGGTTAACAGAGTCAGTCAGAGGGGAG